>NC_043709.1:24939685-24983512 GCF_006229205.1 Suricata suricatta | reverse complement strand
CAGAGCCCACGACCCTGCCTAGGTGCAACTTCTCCGCCTCCCTCCCTTGCTGAAACTTGAATCCACCCTCTCCCACCCTGGCCTCGTTTTCTTCAAAATTTGATTGACATTCACCCGATTTGTGGGCTTATTTGTATGTTTATGATAAAAGGTGGATTTCTGATAAGATGTTAAGACTTGCCTTAACTGCTTTCTTTTATGTTATTCTATTACTCAACATGCACTTATTGGGCATCTACAATATGCCCCACCCTGGAGCAGGGATCAGAGGTTTTTTTTTAAGCCCATGTTTTTCTTATCCCACTGAGCATACTTCCATTTAAACAAAGGTCCGTGGTGTTGTGTATTTTCATTTTGTGTATCTGGCTCACTATTTTATGTGGAAGTTGCTTGCAAGTCAAGATACAGCTTTTCAGATTAGTAGTCCCTATTTCCAGAGAATAGCCCCTGCCCACAAGAAATTTGGAGTCTAGAAGAGAAAGGACTGGCTGGTGGACAATTAAATATGGTACCTAAGTCAACATTAAGTTATGGTTTGGTTATGAAGGGTGTACTAGTGGGAGGAAGACTGAGTGAAAATACTGAGATCACAGCTGCTCCAAAGAGGGGGACAGGTGACAAGCCCAGAAAGAAGGAAGCAAAGGCTCCTCCCCTTCAAAGGGTTTAGGGGGAAGGTCTTACAGGCAGAAGAAAACTGAGCATAAAAACAAAGGTCCATTTGGAAAACCTCAAGTCACCAGTTTAGGGGGTGTCTTTAGGCAGAAGACACGAGTGAAAAGTAGGTGGAGGCGTGTGGTGCTGGGCTCTACCCTCAAGAAGAAGTTCAGCTTTTTCTCTGGGTGCTAGGCAGCTTCTAGAGGTTTCTGAACAGGGAAATGACAGTATCAGGATGGAAGTTTAAGGACATCTGTCTGATAGTTGTGTGAAACACTAACTGATTAGAGATGTGTAAGGGACATTGGTTAGAAGACCACTGCAAAAGAGAACCACCTAAGTGTCCTTCAGAAGGACACCGAGTACGTAAATTATGATACATCAATCCAGTAGAGTATTAGGTAAGTGTAAGAGAATAAAGCAGCTCTTCATGCATAGCTACAGAAACATCTCTAACATACATGGTTAAGTGAGAAAAGTCATGTGCAGAATAAAGTATACAGTATCCCACCATTTATGTAGAAACAATATATGTATATACTTATATATGCATGGCATATTTTTCTGAGACTATAAACAAATGAGGGAAACCGACAAGAAACTGATGTCAGGAAAGGGGTCACATAATAGGAGAGGGGCTTCAATTTATACCTGTGAACGGATGAAAGAATTACGCCCATGAGCAGCTCTCCTGAGTTGAAGCCTGACTCTTGGGGTTGGGGAGGCCCAGTCTACGTGAGTACAGCAGGAAGAGCCATTCCAATAAAGTCAGAGAAGCCACTGACCAAGGAGAAATTCCCTAGGGACTCCCAGATGCAGCTGAGAGTAACTAAGGGCGTGGATGTCCTCACAGAACCAAAGAAAAACCACTGGACTGTAAAGACAGGTGTCTGTGTTCATTTAGAAAGCAGGGCAGAGATCAGGGGAGACTCTGACAGGAACAGAATCTCTACACACAGACTTGAAGATGAAAAAAGAAAAGAGTTGCGGCCACGTGGTTGGACCAAACGGACCTTGCTCATGTGTTATTCTTTAAATTTGGGATAGGGACACCTGGCTAGTTCAGTCAGTGAAACATGTGACTCTTGATCTTGGAGTTGTAAGTTCAATCCCTACGCTGGGTGTAGAGATTACTTAAAAATAAAATCTTTAAAAAAATATTTTTAATAAATAAATTTGGGATAAAATGGAAGCCACAATATGCCTACCAAGATAGCTAGGAGAAAGGGATGAGAAAGAGATTTATTTTTCACTGTATTTGCTTTGGGAACCTGAACACTTTAATTGTGTGCACATATTAACTATCCAAAAAGTAAAATAAAAATATTATTTTTAGGGGCACCTGGGTGGCTCAGTCAGTTGAGCATCCGACTTTGGCTCAGGTCATGATCTCAATGTTTGAGTTCAAACCCCACATGGGGCTCACTGCTGTCTGTGCAGAGGCTGCTTTAGATCCTCTGTCCCCCTCTATCTACCCCTCCCCTGCTTGCGCTCTCTCAAAAATAAATAAAAACAACATTAAAAACATTTTTAATATTTTTTAAAGAAAGAGGGTAAACTTACTAAAACTTAAGAATAGAAAACCCCATATAGTCCTGAAACAATTCAAGAAATCAAATCAACACTTTAAAACACCCCCTCCCTTTCCCTAGCCCCCAATTCAAGACAAAACTACACAGATCTGGAAAGTTTTTCAGGCAAGTTCTTCCAAAGCAGAAATCAGAGAAGAGAGATACCAAGTGTGTGTGTGTGAGTTTACTAGGGTAAATAGAGAGGGCCATTCTGATAAGGTGACATATGAGCAGAGCCCTGAGAAGTAAGGGAGCCAGTGATGAAAATTTCAGACAGAAGGAATGGCAAGTACAAAGGCCCTGAAGCAGGAACATTTTCAGAGGGTTAAAAAAGGGAAGAGGCCAGTATTCACTGGAAAGACAATAGATGAAATCGGAGACATTTCAGAGTCCTGATCCTATTGGACAAATGATTCAGGCCATTTTAAGAACTTTGACTTTAATTCTGAGGTTCATGGAAAGCCTTAGAAAATTTGAAGCAAAGTAGTGGTGTGGCATGCTTTTCACTTGGAGGAGAAAAGAGAGATCCCTACCTCACAGCATATACAAAAATCAGTACCAGACAGACTAAAGACCTAAAGCTGAAAAACCACAGCTTCTGAAGCTGCCAGAAGAAAATGAGATAATATCACTATGATCTCAAGTCATAAAAAGCAGGTCACAAAAAGCCTAAACCTTAAACATTTTTAACTTCTGCTTATGAAAAGAAACAATAATAAAATCAAGATAAACCACAAATAGAACTCGAGCTAAAAGAATCAGTTTAGATGAAGTTCACAATCAATACTAAGAAACAAAATAAACAAGCCACATGAAAGTACATGAAGTAAGATTCCATTCATGTAAAGTTAAAAAAATATGAAGAATGGTGCCACTTTTATGAGAACAAAGACATAACTAAAGCTATGGAGAAAAGCAAGAGTTTGAAAAACACAAATTTCAGGACAGTATCTCTGGGGTGGGGACAGGGTGGGAATGAAGGATTCAGGTAGGAGAGAGGTATATGATTATAAATAAGGTTCTATTTAACAAATGGCTACTGGTACACTGGATGTGTATTCATTCACACACCCAATGTTTCCAAATAATTAAAAATTGTAAAGACAGCACATACTCAAGAGATAGATGTGATATTGGCATCCTTAATCCTGAGAATAAGTTACAAATTGGGGTATCTGCTCAAATAAACAAATGTAATAGGATGTTTATAGGTATTAAACCATGATGGGCTACCTGGGTGGCTCAGTTGCTTAAGCAACTTACTCAGGTCATGATCTCACTGTTCAAGAGTTCAAGCGCCAAGTTGTCTCTGTTGTCAGAATGGAGCCTGCTCCCGATCCTTGGTCTCCCTCTCTGTCTGCCCCTCTCCCAGGTATGCATGCACTCTCAAGCTCTCTCTCAAAAATAAACTTTTTAAAAAAAGTATTAAAGCTTCTTATTAAGGCAAGATAGATGGTCTATTATTATGAAGTCATTATGTCAAGATGATCTCACAAAGATCCATTCTGAAAATCCTGAAAGTCCATCTCTGAGTTTTTCCTCCCTCATTTGCCCAAGACCCAATTTTTTTTACAGCTACTTAAGGCTGGTATACTACTCAGTTGTGTTTGTGTAATATGGGTGTGCACAACGTTAGAGAGGCCACACCTAAGTGAGGTCCCTGACAAACCAAGGCTGGCCTTTAGTAGATGTGTCAACAGACATGAACTTCCCATTTCTATTACTGCCTTGATGGTCCTTAGAACTCCATCCTGGAAATGCCGACCCTCAGTGAGAAGGATGAACTAAAACTTCGTTAGGCTCACTAAGATTTCAATTAGCAGAGGATATTCTTTTTTAGATCATTTATGTCATAAACCAATTAACCAAAAGCTGTTTTATGGGACTTTCATACAAAAAAAATTTTTTTAACGTTTTTTAATGTTTTATTTATTTTTGATACAGAGAGAGAAAAAGCATGAGAGGCGGAGGGGCAGAGAGAGACAGAGACACAGAACTCGAAGCAGGCTCCAGGCTCTGAGCTTGCTGTCAGCACAGAGCCCGACGCGGGGCTCGAACCCACAAACATGAGATCAGACCTGAACCGAAGTCGGAGGCTTAACCGACTGAGCCACCCAGGTGCCCCTAAAATGTTTTTTAAAACACAGATTAAATAGCACAAAGAGCAAACTCCCTCCAAAAGTAAGAAAGCGAGCAGTGCCGATCACCTTTTGGTTCCCTTGCTGGGAAGAAGGATCCAAATACAGCTTGTCTCTATCTTTGAAGGCAATGCCCAGGATTTTGTCAGTCCCTAAGAGAGAGACCAGAAACTTCTCTTGTCCTGAGAAGAATTCCCTGGGCCTCTGACACCATCCCCCGCAAGACCTTCTCTCTACCAAAAAAAAAAAAAAAAAAAAAAAAAAAAAAAAAAATCACACTTTTATTTTTCTTAATTTTTTTTAATGCTTATTTATTTTGAAAAAGAGGAACTGAGTGTAAAATCACCCAGGAGTGGGGGAGGGGCAGAAGAGAGGGAGAGAGAGAATCCCAAGCATCTGACGTGAGGCTGGACGGGGCTCGATCCCAGGACTGCAAGATCATGACGGGAACTGATATCAAGAGCCAGACACTTGACGGACTGAGCCACTCAGGCACCTCAAATCAGACTTTTCATGTCACAAACGCAGCCATATCAAGGGGGAATACAAAGGGACACACTCTAGGGTGTGAAATAAGAATTTACTTCCAAAGGGTAAGCAGCACTGTAAGGCAGCTTACTGTGATCCACAGAAGTGGACCCAGAGATTCAGATGCAAAGAAATGGATCACATCATTTCAGCTGCAATGGTTTCGAGTTTGGAATGACAAGAAAAGGCTTTGTGAAAGAGCAGGGGTTCACAGGACTTCGGTAGTACATATATGTTATGTCTGCCTGCCCATCGGGCAGCCCTTTATTCTCAAAATAGTGCCTGGATTTTCCTTTCGGGCCCTATCCGACACCCATCCTCCACACAAGGCAGCCCACGGCCCGCACGTGGCTCCAGGGACAGGCATGCCATCCAGCCGTGGCCAGTTGGAGCTGCTATGACTAGTGCAGGAACAGGCACGTGCCCCAGTCAGAGCCCAAGGAGTCCCCCTTACCCCCCTGCCACCTCGACTGGGAAAGAGCTGTGCCCCTGCAGGAAGTACGGCCAAGCTAGAGGGAGATAAGCCGGCTGTGGTGGCAGGCATCCTTGTCACCACACAGAGACAGCCCCCCTGAGGGAAGCAGAGCCACAGAAGGAGAAAGATGCATTACTTAATTATTAAAGGACTAGATCCAGCTTAGCTTTCCCCATCACCTATTTCTGCATGACAAATCATCCTAAAGTGTATTCGCTTATAATGACTACCATTCAATTGCCCGTGATTTTGCAAGTTGAGCAGGCCTCCAAGGGCGGTGGCTTTTCTCTGTTCCAGAGGGTGGCTGGAATGCCTGGGGCTGGCCAGGTCTCTGTATTTGTTTTAAATGCTCATCCATTTTTATTTTAAGAGAGAGAGACAGAGAGAGAGAGAGTGAACAGGGGAGGGGTAGAGAGAGAGAGGGAGAGAGAGAATCCCAAGCAGGCTCCAAGCTGTCAGCGCAGAGCCCAACATGGGGCTCGATCTCACACACCATGAGATCATGACCTGAGCCGAAATCAAGAGCCAACGTTCAACCAACTGAGCCACCCAGGCGCCCACTCTATATTCTCCTTTAATCAAATAATTTTGTATTTTATAGTCTCTCCTTTTCCAGGGCTTCCCTCTCTCCATCAGGGTAGCTGGATGTCTTTCTATAGTGGCTGGCTTCCAAAAGAGCAAAAACAAAAGCTGCCAAACTCCCTTAGGCCCAGCCTGGAACTGGCAGGGTATCCCTTCTGTCACACCGTGTTGGTAAAAAGGAGTCAAAAGTCTAGCTCCGACTCAAGGGTAGAGAAACAGTATCCACCTTTAGATAGGAGTGGAGAGCACACACAGCTGTGGGAGAAATTGCTGGCCTCCATTCTGGCAGTAGAACCATCACACCAGACACAGCTAAGCCCCCCATATGACGAAATGTATTGCTTTTCACAGGGTAAGCCAGTTTCAAGAATCCTTGACTAACATGGCGTTCAATGCTGACTATGGGTACATAGAAGACAAACAGAAGGACAGCATTTCAAGAGAAGGCAACAACAATGGGCAGCATGAGCAGAGGGGAGTGAGCAGAGAACGCTGGTGGGGGGCACAGAGTTTTCTCAGGCTGCTAGCTAAAGAGCCTTCCTTGGTCAGTTCATGCCAGATGACCCCCAATGGATGATTATCTAATTATGTCTGTATTTCTCTTTTTAACACAAAAGTTACAGTATCTTACCATGTTATTTAGATATTTCATATGAGGGCTCCTGGATGGCTCAGTCGGTTAAGTGTGCCACTATTGATTTTGGCTCTGGTCATGATCTCAGGGTTCATGAGTTCAAGCCCTGCATCAGGCTCCACACTGACAGCACAGAGCATGCTTGGGAGTCCCTCTCTCTCCCTTTCTTTCTGTCTCTCCCCCACTCATGCCCACACACACTGTCTCTCAAAATAAGCTTTTTAAAAAATATTTTTTAGGGGTACCTGGGTGGCTCAGTCAGTTAAGCATCTGACTTTGGCTCAGGTCATGATTTCACGGTCCGTGGGATCGAGCCCCGCGTCGGGCTTTGTGCTGACAGCTCGCTCAGAGCCTGGAGCCTGTCTTTGGATTCTGTGTCTCTGTCTCTCTCTGACCCTCCCCTGTTCACGCTGTCTCTTTCTCTCTCTCAAAAATTATTAAAACATTAAAAAAAATTTTTTTTAAAACAAAAAACAAAACAAAAAAACATGCTGCTCTGGATGTAAAGATGGCTCGGTCTCAGTTTGTGATGGGGCAAAAAAGGCAGTGGTTCCTCACGAACCTCACCTCCTTAGTGTTACAGGCTTACATTATAGCAGGAAGAAGGAAACAGTCATAAGGAAAAGTCTGACTTTAAAATAGGGATAAAAATGTAAGCCTCTTACAAGGCAAGGAAAATGTATTTCCTTTCATACTGCCTTTTGATTTACTAGTACAGGAAATTGTTCCCCCTGGGAGAAACATTCATAAGACAAAAAGTGCAATAAGTTTTTTTTAAATTTTCCTGAGGATTTAAGGAAAGAAAAGAATAAATTGGTATTTAAAACTGTATACCAGCAGCTTGAGGTGAATGCATGCTAATCATACATATGTATGCGATACAAACATATATAAACATCCTCTATATAAATGAGAATCAGAAGCTTCCAGGCTGGTGCATTTCCAACTGGAAATGACCATTCGTCGTCTTTTTTTTTTTTTTTAAGATTTTATTTTTAAGTAATCTCTCCACCCAACCTGGGGTTCAAACTCACAACTCCAAGTTCAAGAGTCGCACGCTCCAACAACTAAGCCAGCCAGACACTCATGGAAATGACCACTGTTAATGTTTATATTTAATTTTTAACATAGCATGTTCTATATGACTGTAAGGAAACGATCGCGGTTATTTCTTTAGCATCAGCAACGATCTGGCAGAGAAGCCCAAGACTTCTAAGACTTTGATAAAAACCAGAAGGCAGAAGGACTCAGCTCACGCTCTACAGGCTGCAAACTTGTCTTCTAATATCCCCTTTTTTAGCACATGCAACAATTTCATACTAGTCATTTCTCAAAAGCAATGAATTTGAAAGAAGATTTTATAGGAAATCTTCAACTCTTCTGGAAATTGGTCTCTAACAGTCTTCCCTATAGACACGAGGCTACGTTAAGAAGTCCAAAAAAATGCATTTTCACCATATCAAAATGAAACATTTTTGCTTTGTGTGCCTTGGCGAGAGAATGGAAAGACAAGATACAGATGGGAAGAAAATATCTGCAAACCCGTATAGCCAAATTAGTTGGATTAGTATCTAGAATACATAAAGAACTCTCAAAACTCAGTAAGTAGAAAAGTATCAATAATCCAACTAAAAATGGACAAAAGACATGAAGAGACATTTCATCAAAGAAAAAATACAGAAGGCAATTAGACACAGGAAAAGTTGTTCAGCATCATTAGCCATTAGGGAAATGACAAATCAAAACCACAAGATACCACTACACACCTATCAGAATGGCTAAAATATAGTGACAGCACTAGATGCTGGCAAGGACACAGAGAAAGGAGATAATGCATACGTTGGCAGGAATGTAGAATAGTATGTAAAATAGAATGTAAAATAACCTCTGTGGAAAAGAGTCTAGCATTCTCCTATAAAACTAAACATGCACGCGTTCTTGGATGGCTCAATGAGAAAAGCATGCAATTCTTGGTCTTGGGGTTGTGAGTTCAAGCCCCAAGGTGGATGTAGGGATTAATTTAAAAAAAAAAAAACTAAACTAAACTAAACTAAGAATGCAGAGGCACCTAGGTGGTTCAGTTGATTAAGCTTTTAACTCTTGATCTTGGGGCACCTGGGTGGCTCAGTCAGTTAAACATCTGACTTCAGCTTAGGACATGATCTCACAGTTCATGGGTTTGGGCCCCGCATCAGGTTCTCTGCTGAGAGAACCTGCTTCAGGTCCTCTCTCCCTCCTGCCCGCCTCTCTCTGACCCTTCCCTGCTTCTAGTCTCTCTCAAAAATAAACATTAAAAAAAGAAGGAGAATTTTTTTTAAAAAATTAAAAAAAAACTCTTGATCTCAGCTCAGGTCTTGACCTTAGGGTTGAGAGTTCAAGCCTTGCATGGGGCACTGGGCTCTACACTAGGCATGGAGTCTACTTAAAAAAAATTAAAATAGGAGTGCCTGGGTGGTTCAGTCCGTTAAGCATCCAACTTTGGATCAGATCATGATCTCACAGTCCGTGAATTCAAGCCCTGTATCAGGCTCTGTGCTGACAACTTAGAGATTAGAGCCTGCTTTGGATTGTGCCTCCCTCTCTCTCTGCCCCTCCCCTACTTGCACTCTGTTTCTCTCTCTCTCCCCCCAAAATAACAAATAAACATTAAAAAAATACAAGTAAAATAAACATGCAAATACCATGTGACCCAGAAACCACACCCTGAGGCATTTATCCCAGAGAAGAGAAAACGTATGCTCACACGAAACTCAGGCACGAATGTTCCTATTAGTTTTCTTTGTAAAAGCCAAAAACTGGAACCAGCTCACGTGTGCTTCAATAGGTGAACAGTTAGACTATGGGGGCAGCCATCTTATGGACTCTGGCCCAACACTCAAGAGGAACAAGCTACCGCAAGACGACGACTTGGGTGAGTTTCAAGGCCATTATGCTGAGTGAAAGAGCCAATCCCCCATCCCATGTATGTAGCGTTCTTGAAACGACAAAATTACAGAAACGCTGAAGAAACTGGTGTTTGCCAGGAACAGGGAACGAGGTGGGGAGGGGAGGGCGCTGCAGGAGGGAGTGGACATGGCTACAGAAGAGTGACAGAAGGCTCATCTGGTGAGGGAAATGTGCTGGTTGTATCTGGACTGTGGAGGTGAACAGGGCTCGCTCATGCAAAATAACTACAGAGAACGAAATACACAAATGAACACAAGACAAACTGGGGAAATCTGAGTAAGATCATGGATCGTATCAATGCTAACATGATATGTGAACAACTATACTGGTTTTGCAAGATATTGCCTTTGGGGACACTAGGTAAAGGGTACATGATCTCTCTGTGTATTACTCCTTATGACTGCATGCAAGTCTACAATAATCTCAAAATTAAAATTCTAATTAAAAATCTATTTTCAACTTAGGTGCGATTGTAATAACTTCCACAGGAAAAATTTTGGGTTTTGGAAGGGGAAACACTACAGCAGATAGGAGTGGGTGGTGTAGGGATTTTTTTCTCTGGAGAAATTGTCTACAGAACAGAGTTCTTCCAGGTTCTGGCCCCTTGTGACATCAGAGGAGGGGCCAGCTGTAAAAATTGAAGGGAAAGGAGAGGTGGTATCCATTGTGCAGTGAGTCTATAAGGTTTCTGTTGAATAAATGACTGACAACTAAGTCCTGATTTGGTTGGAAGAATGTACTATGGTTCATAGATTTGGTTCAGGCTCATTACATACTGAGTTGTTTACCAAAAATTTACATTGGAAGTTGAGTAGAGGATTCTACTAACTTGCTTGCTTTGTTCTCTTGTGAGCTTCCCATATTGGTTTGAGCCTTTGTTTTCCTTTTTTTTTTTTTTTAAATATTTACTTATTTCTTTTGAGAGAGAGACTGAGAGCATGAGCAGGGGGAAGGGCAGAGAGAGAGGGAGAGAGAATCCCAAGCAGGCTCCACATTCAGTGCAGAGCCTGACACGGGGCCCAATCTCATGAACCTTGAGATCATGACCTGAGCTGAAATCAAGAGTCAGAGCTTAACTGAGTGAGCCACCCAGGTGCCCTTGAGCCTTGGTTTTCTATCCTGTACACACGGATTAGAACAGAATCAGCTTTGTTATTTCTATCCTTTTGATCCTGTCATTCACTAGGAAAGGTCACCATCCAATGACAGCACATCTGACAGCTGGGCTGCATTTTCCCACAAGTCCAGAACAAGGTCAGAAAATACCTTCCTTGGCACGAGGCACAGAGCATTCCACTCAGTTAAGTCATTTGCTGGAGCTGTGATGCTGAGACTTCCTACTTCACTGGACCTCAGAGGAAGCGGTTCTCTGGAAATCTCTAGCCAACTCCATTCTATGCATGGCCGGCCCAGGAGAATTTTTTCATCAAGCACATCCTAAATCTGAAGGATGAGCTAGCTACACCTCAGGAACACACTGTCCGTGAATTCACTCTGCGTTTTATCTTGCAGTTCATGCTGCAAGATAAGGATGGTGGGAGGTGAAACTGCCAGAGAAATCTGATGTGATGTCTAAAAAAACAGCCCGAGTCACAGTTCTATCAAAAGAGGAAGCTGCTTGCCGAAGCCTTCCTTGTGCACCCAGGTCCACACTCACTTCTCCCTTCTCTGAATTCTGACAGTATCTGCTGCTTCTCTCACTCACACAAACACCTAAGTATAAATGGTCCTGCACGGTTACAGGGAGGCGAGGCGGTATGGAGCGCTGGAGACCGACCGCCTGGGTTCACATCTCGGTGCCAACACCGACCAGCTGTAAGGCTTTGGTTCTCTCATCCCTACGCTCAGGACAGGAATAGAACCCCCTCACGTTCCTGCTGAGAAGTAAAGGAGGTAGTAAGGTAAAGCACCTCCAAGTAGGAGCTCAATGAATGTCTGCAGAAAACAGAACAAAACCTACAATCTGTCTTCATGTGTTATCTTTTTCTCCTTACAGAGACTTCCAGGATTTATGCTGTTATCCCGGGAAAGGGTGCATTCCAATTCCATGCCTCAGAGTCACAAATTTTGGAAAATAGACAGTAGGAGCCTCTGGCTAAGCTCCGGGCCCTGACTCTGTCCCCTCCCCTCCCACTCCTGCAGCCACTGTGGCCACCACCTGGCTGTGCCAACCACAGGACCCAGACAGGCAAACTTCCTTCCTGTACACCAGCCTTCAATTCCCTTCATCCCCAACACAACTGTCCCCCCGCCCATTTCTTTTTACTCATAAACTGTGACCATACAATTCTACTGTAAAAACAGATCCTAAACAAAGAATACAATATGGGAAAAGTTTTACAGGCAAAGATTGTTGATCACGATGTTTTATCATTCTGAAAAGTTTAAAAAAGTCTAATGGATTGTTTATGAAACAATTGTTCAAGAAAATTAAGTGGCTGATTATATAAAGTATGAGACATACTGTACATATATTGCAAATTATATTTACAATTTGTAACCATATGGGGAAATGTTTATGCAACGATGTCATACCAAAAAACAAAACAACAACAAAAACCCTTACACTGACAAAAAGTATTGTGAGACTCCATGCTGGCAATGATCCTGGGAGAAGCAGGGACTGTCACACATTGGAGGCGGGATCAGAAACAGGTACGACCCCTTGGAACCACGATTTCATATTATCTCATCAGGTTGAAGCTGTGTGTGCCCTAAGGCCCGGCCACTCCACTCAGTACCCTAGAGGACACAAGTCAACCAGAACGAGGATGTTCCTAGTGGTGGCAGTCCCCATCTGGAAACAACTCTACTGTCATCCACAGAAGAATGGGTAAATACACTGTAGGACAGTTTATTTCCTGATTAACATTGGTAGCCTGTTGCTGAAAATCAAGCATTCTGCATGAAAATGCTAGCCAGGGCCCTTTTCCCATTATTTTAATTCATTTTACAAAGTAGGATTTTTCCTTACTATGTAGGCAAACCTGATAGGGCTGACAGAGCCTAACAAAGTGCCTAACATGCAGGATCACAAATGTAGACACTTCCTGCCCCACCCTACCTCACCCCTCCAAATGTTCAAGGCAAATGATCAAGAGGGACCCAAAAATGTTCTACTACTTCAGAATAAGAATAATATCTTTATCCATTTTTTGTGTCTCCCCACAACGTCTCCAGTATTCTGTATAGATTCAGCAAATGATAATAGCCATTATTTATTTATTGTCTGTACCAGGAACTTTAAATATGTCAACTCTGATTTACTGCCAAACCCCTTCCCCAACCTGGCCTCTATGACAGTAGGTGCTCTAATTTTCCCATTTGACTGAACAGCTATCAGAATCTCTGAATAGATGGGGTGGTTTGACCAAGGGGAACTAAGCTAACAGATGGCAAAAGCGGAATCCAAATTCCAGGCTTACCTGACTCCAAAACTCATTTGCTAGGTGTGTAACCTTGGATGACTTGTTTATCCTTTACAGGCCTCATTTTCCTCCCCTGTAGAATGGGGACAACTGCACCCATTAAATAAACAGTAACTGTCTTGGGCACTTGGGTGGCTTAGTCAGTTAAGCATCTGACTTTGGTTCAGGCCATGATCTCTTGGTTCGTGAGTTCAAGCCCCGCATAGGGATCTGTGCTGATCGTGCAGAGCCTGCTTGGGATTCAATCTCTCTCACCCTCTCTGTCCCTCCCACACTTGCTCTCTCTCAAAATAAATAATCTTGAAAAAAAACCAACAACTGTCTCTCTTTTAATCAAAGGCCAAAGCTGGCACTACTGAGAACATGAATGGGAAAGAAGTTTAATGCATCTGGAAACGCCAGTGTTCCAGTACCCTCACATAACACATAACGGACATGACTTTCACCTGCCCCCACCCCGCTCCACCTGTCCTTGCTTCACCCAAACAGGTTAGTAACGTCCAGCATTCCCAGTAACTCCATGAAGACGATCTCAACATGCTAAGCCTTGTGTTTCCTGTTCTTCTCCTGAAGAAAACAAAGAGAGCTTTTGAAATTCAAAATTCTATCACTATGACTTTATCCCCCATCTGAAGACTCCTTGTCTTTTTTAAATCATTTCCAGGCATTTCCAGATTTTTAGTTTTGCATTTCAAGTTTCACAAAATGAGAAATCAATTCTTGTATCACTTTGAAAGTGAAGGTTACATTTCTTGCAAGTATTTAGAAGTACTCCCCAGCCTAGCTGACAGTTTCAAAAGGTACTGTTCTATTATTTCTCATTGCCTCACATCCCAGATCAGCTGTGCCCGATGCACTCCCAGTTAGTATTTGACATTCCATTGGTTTTTTTCTTCCATTAGAAGCAATGTCTTTCATGAAAGGAGAAAACTGCCATCTCAGGGGACAAGTATCGAAAACAATCTCGTGGTGTGTACAGAGCACCCAGAAGGCAGGCACCCCACTCACATACATGAGCATGCGCTCAACACACGTATATGCAGGAATTGTCAGAAGTTACCCAGAATGGGCACCTGGGTGGCTCAGTTGGTTTTGGTTAAGCATCGGACTCACGATTTCGGCTCCGGTCATGATCTCACGGTTTGTGAGTTCAAGCTCCACATCCGGCTCTGTGCTGGCATTATGGAGCCTCCTTGGGATTCTGTCTCTCCTCTCTCTGTCCTTTCCCCTCTCTCTCTCTCTCTCTCTCTCTCTCTCAAAATAAATAAACATTAAAAAAAAGTTTTTAAAAAAGTTACCAGGAAGGCAATAGGTTTTTCAAAATATTAGCAGGATTTTGAGTTAAAGACAATATTCCTTTCAACTGCTAAAAAGCACTCTTGGAGGTAATAAGCCGGAAAACAAACAAATAAAAGATCTGGGAAGAAACCAAATAGCTTATAGAGCTCAATTTTGAATTTCTACTCCACCCGAAGAGGCAGAAAAACCCATAAATTTCACTGTAGCCTCCCAACACTCCTAACTGCAAAACTGTTCTCTACACAACACTCTACTGAGATGAGGCTTTAGCCCATTCTTGATTACTTCCACCTGACCCTTTTGCAAATGAAATTGCATTTTCTTCAATCTAAAATTTCAGAATGTTTTAGGTATCATCAATTAGAATACAAATCATCCCCTCGCCCGTCACACAACGCACGTTCGTGGGGAACCTGGTGCTAAACCATTTGTAGACGACCTGCTTCTGGGTCGGGTTTTCATACGTAGCAGAGCAGCTCCCTCGCTGCGATCTATTGAAAGTCAGCCCTCGACACGAGGGTTTGTAAAGAAATAAAATAAATAAAAAAAAAAAAGAATACAAATCATCAATTAGAATATGTATTACTCATAAAACCTCAGCCAAGAAACATCCATTTAAATGACCGCACTTCAGGGGCGCCTGGCTGGCTCAGTCGGTAGAGTGTGTGACCCTTGATCTCAGGGTTGTGAGTCTGAGCCCCATGTTGTATGTAGAGATTACTTAAAAATAAAAATCTTGCAGTCTGGGTGGTTCAGTCAACTAAGCATCCAACTTTTGATTTCGGCTGAGGTCATGATCTCGCAGTAGTGAGTTCGAGCCCAGAGTCTGGCTCTGTCTGCATTGAACATGGAGCCTGCCTTGGGATTCTCTCCCTCTCTCTGTGCTCCTCCCCCACTGGTGTGTGTGATAGCTAACAGTCTCTCTGTCTCAAAGTCAATCTTAAGGGGTGTCTGGCTGGCTCAGTCAGAGGAACATGTGACTCTTGATTCCCAGGTTGTGAGTTTGAGCCCCTTGTTGTATGTAGAGATTACTTAAAATCTTTAAAAAATAATAATAATAAAATCAAACTATTTAAAAAATGGCTACACCTTAGATATTGTCCTCATTTAGATTATCAAGATTAGTTATGTAATAAATGATTGTCTAAAGCTGTACTATCCAATACAGTATGGACCACATATGACCAATGAGCCACATATGACCAATGAGCACTTGAAATGTGCCTACCAGGACTGAGGAACTGAAGTTTTTCTTTTTAAGTAGGCTCCACACCCAACATGGGGCTTGAACTCACGACCCTGATATCAAGAGTCACATGCTCTACCAACTGAGCCATCCAGGCACCCCTGACAGTCTAATTTGTATTAAATAAGTTGTGTATATGCCTACCATTCCCCTTCCTCCCTATTGGATTGTGACCTTTTTAAAATACAGGACTACCTTGCTAATTTTATGTATTTGTTTATTTAATATTTTAACATTATTTGTTTATTTTGAGAGAGAGAGAGCAAGCGCAAGTGGGGCAGGAGCAAAGAGAGACAGAGAGAGAATCCCAAGCACCCTCAACACTATCAGTGCAGAGCCCGACTCCAGGCTCAACCTCATCAACTGTGAGCTCGTGACTTGGGCTGAGATCAACAGTAAGACATTCAACTGACAAGCCACCCCGGCGCCCATACCTTGCACATTTAAAAATCCATCAAAGCCCAGCACAGTCCTTGCAATGGAAATCCTTCCATATATATCTGAGTTTTCAATACAGAATACACTAGTGTTTTTTTAAAATTCATTATTTTATAAAGAAAACCTTAAACTAATATTGTAGTATCTTATGCTCCTGGAGACAAAGATGCAGTATGGACTAGATACCAATTTTCCCTCAATCGATCGATAAATGAAACAGAACACAATCAAAAAGGTGAGTTCCTAATCTTGACAAGCTTATTTTAAAATTCATTGGAAGAAAACGCATAACTTTGCGGGAAAATATGGTGAGTGAGGGCAAGCCAGGCAAGTTCTCTTTCCCAGACATCAAAACATTTTACAGCAATAGTCACCAGTTAGCACGACAAAGAATCGGCATGTAGACCAATGATTGCAGAGCTCAGAAGGAGACCCATGCACATTTGCAATGTTACACACCATTGGGGAAAGGGAAAAGACAGTAGCTTGCAGGGAAAAAAGTAACACTGCGGCAGACCCCTATTTCACACCAACATAAAAAGTTCAGGTGCAATTCACCTTGGAAAATTATGTCATATTTTCTATTATTGATGAATCAGTGAGAATTCCAAGTGGACTATGCAACCCACGACTTAGACATTGTTGAAACACTGTTCCTGGGGCACCTGGGTGGCTCAGCCGGTTAAGCGTCTGACTTCGGCACAGGTCATGATCTTACGGTTCGTGAATTCAAGCCCTGCCATCAGGCTCTGTGCTGACAGATCAGAGCTTGGAGCCTGTTTTACATTCTGTGTCTCTTTCTCTCTCCCCTTCCCCTGTTCATGCTCTGTCTCTCAAAAATAAATAAATATTAAAAAAAATTTTTTTAAATAAAGGGAAAAAATAAATAAAACACCGTTCTGACCCAACAGAAACAAAATAAAGAGAAATGATAGTCTTTAAGAACGTATTTTAAAGGTGCCCACATAACAGGATACATAAACTGCATTTTTTTTTCTTCTTTAATGTACTGAATCAAGCCAGAAGTCACTGGGGCTTTATGAAGGTCAAACTTTCAGAACTGAGGTGGAGGCCAATAAAATACATGGTGGGACTCAGTTACTGTACAAAGTACTTCTGAAGACTTCTTTGAAGCTGACTCCATAAAGCTAAAGCCAAAATCCAGCTGAACAGGGACAGTGCGCCCGTGCTGCTGAACAGCGCGTCTGACTCACCTCCATGTGGTTGTTAACGGAGGCAGAGCTCGGTTTTATCCTCACTTCCCTAGATCTGAGCAAGGTAACCCCGCAGAGCGGCCATGCAGGGCACCAGCACGCAGACGGCTCTCTCCAGACGCGACAGGGTTTTTGCTTGCACTTGTGGCACAGCCGAGACTGTGGTGAAATTTCCTCCCTGACTTCCAGGGAGACCAGGAGCCCCAAACCGCGCTTTGATGGAGAAGAATGTTTCAAACATGTTCCATGTCACGTGTGTTCCAGATGGTCTCTTACATGAGTTTATCTCACCGTTTCCTAGATCCCGTATCTTGGACTCTCCCGTTTGATCCTGTGGCCATCTCCAAGCACAGAGGTGGTACAGCTGTGACCATGTGTATTATTAGTCGGCCAGGTAGGCCACCATAAAATATCACAGAGTGGGGGACTGAAATAACCAAAATTTCTTTCCGCAGAGCTCTGGAGGCTGGACATCCAGCATGAAGGTGCACCAGAGGGTTGGTCTCCTCTGAGGCCTCCCCCCTCGCTTGCAGATGGCCTCCCTCCTGCACATACCTGCCCCCTCCTCTTCCCATGCCTCAGTGGGTTCACATGTCCTTCTTAGGAGGACACCAGCCAGACTGGATTAGGCCCAACCTAATGGCCTCATTTTAACTTAATCCCGTCATTAAACACCCATCTCCAAATATGGTCACAGTGGAGGTGCAGCTTCAATGTGGGAATTCTAGAGGAACACAAATCAGCCCAGACGCCATTTATGTGATGACTAACTTGACAAACACAGGCAAGCAGCCTCGCTGTGGGGCCAGGAGGCGCGGCAGCTGGGGAGCGAAGAGAAGGGATCTCTAGACCCACGGAGACACTCCGCATCCCGGGGAAAATGAATCCCTGATTTCTCTTGTTGAAAACTGCTTCTTTTGATTAGATAATCTCTTAGACTCCTGTTTTAATTTCACACAGAGAGAGAGTTACATAGAGAGTTTCACCAAGAGAGATCACTTGAGGGGTAATGATTCATTAAATGTCTTCAGCAGCTCCCGCAAAATATCCAGTCTTCGCCTTCTGAGCAGGGCATGCCGTCCCTCTGTGCAAAACACGTGTGCAGGGCCTGGTGGCAAATGGGCGGAAAGTGAGAGCATGGCTGAGAGGAACAGACTGATGGAAGAAAAGAGAAACCCATGAGTTGAGGGCTGTTTTTTTTTTTTAAGTTTATTTATTTTGTGAGAGCAAGCATGAGTAGGGGAGGGGCAGACAGCAAGGGAGAGAGAGATTCCCAAGCAAGTTCTGAGCTGTCAGAGCAGAGCCCCAGGCAGGGCTCAATCTCCTGGATCTCAGGATCGGTGGGATGATGACCTGAGTCGATGCTTAACTGACTGAGCCACCCAGGAGCCCTCTATTGCGAGCTGAGATTTTAAAGCAAGAAGTATAGTAAGAAAAACAGACACACTGTAAGAACAAAAGGCAGTCGCTTGCCTCAGAATGAAATGCAAGAACAGGATTGTGAAAAAGAGGTAATGAGAAGGAAAAAGAAGCATCAAGTTTTTATCAGACTCAGTGATTCATTTTGTAAAAAATATTTATAAAATACTGGGTGTAATCTGTACTCCCAATGTGGGGCTCAAGCTCACGACCCAGAGATCAAGAGTCACTGGCTCTTCCACCGCTCCCTCGGTGATTCATCTTTGCAATGAGATGTAACTTACTGAAGTGGACTCAAGACGCAAGGAGTGCATGGAGTTATCAGGGCAGATGATGCCATGGCAACTGGGACGGGGAGGGGGCAGGAGAAAGTTCTGCCATCGCCATGGGGTCAAATGAGGAGTAGGTTTTTCAGGTCCAACAGTACTCCTGAAGATGGGAACCTGAGATTAGCAAAGGACCCTACAGTCCCAGATTCTAGTGGTTAAAGTCAATACTGTGCCTAAAGAAATATGTCTAATGAGCTGTGGCCAAAGGCAGGATTTTATAATTACATATTGATTTATAGCAGATTTCTTGGTCTACTGCAGAGTATGGAATCTCTCCAGGATTACTTTGCTGCCAACTTCTAGGTAGCTTATAGCAATTTCAAAATACCTCCCAATATACATTTTCGGCAGATGGAGTTATTAAACGCTTAGTGCAAACAATGATCCATAGATGTGTTACCACCCACCAGGGGACAAAGCACATCCTCTCTTTGTGTCACTCTCCGTTCCAATAAATATTTACATCCTTCCTTCCACTCATTTCATGACTGCAAAAGAGGGAGTATCATTGCTCTTTTGAGGTCAATAGAAGACATTATCGGTGCTTTTTGGATTTTTTCAATTAACTTGCTCTCAGAAGAATTTATTTTTAGCATAAAGAACAGACAGCTCATGGTCCATAGATACTTTCACTTACATATCAGTCATACTTGTAAACACGGTACACATATTTTTTTCCAAGTAAGAACCATTTTTTTAAAAAAAACATTTATACTTTTTTCCCCCCAGCTTTTATTTTTAAGCAATTTCTACACCCAATGGGGGGATCGAACTTACAATCATGATATCAACAGTCACATGCTCCACCGACTAATCCAGCCAGGAAGCCCAGCATTTATACTTTCAAAGCCCCAAACCGTAGAATTTGTCAGAACCTTCAAGAGTACCGGACCTGGTTGGCTCAGTCGGTGGCACTTTCGACTCCTGGCTTCGACTCAGGTCATGATCTCATGGGTGGTGGGACTGAGCCCTGCTGCCAGCACAGAGCCTGCCTGGGATTCTCTCGCTCCCTCTCTCTCTCTGCCCCTGTCCAGTGAGAATCCTCTCATACAAAATAAGTAAATAAACATTAAAAAAAAAAAAAGAGTGTATGGTCCAACAGTCTTTTCCACGTGAGGAAACTGAGGCACAGATATGTAAAATGACTCACTAATCACTGGCAGGGCTGGAGGAAGCGGAGGGGAGGGACTCTGCCATCATCTGGGGCATCGGGCATCTATTGGCGGCCAGGTCTCCCTGCACTTTCACGCCTCCTTCCCCCAAGGACGCCCCAAGGCGTCATAGTCACAGGACAGCAAAGCTGAGATGCCAGCTGAGATGAGAGGGGTCAGGAAACCCGCCCACTGTCATGGGAGCAACTGATTTAAACACAAATCTGTCTGGTATCACACACCAGCCCTTTCCCATTTCCCTACACTTTCAAAGAAAATACATAGAACCAAGTTATATTATTAAATTCAAAGCTGATATTTATAATAGCATTATAGAGAATTAGATTTAATAGCTTCTCAAAACCTTGGGTGTATTTCCTACTATTCAATTTCATTATTATATTATTGGTTTCTATTGTGGCAATATAATTGATATTTACTTTAAAAAGTATGAATTAGAACATTTAAGTGGAAATCAAGTTAAATTCTGGATGTTTGACTTTAATAAATCAGGGCTGAAAAATTCCTTAGAGTGCTTTTCTTCAGAATGAGATTATATGAATAAAAATGCAAGGCAGTAGGGGTGCCTGGCTGGCTCAGTGGGTAGAACAAGGACTCTTGATCTCTGCTTGGTGAGTTCGAGCCCCACATTGGGCATACATCTTATAGAAAAAGAGAAAAGGGAAGGGGAACAGAAAGAGAGAAAGCAGGGGGTATCCAGCTGACTCGGTCAGTAGAGTGTGAGACTCTTGATCTCAGGGTTGTAAGGTTTGAGCCCCATATTGGGTATAGAGAAAACTTAAAAATAAAAATAAAATATTAAAAGGAAAGAAAGACGGGGAATGAGGGAGGGAGGAATCCCTTTATCTGGCAGAGAGAATAGATAATTCTTATTTATTTGATATTGTTTGTTAACTACTTATCCACAACTAAACTTGCGACTGAACACCACTAAGCCACGGGGCTAATGAAACCTGGTGCTTCACACCTATTACCTCAAAGTTCCGAAAACACAAAGGTCACCCTTAAATAATCCCCACGGGGTAAATGTGAATTTTGCATGAGCAACTAGGTAAAAGTGTGACCCATTATTACCACTGCGTGAAAACAGCTCAGAGGGCCTGCATTCTAACATCCGTAGGAGTCCAGTGACATTGTGTTAGTTTTCAATAGACCAGCAAGTAACATTTATTGCCAGACGTTTTGTGCCCTTCTGCTCACATTTAATGAACAAGATTAGAGTCTAAGTTGTTTTCCCTCAATATTACCCAGGTTTCTTCTGGGTCACCGTGAAAATCGAAGTCGGCCCTTGAGTCACTCTCAGTAGAATGGAAACTGGAAAGGGAACGAACTGCTTTTGTTTTCTATGTCATCACGTCCATAATTAGGCAGTATTTTTAAAAGAAAACAACCAAAAAGTTCCAGGCAGGATAACCTTATAACCGTGTGCAGTTTTGTAATCTACAGCGGTACACTGCCAGCCCTGCTTATTCTTGTTGAATCTCAGACAGCCTTCTCTCAGTTGCCAAGGGTGTATGTTCAGTAAATCAAATCGACTTCCTTCAGTATTTTAAATCTCATTTGTACCCTGGTAGAAACACACATTTCCTGAAGAAAAGGAGCCACGTCTTTATCAAGGAAGCTGAAGTCTTTAAGCTTGAGATAAGTCTTTTCAAAAGAGAAAGAAACTTTTGGCACGCCTCAAGCGCATCTTACACCAGTGGAAAATGGAAAGTCATCCCTAATTTCACGGACATTACTGTGGACGTTACTGTAGACGTCATGAAATACACCAGAACCAGAGCAAACCACCTCCGTGGCATGGATTTGCACCTTCAAATGGCAACCTCATTTGCGGAGGTTGGGGAGGTGGGTGACGGGCGAAAATAGCTTAATTTTGGATTGGGGAGTCTGTGAAGATGCTTTCTATCTTCACTATGCCTGACTCCCCTCAACCCTCAACTCAGGGAGCGCACCTTATGAATATTCATTCACGTCTAGATTGAGAAGAACCCCATGCTACTGGATCAGGCACTTGAACTCATTACAGTTTATGAAGCAGGACCAAATGAAATGAAGCCCGTAGAAAAGCTGCTGTGAGAGCCACAGGATTACCTCAGCTTTTCTGCTCTCTGAGTTCACTACCCTCCCCTCGAAAAATCTACTGCCGTTGTTTTAAGAGGTACGGTTCCACTGTACCTCTCTCCTGTTAATAAAATGGATCACCAAATAATGAGGATGGCAATTCAATTTCTATCTGCACTTGGAAATCATTTAGTTGTATAAGCCACCCTGACAGGTACAGCACACCAGCCAGCTGGTATTTACTGAGGACCCACCCACTGCATGTCAGGCTTTGGCCAGGTTGCGGGAGGGATGGCAGTGGGACGAGACTGCCAATGGAACCCTGCCATATGGAGCAGAGCACTGATCAGGGAAGACAGACACTAAACAAGTAAAGCCTGATTTGGGCTCTGAGGAAGAAACACAGGGTGCATGTGACAAGGAGCCCTAACCAGATCTGTGGGTTGGGAAGGAGTCTCTGAAAAAGAGACTTTTAAATTGAAGCGTGAAGGAAGACCAGTTTTTAAGTGGGTGCAGGAGAAGCAGAGAAAGACAGCTAAGGGGAGAGTGGCATGACGATCCTCTGCAACCTACGGAGGGTTACATCCTGACAGGCCCATCGTAACTTGGAAGTACCGTTAAGTTTAGAAAATGTCCGCAATACACCTACCCTACTGAACATCCGGGCTTAACCTCGCCTCCCTGAGGGTGCTCAGAACACTTACATTAGCAAGATAATTTCACACAAAGCCTGTTTTTTAAGAAAGAGTTGAATAGTTCATGTAATGTGTCGCATACTGTACTGAAAGTGAGAAACAGAAGGGTTGCAAGTGTATCAGTAGAGATTGTTAAGTATGGCTGGAAGGCAGACGAGAGACAGGAGAGAGAAACAGGCAAGGGAGTCCAGTTTGAGAGTTGTGGGCACATAGATGCTATGCAATGCCAAGCATGGGGCTAGGAGACAGAGCGGGGGCGAGGAGACAGAGCAGGGGCGAGGAGCAAGGGGAAGGGACAGACCCAGAGGTGCACTGGATGATTTCAACCGCCTCCTCTCCTGCTCCCTGCTTCCACCCTTGCTCCATTCCCCCCACCCCCAGTAGTCTATTCTCCACCCAGAAATCTGGGTGATTACTTTAAAACTAACATCATTGTTTTTGCTCAAAATCCTACAATTGCCTCTAACTTCACTCAGAGTAAAGCAAAGTCCTTATAGTGTCTGGAAAAGGCCACAGGGTCTGCGGTGCCCCTCTCCTAACCCTGGCCTACTTCTCTAACCCCATCTCCCCCTCTACTACCCTCCCACTGGGCTCACTCTGCTTTAGCCATACTGGGTTTTTGCTGTTCCTCAAATGTGCCAACTACTCCCAAACCTCTGGGTCTTTGCACTTTCTGCTTCCTTTGCCTAGAATGCTGTTCTTCTAGGTATTCTACATGTATTACTTTCTCACTTCCCTAAGGTCTCTAGTTAAATATCATCCAATCAGAAGAAGATCTGAATAGATTTTTTTCGACAAAGACATACAGATGGCCAACAGACACATGAAAAAATGCTCAACATCACTTATCATCCACGAAATGCAAATCAAAATTACAATGAGGAACACCTGGGCAGCTCAGTCAGCTAAGCTTCTGACTTTGGCTCCGGTCATGATCTCATGGTTTGTGAGTTCGAGCCCACACTGATTCTCTCTTAAGGGTTGGGATTCCCTCTCTCTCTGCCGCTCCCCTACTCTCTCTCAAAATAAATAAACTTAAAAAAAAAACTATAATCAGATATTACTTCACATCCATCAGAATGGCTAAAATCACCAACACAAGAAACAACAGGTTGTTGGCGAGGATGTGGAAAAATGCGAACCCTCTTATACTGTTGAGAGGAATGCAAACTGGTGCAGCCACTGTGGAAAACAGTATAGAGATTCACAAAAAGTTAAAACTAGAACTACCCTACAGTCTAGCAATTGAACAACTAGGTATTTACCCAAGATGCTCATTCAAAGGGATATATGTACCCTGATGCATGTAGCAGCATTATCTACAACAGCCAGATTATGGAAACAGCCCAAGTATCCGTCAATGGATGAATGGATAAAGAAGACATGGTATATATATACAATGGAATATAACTCAGCTATAAAAAGAATGAACTCTTACCATTTGCAGTAACATGGATGCAGCTAGAGTGTTTATTCTAAGAGAAATAAGTCAGAGAAAGACAAATGCCATGATTTCACTCATATGTGGAATTTAAGAAATAAAACAAACAAGTAAAGGGAAAAAAGACAGACAAACCTTGAAACAGACTCTTAACTATAGAGAACAAACTGACGGTTATCAGAGGGGAGGTGGGTGGGGGACAGGTTACCGAGGTAAAGGTGATTAAGGAGGGAACTTGTGATGAGCACCAGATGATGAATGGAAGGGCTGAATCACTAACTTGTACATCTGAAACTAATATTACACTGTATGTTAACTAACTAGAATTTAAATAAAAACTTTAAAAAATAAAATAAATAAATATCAGTCAATCAGGGAGGACTTCCCTGAGCACCTATTCTAAATAGCAACACCCAAGGAGCACCAGGGTGGCTCAGTTGGTTGAGCATCTGTCTGATTTGGACTCAAGTCATGATTTCATGGTTTGTGGGTTCTGGCCCCACATTGGGCTCTGTGCTGACAGCCTGGAGCCTGCTTCAGATTCTGTGTCTCCCTCTCTCTCTGCCCCTCCCCTGCTCATTCTCTCTCTCTCTCTCAAAAATAAACAAACATTTAAAAAATGTTTTTAACTGCAACATCCATCTACCCATTCCCTTTCCCTGCTTTCTGAAACTTATTAATGTCTGATATATGTCCACTTGACATATAGTTTATAATATATAATATAGTATTGTATATTTGTATGTTATGTACTCCATTTATATTAAAATGTGTCAATCATCACTTGGTATATTATATATTAATTGTTATAATTTCCCACCCCAAAGTGTAACTCCATGAAGACAGCAACTTGATTTTGTTCACTGCTGTATATATACTTAAAGACAAAAAATTTTCCTGGTATGAAGATATACTTGCTAAATAATTTGTGGAATAAATTCCTACATTTCATGAGACTGCGGAAGAGTAAAAGGACCCCAGGTATGGCAGGAAAACAAGAGATCGCAAGCAGGGGAAGAACACGGTGATACAGGCGACGGTCAGCATTTATTGTCGCTTATCACCACGGCGGATACGTGTTCACCACTTCCCAGAAAATATCTCATTTAGGCATTGCTACAATCTTATCAGGAAGGTCCTACCCTCCCTTTATAAATAATTTAGAGAAGCTAAGTAACTTTCCCAAGGTCACAATATATGCTAAAATCCTGCTGAGAGAGGCATTCAATTGAGTCCTAAAAACTGTCCACTGAATTGGTTCACACGGAGACCTTAATACTGGTGACCTTATCAAAAATCTGGGCAAGGTGTAAGCTGAAAAAAAGTGCGTTACAGAAGGCAGGGGAGGAAATGAGGGCAGAGAGTCAGCCAGCTCTCTCCCAAGTTGGCTTGTGAGGAGCAGGATGTGAGACGGCTAGACCAGCGGTTAAACAGAAAGAAGGTTCCATGTTCGGTAACAACCAAATCATTTGAATTTCTAAAACCAAGCCTCTATTCAGAGTTTTGGTTAGCATATCTACATGAGCAATCAGCATAGAGAAGGTGGTTGTTTTCCTGTTTCCAAAGAAATTCAGGTTTTGCTTATCATTTTGGTTTAAAAAAAAATTCTTAGCTACGCACAGAATATGCTTTCCACATCCCAGAGGATGGAGAAATCTATAGAAAAGAAGCTGCGTAATTGGGTCAACATAACAAAGAAACAAAAAGATGACCTGCTCCAGTTCTCCCGGGAAGCTGACTCAGGGCTTTAGAAAACTCAATCAAGCCACACGATTCTGTGACCATGTGTGGGGGAGGCCCACGCTGAGTCTGGAGGCCAACAACCTAGCTGGTTGCACAGTCTGGGCTAGCCACTGTTCGCCACCTGTGCAAGTCACCCAACTTCAGTGCCAGCATAACATTCCAACGCCTCTTTTGGTTCTGGGCAGACTCCGATGAGGTGGAGCCAAGAAAAGTGCTTTATACGAATGCAAGGTATTCCCAGGATCCCTTGTGATTGAAGGTAAGCATTAAAAGATACCTATTATAACACATGCAGCCAAGACGCAATCTGTTTGGATGTGTACAAACATTCACCAACTGATTCAAGGGGAAAAAAGATTCAGTGATTAACAACCCCGCGTGCTGTATATTTAGAAACATCTGCATGTGTGCTTTGGATTCCCACCACTGGAGCTGTCAGGGCAGACGCTGTGAATCAGGCAAAGCCATGCCTAGGCTTGAGGCAAAGGCTACCCTGAAAATGCTCAAAGTGCAACTGATTTCCAGTTTGCTCTGAATCTGACAATGTAACAACTCAGAGAAACTGGTACAGCCGGTCTAATTATAGGCCTGCCAAGGATTGGGACTCTTCCCTAGACTCTTCAGAAGCCTAGCCTCCCTTAGAACAAGATCACACGGGACTCTGGCCCTGTACCAATTCCCTGACTGCGTTTGTTTCTTATGGAGACGAGGAGCTGGCCATCTCCAAACGGGGGTACAAAGAAGAGAACCAACCATTCAGAGTTTACTTTTAATCTTTTAAATGTTAAAACATTCAAGTCCTGCCCTTTGGCCATCACTGAATATTACAAATATTGAAAATGCTGGAATGAGGGTGGAGGCCGTGGATTAAGTGTTACAGAGACCAAATGCATCAGGTGTCTTACTTGTGGAACATTCTGGGCTCCTGGAAAATCTGAGTGGGAGTGAATCAATCCACATCCAAGCAGACGGCAGCTAAAATCACTGCCTCAGCATAATTTTCAGGGACTCCTCCTTCATCGCTGCAGACGAGATAGGCCTCCTTCCTCCCCAGGACTCCCAGGGCCTGGGGCCAGGGCTGCCCAGTGACAGGAGCACCCACACTGTCCTCTCGGCTGCGCACCTGTGGCTGAAGGGCCAGTGCAGCTCTCATGACCTACAAAAGGGTCGAGAGTCACGTGGCTTCCAGAGTTCCCCCCCACCCCCCCTTGTTGCCTCCTACATCAGCCCTGGCCAGGATCTTAAGTATTACAAATACAAAGATGATGAAACACCAGTGCACTTCTTCTTTATACCAGGTATTGGCCCCCAAGATTGGGGTGTGGACTGGGAGGTGAGTATCCTGATCTCCACTTGAGACCCTACACGAACTCCCTCTTGTCTTCCTTCCTCCCTTCCCGCAGGGCGCCCCGCATCACTGCCGTTCCTCCACCCGCCCGCTGGCCCCATCTCTGCTGGGCAGCTTGTGCTCCCGCTGGAGGACTCACCACTCTCCTCTCACAGGAAGTCCTCCCTTCGGAGCCCAGATCAAATGCTCCTCCTCAAGACAAGTGTTCTCAGAAGCAGTGTTGCCTTCCTCCTGCCACAGATTATATTTTGTTCACGACGGTGATAAGAGCTGGTAGTAAGATTACTGAGCGCACAGGGATGGGAACTGTGTGAGGGGCTTCATAAATTTTATTAGTGCTCACAATGACCTCCCTGAACATGCTACTAGTACTCCCTTTCGTAGATGAGAGAACGGGGTGGAGAAAAGTGAATTACTTCATTTAAAGGGCAATGGGAGCGCTGGACAACGGCCGTGGGGGTGAGGGTGGGGAGGGGGCCAGGCAGTCTGCCTCCAGACCTCACTCTGTCTGCTGCTTTGTATTCTAAAGATTTGTGCACGGGTCCCATGTGCCCTATCAATTCCTGAGGTGGTATTTCCTTGGAAATCCCATTCTGTTAACTCTGGGCTTAGCTCACGTGGGTCCTTGAATTCAAGCAAAAGTAATGTGGTGTGGTTTCTGCATTTCTAGACAGAGCACTGTGGTTCATCTTTCCAGGCTTGCTCTCCTTCTCACTCTGTCCTTAGTCTAGTGAAAGGCTTTGCCACAGTCATGAGCAGCAGCTATAACTGGCTGTCCACAACTGAGAATCCAAGATCGAGAAAAGAAGGAGAAATCTAACCTACTTTGTAGCAAAGCATGGCCCTTAATTTTGGTGACCAGGGTCTGCGACATGAGAGACCTGCCTCTGTGCACAGCAGATCAGAGCTCTTAGAACAACAAAGCCAGGTCACAGAGGAGGAGGGGTCTTTCTCTTTAGGTAAGTTTATTATAAAGTTCTATGGGTTGCAGTCAGTGTTTTTCCAGATTCTCTGAATTTAGTCTTATGGAGAATAATAATAAATTCTTGTTGAGAGAATAAGGCAGTATGGCTCAAAAGTTAAAGGCAGATGGGATGGGCTGTGATGTTAAATGGACGAGGTGGGAATGAGTCCTACAGGGAAAAGTTCCCCTTGACCCTCAAGGTCCCTGGCTGGGTCTAAAAAGTAAACTGAGGAAGGAGTTAAAGCTGAGTCGTCGTCGTTTTTTTAATTTTTTTAACGTTTGTTCATTTTTGAGAGACAGAGAGAGTGGGGTAGGGGCAGAGAGAGAGAGAGGGAGACACAGAATCCAAAACAGGCTCCAGGCCCTGAGCTGTCAGCACAGAGCCCAAGGAGGGACTCGAACTCTTGAACTGCGAGATCATGACCTGAGTCAAACTCAGACACTTAACTGACTGAGCCACCCAGGCATCCCAATACTGCCTAACAATTAAAGCTACCTGAAACCTAGGGTCTCTTTTCCCTATCCATCAGAAGTGTGAGACCCCTAAGGTCCTGCTTCTAAGATATTAGCCAATTTTTTCCAACTATTTGCAATGATGACTCTCAAACTTGAGTGAAGAGAGAGAATCACTTAGGGTGGGGCGCCTGGGTGGCTCAGTCAGCTAAGCATCTGACTTGATTTCAGCCTAGGTCATAACCTCAAGGCTGTGAGACGGAGCCTTGCGTTGGGCTCTATGCTGAATGTGGACCCTGCTTAAGACTCTTTTTCAGGGCGCCTGGGTGGCTCAGTCGGTTAAGCCTCCGACTTCAGCTCAGGTCAGATCTCACGTTCGTGGGTTCAAGCCTCGCATCAGGCTCTGTGCTAACAGCTCAGAGCCTGGAGCCTGCTTCCGGTTCTGTGTCTCCTTCTCTCTCTGCCTCTCCCCCTCTCATGCTCTGTCACTCTCTGTATCAAAAATAAATAAAACATTAAAGAAATTTAAAAAAAAAAAAGACTCTTTTTCTCCCTCTCTTCTCTGCCCCTCTGCATGCTCTCTCTCAAAAGAAAAACAAAGTCACTTAGGGAATTCACCAAATGCATGTTCTTAGGCCCACTGCAAGAAAAAATTATGATTTAATAAAAAGTATCCCAGGTGATCCCAATACCAGTGGGCCTGGAAACCACACTCTGAAAAACAGGGGCGATAACTGACATGATGGACATATTTATCCCACGTAAGTTTTTTTTCTGAATCAGAAAAGGACTGAAAAACTTCTAATTTTCTAACTCTGTTTTTTTAAACTATGCATTTTTAAAAACTAATGTCCATTTTAAGCCCAATCCTGGGATTCCACAGTAATGAGTTTGTCTACTGTTTCTTCCCAAACTGGTTTACTGGCATACACTTTTTTTTTTTTTAATTTTAAGTAATCTCTGCATCCAACACGGGGCTCAAACTTACAACCCCAAGACCAAGAGGCACAGGCTCTACTGACTGAGTCAGGTAGGCGCCTCTGGCATTATTTCTTCAGACTGACCAGGATCTAGACATAGCTCAAATTCTGAAAGGGGCCGGAGGCTTCCTTTCCAAACAGCTACAGTCAGGATGATGGTGGTGATTACAGAGAACAAGATGCAGATACGGCGGCAGTCCCTGAGGTGGAGGGCGTCTCAAAGCCTTCTATAACTCTTAGCAGCTGATATGCTAGCTCTCTGACATCCTCAAAGGTCTGGAGCCCAGGCCGTCCGGTGAGAATGCACTTGCAAACACGGGATCTGCTCCAGCACCAGCCAGTCAGGACATTCCTTGCCCTTCACGCTAGTGACTGGAGGCAGCAGAGAGTTTAAGACGGTTAAGACCCTAAACCCCAGGGGCAGGCTACGTGAGTTTCAAACCCTGGCTCCTAGACTCACTACTGGTGATCCTCTCTGTGGCTTGATTTCTTCATCTATAAAATGAGATGCTGCAAGAATAAAGTTGGTTCAAAGTAGTCAATGAGTGTTATTATTATTGGATGGTTATGTCACTCAAACCAAGCCAATGACATGTCATCTCAGGACTTTTGCCGGAGGTGTTACTGCTGAAGTTGCAAAATTGGTAAAAACCTGAGAAATGCCACGAGCCACCCGTGGAATGTCTTCCCGAGAGCAACGCTACCACAGAGGAAGACAGCTGACAGACGGACAGGAGAACGTCAGGCGTAATGGCACTGAGACCGGATCTGGCCACGCCTGGATGTCTCCCGTGGGACTCTCCCATGGCATGGGCTATTAACTCCCCCTTTTTAAGCTTTAGTCAGTTTGAGTTGGTTTCTGTCACCTGCAAACAGAAGAATTCTGACCTAGCTTTTTAAAGATGTAATTCACACACCACACAACTCACCCATTTAAAGTGTACAATCCAGAGGTTTTTAGTACATTCACAGAGCTGAACAACCAGCCGTATGATGTAGGACTTTTGATCCAAACTCTTCACAGATGGCTCAACAGGTGTGCCATGTGTACAGCAGTTGGGATGGACAGGTGCAAACCTGCTTCCAAAGCCACTGCTTTGGAAGTTGGAACCACCAACTTTTCTATTTAGAAGTAGCTTGAAGCTCACCACAGTATAATGGAAAAGGAATAAGCCAGGCCTTAGAATGCCTGGTTTCTTTTGAGGGAAATTAGAAAATCCCTATGATCCCTTCATAGTCTATGGAATTCTACAGTTTTAGTCAAATTCCCTCATTTTTCAAGATAAAACTGAGGACCAGAGAGGCTAAGCCAACTGCCTAACCTGACAGGTACTTTCTGTCAGACACATTCAAAAACACAGTGCAGTCTTCTGTGTTGCTAGGTTTTTTTTTTTTAAGTTTATTTATTTTTGAGAGAGAGAGAAGATGAGTGGGAGGGGGGCAGAGACAGAGGGATTCAGAGAATCGGAAGCAGGCTCCAGGCTCTGATATGTCAGCTCAGAGCCTGACGCGGGGCTGGAACTCACAAACCATGAGATCATGACCTGAGCCGAAGTCAGACGCTCAACCAACTGAGGCACCCAGACACCAGGCACCCTGTGTTGCTAGTTTTAAACAGTTCTTATTTTTTCTGCAGGATTTCATACTCGAGTCCAGGTGAATCTCTTGAAATGGTTGGAGGTAAAGGGAATCTTCATGATACCAATCCAATATCCATCCATTCATTCAAGAGCACACTGTGATTAAAGGTCTTCCCTATATTTATGTTCAATCCATGTCTCCCTTTAGCTAAGATAGTGTTCTACCTACAATCCAAGATGCTTTTCTTTAAGTGGGACAGGATAGGGAATTTCAAAAGTATTCTATGGTATTTTAGTGTGTTAGGCAGATAAAATTTGCGAGTTTCTACATACATTTGTGCAATAACCTTGGTTTGCCAGGTCAGGAACTTTAATTACAAAGAAGGACTTCTGGGGATAAGATGAATGACAGTTAAGGGAATAACAGTGCTCTTTAATAAAAACAGATATTTGATAACCAAACTGGAAATTTCGAATAATTTCACTTCTAACAGCCCCTGAGGCTTCAGATGATTTCGCAAAGACATAAAAAACCCTTTTGCTCTTACTAATTACAAATCTGTGTATCTGGGCACATAAGAACTCTCTCTACAGGCTTTGGAAATTTTTAGAAACACACTTCCTGGAAGAACCTGGGTTGTTCAGATCTGGCCAACAAAATGTAATACAGTCCGGGGCAGGATGCATTGTACTCAGTCGAATTCAAGGACAGAAAGCCATTTGCCTTATCTTGGATATCCTGTGAAAACACATTAAGAACAGCCAGGGAAATGTCATCAACAGGGATATTTTTTGTGGTCACTGTTGTTTTTAATATGCAGTTTTTCCATTGCGAATCTAGACAAAGTAAACTGAACCCTGTAGAAGCATACTGGATGTTTTAAATTCCAAGCAAGAGGTGGGAGCATTTTTATTTATTTTTACAAAACACTCTCACATTAGTCTGTGAGGTTCTTTTTTTGTGTGTGTTTATTTATTTTTGAGAGAGCATGAGTGGGAGAAGGTCAGAGAGAGAAGGGGTAAGGGGTCCAAAGTAGGCTTTGTGCTGACAGCAGTGAGCTTTGACGCAAGGCTCGATCTCACGAACTGTGAGATGATGACCTGAGCTGAAGTCTGACACTCAACCGACTGAGCCACCCAGGCGCCCCGAGGTGGTAGAATTTTTAAGTTGAGTTCAGTGGTGAGGTCCTTATAGTCACTGTATGTAGCTGCAGCTGGAGGGAACAAAGCTCTATGACCCTCCCCCACAATCTAACCTCTTCCCCAACACACCTATATTCTCAGCCTTCAAAACCAATAAGACCCATCCCACCAAGACCTTTACCCTTGCTAAGGTCAGTCAGTACATACCCAAGATCTCCAGGGGTGCAGCAAATAGACATCACCACCAGGCTGCCATCCCGAAAAGTTCCGACAGCCCAAAGCCCCAAACTTTCCAGTTTGTCCTCAGAACCCATCAGAGGGGCAGAGAGAGAGGGAGCCAGAGGGAAGGAGGGAGGGAGAAAGGGAGAGGGAGAGAACTTTAAGCAGGCTCCACGCTCAGCACAGAGCCTGTTGTGGGGCTCAATCCCATGACCCTGGGACCATGACCTGAACCTAAATTAACCATGACCTGAACCTAAATGGAAAAAAAAAAAAAAAAAAAAAAAAACCCACCTCAACTGACTGAGTCACCCAGGTGCCCCTTCACTTTTTTGTTCGAACTGAAGCCTGCTCTGTCCTGAGGCCACTGCTTCCTCTGCTGTTTCCTCCCCTACTCCTGTGCCACAGGCTCACGTCAACCTCCGTGTCAGTGACTGTCCTTTCTCTCTACCTGCGCCAGCTTCTGAGAGTTGTCATCAGCTGTACCCCAGGCTGCCCCTCCTGTGGCAGTTATCAGTGGAAGCGGCCCAGCCTCCCCAACCATCACTCCTCTATTCCTTGAAGATTTTAGCCCCTGACTTACTTGTTACCTTTGCCAATGTTACTCATGTTATAAAATACTTGGTGATTTCAAAATCCACGGAGGATCCTCCCAGTGTCCCAGCTTCCCTGCCTCTACTTCCTTGACCACTTCTCCATCAGGTGTCACGTCCTCTTCTCTACCTCAGCTTCCCCAATGGTCCTGTCATTCTTGTTGCACCACCTCATTACCAAACGTGTGCCGTGACCATTATCCACTTCAAGCATCCCACCCACCAATTCCGCGATTGCCAACCTCCTCCAAGGAGACCTGAGGATGGCTCCTATTGCCTTCATCATTATTCATCTCCTCTGTATCTTCTCTAAACCTCTTGAGAAGCTTATCATCACTCACTTACCTATACCTCTAAGTCCCTGGCCTCTCCTTCCCATCACCACATTCACCCAGCAAAGCACCCCCTTGGTGAAAGCAGACTCTCCACTTGGACTGCACATGCTCCCTTGGAGCTCAACATGACTGGATTAAAATATATCCAAGTGGCTGGAAAACTTTAGATTCTAGACCAGGAACCACCAACTGCCACCTGGTAATCCCACTACCTCTCCCTGGTCCAGTTACTCTGTTTCTCTCCTAGAGAGCTGCTGCACACCCTCTCTTCTCACACCTCCAACACCCTCTCCTCCCCCTAGCTCACAATCTTGCTGCCTGCTTCTCTGGAAAATCCTGGAGCAATCAGAAGGAGTTCCCACCTTCACGAGTCTGTGCCTTCCTTCCCGCTGTCCTGGCTGACCTGTCCGTGATCCTGGGGCCAGATCCCCTTCCTCCTGCTCTACATCCCAACCAGCCCGCCCTAGCCAAGGGCCTCTGCAGCAAACCTTCCCTCTCTTTCCTACGTCATCACATTTTCTCTCTCCATGGATTGCTTCCAATGGCACAGCAACATGCTGTTAATTTTTCCCCAACCTGAAAAATCCCTCTCTTGACCTGGTTCACCTCTGTGAAGACAAAGTCAAATCCTGTTAGTCCTGCTCAGACCCTTTCAAAGCTGCCATCTCACTCAGAGAAAAGCCAAAACCCTACAGTGACCATCACAGTCAGACCTCACCTCTGGCCGAGCTGGGGTGCCCTTCCCCAGGGCACGCACCAGGCGTACTTTCTCTGGGCTTCGTGCGTGCTGTTCTCTCTGACTGGGATGCTCTCCCGCAAGATATGTGATCTCATTCCATCTCTTCACATCTTTAACCAAATGTCACCTTTCCGGTGCCCCTTTCCTCAGCCTCCCTGTGTAAAGCTGCATGGTAACTGCGTGCCATTCAGCCTCTCTCTCTACCTGCTTTATTCTACTTCTTAGCACGTATTGCCGTGTAACATACCAGACAATTTACTTACTTGTTAGGTGTATTGATTGCTTCCTCTGGTCAATATTTAAAGTTCGACAAGAGCAAGACAAGAGCAAGACTTTGTTTACCGACCAATGTCTCCCCAGGCCTGCAGTGCTTGACACACAGAAGGTGCTCAATAACTATCAGTTGGATGAGTGAATGATTAAAATTAAACACATGTAATGTCTTACAAAGTTAAAGTTTTCACAACCATGCTTCTACAGGATTCTGCTGTTTCTGCATTCGAGTTCTCTGAATCAAACACAGACTTTTGTTTTGTCATGTTCTAACTGTAAACATGCTTGTCTTTCAAATAGAATGTGACTTCAGAATGAAAACAATTAAAATCCTGGAGTACCATTAGCAATTCACCGAGTTTCTTCCCTTGCTTTCGTTTTAGTTTACACTTAACTTGGTTTGGAGGAAGGAGGCCTTTGTGTCTGTTGAGAGGAGGGAGCGGAGAAGATCTTGGGAAGACCTTAGGGTATTTGGCAACAGAAAGCGTCCTTCAGAGGTTAGACATGATACCCATTCAGAAGCTAAGGGGGAAAAACAGGAGCTGGAGAGAGACGACAAATCAGTCATACTGCCTGAGATGATGGTTCTCTGTGTCACAAGGACATTGTGGCCCAAAACAGCCTCCAAGGATCACAGGAAAAGTGGCAATACGCAACAGAAATAAAGATTTTATTTCTTTAAAAATCAAAACAAAAGCAAAGCCACAATAGGATGGAGATTCCAAAACAAGAGGAGAACACAGCCAGCTCTGGAATGGGAAAGACCCCAGTTCTCAGGGTGGAGGGGGATTCGACACAAAGGCCAAAGCACCATGTGGCAAGGCAGGGGCTCGAATGTGACCTGCTCTGCCACCCCAACTCCCATGAGTCCCCAGAGCCCAGCACAATGTGAGACACAGAGTGGGTGGCCCACAGAGAGCACATGAATGAAATGAACACACGTGTGACTCGGGATTCACTGACTTCTTACCGCCCCGCCCCCCGCTGTCTCTGCGCTGGTGCCAGATTTCACAGGACTGGCTTGTTTTTCCTCACTGTACTGTACCCTCACCTTTGTCCACCCTACTCCCAAGATCACCTTCCCGTTTATTGTGGTGTCCCGGACTTGGCAACGTCAGTCCCTGCCCGAGCTGCCAAACAGTCATTTCCAGGTAAAAACACAGCAGTTGTGCAGAGTCATGGAGCGAGGAGGCACCGTGCCGTCTCCAGTTCTTACTCCAGGCTGACACAAGTTTTCAGCAGGTCCTTGTTTTTCTCCTCAGGAGGAAAGCTGGTTTCCAAGAAGGATTTCCCTCCTTTGTGCTCACTCTTTGTTCACAGTTTTCATGTTTATTTTCGCTTTTTATCTTTGCATAATCCTTGCCGGTTCAGAATTTGAAGAGACTCTGCACTAGAATTCCTCACCCTTCCCTGAAAATACCTCTGGTGTCTGCCAGGGGAGGCTGGTGTATTTTCCTCGTTCTCCTTTCACAGCGTTGCGATGTGAAAGGATGCTGGTAAATCACGGGAACAAACCTGATATTTCTTTAAGGGATTTTTGTTTTCAAATCTTCAGTCAAGATTTTGTGCAACAGTAAGTTCATTTCGATGGCGTTCCCGGAGAGAGGCATCCAGGTCAGCATGGGCTACAGAACCACTGATCCGTTCAGAAGTCCAGCAAGGTCAAGGAGATGGAGGGCCTCCTTGCTTAGAAGGCAGGGGATCCCCGTAGTCAGAGAAGAGCCGTGCCCTCTAGAGCAAGGCGCTGACCTCCCAGACCAGCTCACACGCAACAGGGGGATGGGGCTGAGGACAGCATGGTTCTCACGGATGGGGCTCACGGCAAGAGAAGCAACACACTGAGGGGCCCCCAGGCAGAACATAGTGCCCATGAATGAAGAAGGAGGCCTCTGTTTGTTCGCAATGTCCTCAGCACCCAGCCGTAAGTGGAAGTTACGACTGGTATTCAGTAAATATTTGTGGAATGAATGAATGAGATACCATAGCATCCTCTTAAATAAAAAGAAAGTTTTGAAAAAGGCTAAACCTGCTGTTGTCATGTTTAATTTTACTAGAAAGTATTTGTAATTCTATTGAAACCCTAGGTTGGGAGTTCTAAAACATGAGTCACCAAAGCTTCCCCCCCCCCCCCCCGCTATATATGACAAACCAAAAAATAAAAGATTTCAGGCAAAAATCATGGGGCCTAGTGTATGCCAACTATGGTACTAGACCGGAGATGAAAACCTAATAAGGTAACGAGTACAAAGGGGTGCCCGGCTGGCTCAGTAGAGCATGTGACTCGGTCTCGGGGTCATGAGTTCGAGCCCCACATTGGGTGCAGAGATTACTTTAAAAAAGAGATAATGAGTACATACAGTTATATCTACATGAGTTATTATGCATGTGTGTGTAGAAATAAATTGAGTCACAATTTACGGAGTACTTGCCTCACGTCAGACACTTTTTTAAATTGTACTACAGCTCACTTACAATATTATATTATTTTTAGGTGTGTCAGACACTATTCTTTAATGTCGTTAAGATGTTGGAGCATTATTTCCATTTTATAGATGAAGGAATTAAGGCTCTGAGAAGATTTTTAAAAACGACTGAATATATGGCAACTTGAAAATAAGGTGATTCTTCTTTTCCCCAATGAAAAAATGATTCCCTTCCAAAGATATGTGAGATATAGAAAGATAGATGACTGACATCTATATCATATTAGACGGTATAGATCATCTTTATCCATCCATCTACTGATCCACTTGGGTTGCTTCTATATCTTGGCGATTGTAAATAATGCCTCAACAAACATAAAGATTCATGCATCTTTTCATATTAGTGTTTTTGTTTTCTTTGAATAAATACTCAATAGTGGAATTACTGGATCATACGGTATTTCTATTTTTAATTGTATAAGGAACCTCTGTACTGTTTTCCACTGTGGTTGCGCCAGGTTGCATTCATTCCCACAAACAAGTAGAGGGGGAGGGCTCCTTTTCCTCCACATCCTCACCAACCCCTGTTATTTCTTACCCTTTTGCTTTCAGCCATTCTAACAGGTGTGAGGTGGTATCACATTGTGGCTTTGATTTGCATTTTCTTGATGGTTAGTGATACTGAGCATCTTTTCACGTGTCTGTTGGCAAACTATGTCTTCTTTGGGAAAATGTCTATCTGGATCCTCTGCCCATTTTTAAATCAGACTATTTGATTTTTTTCGGTGTTGAGTTATATAACTTCTTTATATATTTTGGATATCAATCCCTTCTCAGACATATTATTTGTGAACATCTCCTCTCATTCAGTAGGTTTGCCTTTTCATTTTGCTGACTGTTTCCCTGGCTGCACAAAAGCCTTTTATTTTGGTATAGTCCTAACAGTTTATTTTTGCTTTTGTTTACTTTGCCTAAGGAGACGTGCCTATGAACTTACTGCTATGGCCGATGTCCGAAAAATTACTGCTTGTGTTTTCTTTTAGGTGTTTTATGGTTTGAGGTCTCATATTTAGATCGTTAATTCATTCTGAGTTTAGTTTTGTGTGTGGCGTCAGAAAGTGGCCCAGCTTCCTTCTTCTGCAGGTCGCTGTCCAGTCTCCAGCCCCACGTGGTGAAGTCGCTGTTTTCTTCCCGCTGCGCATCCTTGCCTCCTTTGTCTAGACTAATCGACCCCATAGGTGTGGGTTTGCATCTGGACTCTATTCTGTTTCACTCATTTATGCATCTTTTTGTGCCCATATCATACTGTTTTCATTACTAACCCTTTGTAGTATAGCTTGAAATCTACTTCCAAATGTTCTTTTTTTCTCTCAGGCCTAGAGTTTCTTTAGCCAGCAATTGCTGGGAGAAAAAAAAAAAAACAACCTAATGTTTCAGGCCACAGACAAGATTTCACTGTTGAGTTTGAATCAGAAACACAGACTGACCTAAGGCGAAACCAAAGAAAGACTATATAGATTAAAGGAAGAAATATAAGACCTAGACCTGTAATATTTTTCTTCCAGGGAGGTGAATAATACACAATCAGGTATCTATTAATACTTATCAATTTGATTCAATATACATATTTCAAATGTGTTCATCATCTCTAGAGCTATTTGTTGAGTAAACTAACAGTTTTCTGGAGTCTTTACTAGGTCTACCTTGTTTCCTCAGGAGAAACACATATGAATGCAAACATAGCCCCTTTCCCACCATGTTGTTTAAATAGCTGCATTATCACAGCATATTTACCCATTCTCAAAATTGAACCCTGGATTGTTTCTAAATGCTCAATGTTAAAAAGGGCATTGAAATGAACACCCTCATGGATAAACCTGTACATATGTTCTTAATGATTTCTATAGGATACTGCTAGGTCAAAAGTGTCAAAGGTCAAAACCTCATTCCTAAGGTTTTTTTTTTTTAAGGATTAAAAAAAATTTTTAAGTACAATTTACTCCTCAACATGGGGCTCAAACTCAGAACCTCAAGATCAAGAGTTGCATGCTCTACTAACTGAGCCAGTCAGGTGCCTCTCCTAAAGTTTTTTAATCCACACTGACAGACTCTCCAAAAGGAATCGTATCTCTATGCATACTGTGAAGTAAGGTAAATGCTTCACTGTGCTTTCCTAGTATTATCATTGCTACATCTGTCAGGGTTTGGCTTTAACACTCAATATACTTTCTAAAACAAACAAACATTTTTATTTAAGTCTATTATATAGGAAACTAAGTAGGTAAAGTTAACAATGTAAAAGTATGCAATCAGAAGAATTTTTATATAGGTATACTTCTGTGACACCATCCATATCAAAATGTAAGAAATTTTCAGCCCCCCAGAAGGTTTCATTATGAGTCTTCTAAATTAATACCTTCCTTCCCCCATCCCAGCACAAGGTATAATCTTTCTTTTTGAGAGAAAGAGCATGCGAGCGGGTGAGAGGGGTACAGAGAAAAAGAAAATCTTTTAAAAAAATTTTTCTCAATGTTTGTTTATTTTGAGAGAGAAAGAGAGCCAGAACATGAGCAGGGGAGGGGCTGAGAGAGAGGGAGACACAGAATCTGAAGCAGGCTCCAGGCGCTGAGCCATCAGCACAGAGTTTGATGCGGGGCTTGAATGCATGAACAACTTGAGATCATGACCTGAGCCAAAATCAAGAGTCCGACACTTAACAGGCTGAGCCACCCAGGAGTACCCCCCCTTATTTTCCTTAAACTTCTATCACCATCAATTCATTTTATCTGTCCCTGAACTTCATACAGTTACTCTTTTTGTATCTGGCTTATTTTACCCAAACATTAATATCTTTGAAATTCACCCACTGCTTTGCAGGTGTCATTAACTCATTATTTTAATAATTCATTACTTTTATTGCTGTGAAGTATATCACTGTATGAATGTACCACAACTTATATTTTACTCATTTCCCTGTTTAAGTCTCTTTAGGTTTAGTTTGGAGCTTTGAGAACAAGAGTATAAATATTTCTGTGCATGTTTTTTTGGCAGATATATGCACTCACCTCTCTTGCATATATACCTAAGAAGTGCTGTTCATGGGATAGGTATTTGTATGGCTTTAGTGGAAAGTGCCAGTCATTCAAAGTCGCCAAGCCTATTGACAGTCCCAAGAGTGAAGTGTAAGTCCCAGTTTTCCACATGGTTACCAATATATTGTCTAAATTTTAAGGTACTTGGTAGACAGGTCATGACAGAGTCTTTACATGTTCAATTTCGATTTCAGTAATTTATTCCAACATTCCCCTGTAGTACACAGACTATAATAATTAAGGAGGACAGGTGATTCAAGTGGTTGATTCTTGGTAGAAAGTGCCCCAACTGGCATGTCTGAAACCATCTAACATGCAAAAAGATTACAGAAAAACACCCTTCAAGTCAAGCTCTTTATCTCTAGGATGAACCCCTAAGCTGGACAGTCCACAATATGCCACAGAGTCAGCAATCAAGGTCAAGGGCGCTTTTATCTCCAATCTAAATAACTTAAGAGATTCACACCTAATTACGATTACATATTATATTCATCGTAAGACCTCTCATCTCCATGAGAAATCTCAAAAAATCTACAGCCTAATGGAAGGTACGTCAGTCTCTAGAAGAATGTATTTCTATGTTCATTTTATGTAAGTGAATGGAGATTTGAGGAGGTGCGGCTAATGGGATTGTGAATCAGCCTCGAAAGCTATGTGGAAGTCCCAACTCCAAGTCTTTGTCCTCCAACTAAAGCACTGTCAGAGGCGTTTTCTTCACGTGTGCATCTATAGAAGTAATCTGTAACTGTCTGCCCTGGTGGGTCTAGCCATCTGTTCAACAGCTGGAGCAAAGATGCGTGAATCTGCACCACCACCAGGAAGTGAGGTCCTGCGTGCAGTGCAGTTCCCTCAGCATTTCCCAGTCCTGCCCAGGGACCACAGCAGCACCCAGTGTCTTCCACCCACCCCTCAGGACCATTCCCCCTTCTCTGGGGACCCCATCTGCACAGATCACAGCTAGGGGCTTACAGCTGGGCTCACCTCCGGAGGACACTGGCGGGGGAGGGGAGGAGGAGAGGAGTGGGGCTGAGTACTCATCCCCTCATGTTTCTTGTCCGTGTCTCTCTTGGGCTGGCTGCATCCCTTAACCAGAGGTCACAGATTGGGGCAGGCCACCCCTCCCCATGGCTTCTGATCACTAGGTTCTGGTAACCACTCTCTCCCCTGCGGGTCTGGGGCTAGTTACTAGCCAGAAGTAGCCCGGCTCTATCTCCTGCGTTTCCCCTCCCCCTTTGTAAGCAGCTTCTTTATTAATTCTCTTTAAATTACCTGATTTGTGTGTATCATCCAGTTTCTGCTTGGACTAGGATACTGTAGTTTTGTCAAAGGACCAAGCCAAAGCCTTGTATCAATGACAAGAAAAGCATCATCAGAGACCTCCTAGGGGACATTCCTAATCTTAGAGGAGGTCTGGAGGGGGAGAATGAATGGAAGGGGAGGAATGAATGGGCTTTCCCTCCCAACCCACAGACAAACTACCAGTAGAGAACTGACGGTCTCCTTTAAATCTGCTGCTGTGCCGGATATGGGTGGGGGGGGGGGGCGGGCATAAAGGGACTCCACGTATGAAGTTCACACGGAGCAAGCACCTGTATGTACCAGGCCTGCTGTAGCGACCTTCACACACACCGCACAATCCCGTGCTGTGTAACCTGAACAGACCTGTAATGTCTCTTCATCCCAGTTTTTCATCTGCAAAATGGGAATAATAGGACCTACCTTGCGTTATTGAGGGAATTAAATAATACATGTCAAGTGCCTAAGACAGGACTTAATATACGTTCAATAAATGCTAGCTACTAATAATATTAGTAATAGTGATAAGAAGAACAATTAACCCTTAAAACAATCTTTTTTTTTTCCACGTGCACACACGTGTGTGAACAGCAGAGGGGCGGGGGCAGAGGGAAAGGGAGATAGAAAATCCTAAGCAGCTTCCAGGCCCAGCATGGAGTCCAACATGAGGCTTGATCTCAAGACCATAAGATCATGACCTGAGTGGAAATCAAGAGTCGGATGCTTAACTGACTGAGCCACCCAGGTGCTCTAACCCTTATAACAATCTTCTGAAGTAGCAATCATTTCCCCCATTTTATTTTTTATCTTATTTTTATTTGGTAGGCTCCATGCCCAGCGTGGCTTGAACTTAGTACAAGATTAATACCTGAGCTGAGATCAAGGGCTGGACACTTAACCAACTGAGCCATCCAGGTGCCCCCATTTCACCCATTTTAAAGATGAGAAAAGTGAGGCCTCATGCCCTATGTCACAAAGAAGAGGCAGAAAATAAATTAGTTCTTTTTTTTTTTTTTTTAGGAATTTATTTTTAAGTTATCTCTACTCCCAATGTGGGGCTCAGACCCACAACCCTGAGATCAAGAGTCACATGCTCTACCGACTGAGCTAGCCAGGTGCCCCATGAAATTAGTTCTTGGGGATAAAAAAGATTACAGTGATCTGCTGATTGTGCTTTCTATGTAAGTAGAAATTCTCCTAGGAGCCATAATTTCCAAAACACAACTAACGGGTTGGTCAACTGAAATGTAAATATGCATGTATATTCATACACAACGCTCATGCATATACATATTTAAAAACCAAAATAAGAACCCTGGTATCTTTTAAATAAGTACCCTTGATTTTTTTTTGAGTCCCTGATGAACAAAATACCCTATGCCTGCTGAATTCAGCTACTGAGTACACTTGTGCAGGAAGATTTGGTTGATGCCTCCTTAAAATATTCTGTGAGGAGCTACGGCACCGGACGTCTTAGATCTTCAACTGAGGAAGGATAAAAGTATCCTCAGTGAGTTATAGGAAGTCTATAGTTTTATAACCATGTAAGAGAGAAAAAACACTTAAGTAGAAAGTAATGCCATTCTGTAAAATTGACCAATGTCTTCTCATTGTTCAATACAACATTTAATTAAACCCTAAAGAAAGTCTGACTACTTCCCTGTTCCACATAGACTTATGATCTTAAAAACCTCCTGTCACTTTACAGATACCTATTTCTATTAAAGGCCCGTAATAAAACATTTGAGAATTTTCTGCTATCCTCCTTTAAATAAGAGAGAATTAATTTTTTTTTAAAGGAAAGAAATTAATCTGAACCGTGACGCCAGGTCTGTATCTATTCTACCATCACCATGTCACCCTCCTCGTCAGTTGCCTACCCTGGGCCAGGATTCATAACCCATACAAGAGATACCACATAGGTGAGCATTTGCTCTCACACCTTCTCCCCAACGGAATGACAAAAGAAGAAAGATCTCCTTCTAGGTGATCTTCAGAATGCCTCCTAACACGCTACCCCCAGCAGCCACTAACTATCATTTGGAGTTGACTAGTGAGGTGAAACTCATTAGCCAGCCCTGCAGGAAAACATCACTGCAGATGAACAGGACAAAATCAGAGGCAGCAAAGAATGTGCCCCATAGATCAGGAACTTTGATCACTCCTAGGGCCTAGGACAATGCTTGGTACCTAGGAAGCACTCAGTAAATATTTGTTGAATAAGTGAATGAAGGAAGGAAGGAAAGCTGTGATCTACAGAGCCTGTGTCACACCTTCAGGAAATTTACAGAAAATGAAGACAGACAAAAAGAAAAACAAAAACAACCCTAATGCAAATTACCCTAAAATAAGTACCATATAACTTTGTGGGTA
>NC_043709.1:24891393-24939585 GCF_006229205.1 Suricata suricatta | reverse complement strand
TATCCCTTGTCAGTCAACCTGCTTTTTTCCTTTAAAATACATACTGTGGCCATCTTAAGTTTTCCTGAGCCCATCTGCTTTCTAATAGGTATTTCACCACCAACCATAACCCTATTAAGTTCTTTGAAGGCATTTTACCTCCAGCCATGCATTCAAGGGCATTTCTCCCGTTCCTTGCTTGTCTTACAGAGGATACTGAGCACAGGGAGTACAAATTGGAAAGGACCCAGAAGAAATGGGAGCGATAATCCCATGACTTCCCTTCGCAGCAAACACGCCACCCTGGTAATCAATCACTCTCCAACTCGGCCTGTCAGGCCTGGCGGAACACACCCTCTGCCATCGTGCTGTCTTGTTGGGAAAATATTTGCCAAGCAAATGTCTTGGGTGAGTGGGGAGCCCCAAAGAAAAATGTCTGATGTTATTCTTCTGTCCTTTTAGCTAATGTGAAGAACTAACTTTAGATGATGTAGTTCTTATACCTACTTTTCAGTAACTCACAGATTCACATGGAGTCTGATTCTACGTGTGTGCAGCTTTTCCACAATCACTCTGGCGGCACTTTGCTGACATTCTACCAGCAAATGCTTTTTCTTAGGAGACTCCCATTTAGTCAATAAATGCATTCTAATGCGGGGGGGGGAGTGTTGGTATTTGCTTTAGTGAGGACAGAGGTAAAAAACATTTTTACCTATGCAAAGAAAAAATAGCGTCTGAGACTGATTCTCAGGGATGGTTTGAATTGAGGGTTCAGTTTTTCCTAGAGGAGACTTCCTGTGATACACTGATATTAAAGGAAATGAAATTTCTGAGTTCATATTTAATCTAATTTATACTAGGTCAGCAAAGTGGACACGTGTTCCACTTACCCACTGCTGCATAACGTACCACCCCAAAACTTGGCGGCTGAAACAGTAACAGCCATTTCTTTTCTTTGTGAAATCTGCAATTTTGGCAGGCACAGTGTGGGCAGCTCACCTCCGCTGTGTGTGGCATGAACTGGGGTCGCTCACCGGAAGCCGGAGGATCCGCCCACAAGACAGCTCACCCACATGCTTGGGAAGGCAGGGCAGGCCGTGGGCTGGAGCGCAGTGGGGGCTGTTGGCCAACAGCCTTACTTCCTTTCCCTATGGGCCTCCTGATGGAGCTCCTTGGGCTTCCTCACATGTGGCAACTGGAATCTAAAAGCCAGTGAAGGAAATCAAGTCGTCTCTTCTTATAGTTCACCTCGTATGTCACACTGCATTCTACCAATTAGGCAAATCATCGAAGTCGGCTCAAATTCAGAAGGAGGGCAATTTGATGGCATACTGCAACAGGAGGAGTTGCAAAAAATATATAACCATCTTTAATCTACCATACCACATAGAAGAAATCATGTAAAAGTGTCCCTGAAAATCATGCTTTGGACCCTGAAGTAGTGGCACAAAGAAGCTAAGAATAGGATTAGAGTGCCTCCATAGTGTGCAAACGCTCCTGGGCCAAACAAGCCACAGTAGTCAAGAGCACAGGCTGCCTGGCTATGATTGGAGCTTGGCCATGGACCCGCTGTATGAGCGTGGACAAACTGCTTGACCTTTCCGTGTCTCTATATCCTCCTCTACAAGAAAGGGGAAATAATCATGTCTATTGCATAAGGTGTGTCTGGGGGAAATTGAGATTCTTCTTTTTAAGGAATTAAGAAACTTTTAAAAACTGATGAACAATATGCATAGAAAAATACACAAATCGTAAGTACTCTCTGAATTTTTGCAAAATGAACACACTCATCTGACCACCGTGCAGACTGAGGAACAGAACTGTGCCAAGACTGAAACAACAGTGATGAGTGGTAGAGACTGCTCTCTCTAAGGGAGTCGCAGACCCTTGGCTCTTGCTGTGGGTGCCAGGGACGCATCAAGGTGGCATGGCAAGCTGAACAAAACCTAGCGGAGGGCCAGACTTAGCCTCCAGGCGCCTATCTGCAACTCGGCAGGAGGGTCTGAAATAGCGGTAAGAGGGCGGGAAGGCAGGAGGACACAGGAGCACAATAGCGGGATGTTAGCACGGAAGTCAACAATTCAGGTGCAGCTAAGCATGGCAGGCCTAACGGGTATGGAATGGGCTCAGGGTTCCGGAAGAGACCTTGGCTTGATGTCATCCTAATACAGGAAGAAGGTTTCCTGATTCTGGGAAAGACTCAGAGACAAACTTGACACAAAGTCAAGTCACCCGCACCGCCTATTTTAATCACTAAACATCTCATGACCAGCTGTCCTAACTCCCTCTCCCTCCTGCATCCCCTTTCTACTTTTCACTCAGAGGGACACTTTTACTTTCCCTCCTTTCCTCATTGTCTTGTCTTGATTTTTTATACATTGACCTTCTGTGTGGAATTCCTACGGTTCTCCCTCTTCTGTAATGTGCCACAGCACACATACTGTTGGAAGCTTTGGGCACTTCAGATCCTTTTTGGAAAGAGAGACAGACAGAGGTAGTGAAGTGAAAACAAAAGTCCTGTTCACAATTCTGTCTCTGGCATCTTCAAATAATCCCAAGCCCTCCGCACCCTGGCTGGAGCCCATGGTGTAAGCAGTGGCTGATGGAAAGCCTCGTAGTGGCAGGAGGAGGGGAAACCTGGAATCATTAGATCCAACTGGCAGATCTAGGGAATGGCTGGCCACGGGATGCAGCTGGTAAGAGCAACATCGGGAAGAGGCTTGATTTATTCAAAACTATTTAGACCAAATGGCCACCTGAACATTGTATATATGTGTCTGCAGGATCCTAATAAGAGAGTGCCCAGTCAGAGTTAAACTTAGTGCTCAGCAAAGAGCAGGTGAGCTATAAACCTTCCCCTCTCCCTGCCTCCCTTCCTCTCTTCTAGGGCCCATAGGGCTGTCGCATGAAGCTTTATTTATGTGTCAATTCTGCTAGTGACAGCAGGCTCTTTTTCTCCAGCTCTTCTACTGCCTGACTGATCTGAACTGCATGGCCACGCAGGTTTTCTGTGGACCTGGGCAGAATGGTGATTGTGAATCATTTCATTCACCTGTTAAAGGTGAGGTCTCTAATTCAGAGATGTTGAGTGTTTCTGGAAGTATGTTTTGTCTTTTATAAATCGTCGTTACCTTCCAGGCAGGATAATGGTACAGGTGGTTTGTTCATGGGCTCGGCATGAACACACATTCTGTTGGGACATCCGGGTACTTGGAATACATTTGGAAAGAGGCAAGACAGAAACTAATAAAATCAAAGTGAAGAAGGAGATTCTTTTTCCATTATGAAATCTCATTTTTTCACCCAGAATCCTTAACTGTCGTGCTTTTTACCAAACACTGTCTGGAGTATTTTAACTATTACAGCATAAAATAAAACAAAAAAATAACTATGTATTGGTTTCTCATTGGTTAAGAGAGCACTAGATTCTTTTTTACACTGGTAATAAAAATCCTCAATAATTTACAAAGAGCTGTAACTTTTATATAAGAAAGTCAGTATTATTTAGGAGAAGGAGAGTATGAGTGGTGATGGGAACATATTTGAAGTTCTACAGATAGTAGTAATTTATGAGACAAATATAGTTTATAACACTCAAAATTTGGCATGGAAAATCTATATTTTGATTTAGAATTTAAAATATTTTTATTTTCATCTACATTTTAAGGCATTTAAGTGTAAGTATGTTATTCTAGAAACACAAATGCACTCATATATTTTTATAAACTAGACTATAAATTCACTTTGAAATATGTTTTTCCAAAAACTTAATAATACAAGTCTTTTTATTATACTACAACTGCAGTGTTAAAGTGTTAACTCTAGGAGTGCCCAGCTGGCTCAGCTGGTAGAGCACACGACTCTTGCTCTCAGGTTGTGAGTTCAAGCCCCATGTTGGGCATGGAGCCTACGTAAAGAAAAAATTAACTCTATGGTTAGATATTAGGTCCAGTATTTCACTACTTTAAACAATGCTTAGACAATCATAGTGGACATGTATCTTTACATGCCTGTCCCAGTATTTCCTTAGAGCAGCCTGTCTGAGAAGTGGAGTTGCTGGAACAAAGAATTTTTACTTTACTTCACTTCATTTTTTAAGTAGACTCTATGCCCAGCATGGAGCCCAGTGCAGAGCTCAATGTAGGGCTTAAACTCACAACCTGGAGATCAAGACCTAGCTGAGATCAACAAGCCTTGGAAGCTTAACCGACTAAGCCACCAGGCGGCCCAGAATACACATATTTTAAAGCTTGGAATGTAGACTCCAAACTTTCCTCCGAAAAGATCTTTGCAACCTACGCTCCCACCAGAGTGCTCTTCCCCACCCCTTTGCCAGCAAAGGATCCTCCACTTCTTTACCATGTTTACCATCTCACTGGCATATACTTTTAGTTACACAGCTCTGTGTGTGAGGTTTATTTTCTTCACACATTCACTGTCATCTGAGTCTCTTCTGCAGGGAACTGCCTATTCGTGGCCGAGGGCGACCCGGGGTCCTGGCTGAGGTCTCACCACCCACACTGTGAATGCACAGCAGACGTCACAGGCCTCACAAGCCTGTGCGCACTTCTGCAACAGCTCTGGCCGTAAAGTATAAATAGGGCGAGGCAGAAGAAGGAATGATTCAAACAAAGCTTTTAACTTCTTGTCTTACGTAAACAAAACACGCTCTCCAGTGCGGGTCAATACAATGAGTACTTCTTGCTAAAGAAACAGGCCTGGCTCCAGCTGCTGAGTCACTTAAATAATGTTCCACTTGGCAACATGACTTGGATTCCTTTTGCAAGTAAAGGTGGCTTATGGCTACCCAAGCTCCAAGCAATACATGAATGACAATAGGATAAATATAATCACACAGATATATACCTATATTATAATATATAGTATAATGTATTATATTCATACACATACATATCTATATTATATTATATTCACAACATATATCTATATTATGTATATAGATATGTACATATATATGAGCTCATATATATATATATGAGGACTCCATTTTTTAATTTTTTAATGTTTTATTTACTTTTTTTGAGACAGAGCATGAATGAGGAAGGAGCAGAAGAGAGAGGAGTGACACAGAATCCAAAACAGGCTCCAGGCTCTGAGCTTTCAGTACAGAGCCTGACACGGGGCTTGAACCCACGAACCGTGAGTTCATGCCCTGAACTGACGTTGGATGCCCAGCAGACTGAACCACCCCGATGCCCTTTGAGGACTCCAGTTTTTTACACAAAGTCCTATCACTATTTTATTATTTAACCCAGTTAATTTTTTCTTTCTTAATTTGAGACATAAATGTCAAATACTGCTAGGCTGAAGATCCTTTTTTTTCTTTTACGTTTATCTATTTCGAGAGAGAGAGATAGAGAGAGTACACAAGAAGGAGAGGGGCAGAGAGGGAGAGAGAGAGAATCCCAAGTAGACTCCGCACCATGAGTGCAGAGCCCAACTCTGGGCTCAAACTCACGAATCATGAGATCATGACTTGAGCCAACCAAAGGCTGAAGTCTCCTTTTAAACAAAACATCTGGTATTCAAAATCTGTTCCAAATATTTTATCACTTTAAGTGTTAGTATCTCATATTCAAGGATGTGTCCCTGGTATTCCAAGTTCATTATTTCCTATTCCAAGCAGGATTTGTCTCCTATATTCACTATTTCTGTCCAATGGCATGGCTATCTTCCCTGGTATTAGGCTGAAGACTTTGACATAATTTTTATTTCTTTATTTTTCCTTCTCCCTTGCCCTCCACACCTAATCAACTACCAAACTGGAGATTTTTTCTCTCTCTCCACACACACACACACACACACACACACACACACACACATCAGCTTTTCATTTTAAAATAGTCTTATATTCACAGCAAAATTGCAAAGATAGTCCAGAATTGCTGTAACCTGCCAACCTAGACCCCCCAATGTTAACATCTTACATGACCACAGTACATCTGTCACAACTAAGGAACCAACGCTGAGCCAATCCTCTTCATGAAACTCCACATACTGTGTAGATGCTACTAGTTTTTCCCTAATTCTGTCCCAGGATCTCATCTCCAGGATATATTACATGTAGTCATCATGTCTCCTTCGTCTCCTCTGATCCGAGACAGTTTCTCACGTTTTCTACGTGTGTGTGTGTGTGTGTGTGTGTGTGTGTGTGTTTTACCCACACTTCCTTGTTTTTGATGACCTGTGCAATTTTGAGGAATACTGCCAGGTATTTTGGAGAATGTCCCTCATTCTGGGTTTGTCTGATATTTTTGTCATGAGGTAGTGGCGTTTTGGGAGGACAACCACAGAGTGAAGCACCACTGTCATCCCGTATCAGGGGTGCATGCCACCACGGTGACTGTGACTCCTGTTAGCCCTGATCATGGCAGAGGTAGTGTTTGCCGGGTTTCTCCCTTCTCACATTACTCCTCCCCAACCCCACCCTGCTTTCCATACTCAGTTTGCAGATGAGCAAATGAAGGTCAGGAGTTAGATAAATACGTCACTGCTCAAAAGTAGCAAAACTGAAATTGGCACAGGAGGCTTTTTACTCCCAGTTCTGCGTTTCTTCCTCAATACCAGGGCTTGGCAAACTGCCATGGTCTGTGGGCCAAATCTAACCTACCGCCTGTTTTTATAACACCCACAAGCTAAGTATGGTTTTGATATTTTCAAATGGTTAAAAAAAATCAAAACAGCAATATTTTATGACATGTTAAAACTTATTTGAAATTCAAATTACAAACAAAGTTTACTGGGTGTGACGATGCTCCTTGTTCAAGTAATGCCTACAGCCACTTTTACAATGCAATGGCCAAGTTCAGCAGTGGTAACCGATTTTATAGCCTGGAAAGCTTAAAATATTTATGATCTGGCCTCCTTCCGAAAACGATGGCTAGCCCTGTACAACACCAGCGTGCTAACTACCCACCAAGCAGCCTCCTTTTTTGTCACAAGATGGAGAAGAAATGTTCATCCCTGAGAAGAAATGTTAATTACACAATTCACAAAGTGTAAAACACAAGACCCTCTAAAAGGTTTCTTTAGGGGCCAGGTTTGAGGTTTGCTGTGCTTTTCCACAGTGATAAACTCATATACATGGGATGGAGGGCTTGGAGATGGGAGAAAGGCAGAGCTGCAGACCTAGGGAAAGAGAAGAGAGAGAGACAGAGAAACATATATAACTCTGGTCAGTGGAGGAAAGATTCCCTCAATTAGCAGAAGATACATTACATTTCTGCAAAAAGCCAAAAATCTACACCCTGAGAGGAGACTGTGTGACAGAATAGGAGTCTTTAAATCTTTTTTTTTTTTTTTTTTTAGTTTATTTATTTTGAGAGAGAAAGTGAGTGAGCTGAGGAGGAGCAGAGAGAGAGGGAGAGACAGAGAATCCCAAGCAGGCTCCACACTGTCAGCGTGGATGTGAGGCTTTGGACCCACGAACTATAGGATCATGACCTGAGCTGAGATCAAGAGTCGGACCCTTAACTAACTGAGCCACGGATTGAGCCCCCCAGGGGCCCCACGGCTTTAGTATCTTCTAAGGGCAAATCTGCCACTCGGAAAGCTGGAGAACTGAAAAGAGAGACTGACCATCCCATTTCTTGAGCATTTTAAGTTTAATTCCATTTCAGGGGAACGGATTATATTAATCTCAAAAGGCGAATATGAACATCACATAATTTATAGAGGACCAGTATTTATAAAGTAGATGCTGCCTTCTAATAATTAAGTCTCAGAATTGCTTTCCAAGCTTATGGATGGGACTGGTTTTACTTAACAGTTTAGCAATGACAAAGGACCAGATGAGAATTCTGCAGAATTCTTTAGACTAGCATTCTAATAAAAGTCCCATCTGTTTTATAAAAGAGAGTGAGGATGCACCAGAAATGCAGAGGAAAAATCCAGCTGGTTTTTTGTTATTTTCTCATAAAAACAGCCGAACTCACAATCACGGTATATTCTATACAACCAGTTCGTTAGCCCCTATCTGCATAATGACACAAGTGTTTTGAGGCCACAATTTTCCTTGTAGGAGGTGTGGCTAAAGCCAAATGCCATCACAATGCTACACAAAGCATGGAGATGCCAGTGGGCAGTGTCATGGGCTTTCAGAGCCCCTTTCAAAAATTTCTTTCCCTTTTCAATCTCTGAAATGAATAGGGGTTTTCTGGTAATGCCATCTAAGTTTGTATTCTAGGGACACATTGGGGATAACAAGGCATGAAATTGCTTTGCAAAAGAAATCATTTTTCTGATCCAGAAGTGGTGGCTGAGGGGTGGGCCGGGGTGGGGGGGTGGTCCATTCAATACCTGATCTGCATTAGGGAGAGCAAAGAAAATATTGAATGCTATTTGGGTTAGTCCTGGACTGAGATATTGGTTCTGAGAGATGATAAGAGAAGAATTTATTTAAGAAGAAAACCTAAGGGGCAGAGAGACTGTTTTTGTTATTATTCCCAGGAACACAGTATAGTGTCCTCAGAATTTGGTGGCAGGCCACCCCACTATGACAGGATAACTAAATAATAAAGCCTAGTGTCTGCCAAAAGCAAATTGGCTCCTTAGGCAAAGCGGTAATCAGTCACTGGCTGGATGGTGACAGCAGCTCAGCCAGCAGAGAGCCCATAGTCTCCAGAGGGAAAAGCTATTTTCTTGCCAATATTGGTCAAAAGTACAATTCTTTAGGAACAATTCAGCAAAGGCTACCTCCCCCTACTCCACCAAGGGAGGCAATAGAAATGTATTTCTAAACTGAATAAATGTTTTAATAATACTTGTGTTTTTTGAGAGATGTGATCATAAAGGTGACTCCTCTTTGCCTTATGAAATGGAGACAAACTGGAACTGATTGCTGGAGGGGGATTCTGTTGGTTTCACATCCTTCTGTATATGCAATGAAATCTCAGGCAGGAACGTGGAGAGGTGGCTGATCTGTGTGGATCACTGCTCCTGGTCCCTCCCCCCAATTCTCAGTGTGGCCCTCAGAGCAGCACAGCATCTGAAATGCGGAATCTCAGGCTCCTCCTTGGATATAATGAATTAGAACCCACTTTAGTATAAGATCCCTGGGTGGTTTGTATCACACTCGCATCCCCTCTTTTTCAATCTGAGAAGCATTCATCTAGCCTTCAGATGGTTGGTGGTGGTTTCGAGCTGAAAAAAAGAACTGCTTTGGCCGTTGGTAGGATGGGTGCCTGCGTGGTGGTAAAACTAACAATAAATGGAGACCAGCCTTGAAGATTCCCAGAGCAGACAAAACCTGTTCAGTCACCCAGGCAAAGCTTAATTTAACTTATTTTCTGCACGGCTAACTTGACATGAGACGTGGCTCACGTATATTTCTGGAAACCATAAGCAGAACTTAAACAATTTCCCAAGGTTGATAGGAGGTAACCACTGTTCAATTCCCTATCATTTAAGAAAATTCTAATAATGGGGCACCTGGGTGTCTCAGTCGGTTAAGTGGCCGACTTCAGCTCAGGTCATGATCTCAAGGTTCATGGGTTCGAGCCCTGTGTCAGGCTCTGTGCTGACAGCTCAGGGCCTGGAGCCTGCTTCAGATTCTGTGTCTCCCTCTTTCTCTGACCCTCCTCCGCTCACACTCTGTGTGTGTCTCTCTCTCAAAAATAAATAAACGTTAAAAAAATTTTTTAAAGAAAATTCTAGCATTATAATCAGTCACTGTAAAGAATGGTCACTGCTTTCTCACTATGTAAGCTGCTTAATAACAATACTCCCCTGAGCCTGAATCCAGGTTTTGGTCTGAGTGCTCCCAGTTGGCCAACTGTCTTTTTGATGTGTGCCCAACAGACTTTTCCCAATGACTTCTTCAGTGATTCACTGGTTCTCCTTCTGTTATTTCTGAACTTTTGACAGTAGCGTGCTCACCCCTGGAGGACCAAGAGCTGAGGAAGAAAATCAATCAAGGTGCTATTATCAGAAAAAGAGGGGATGGGCAATGAGCAAACACATCAAAAGATATTCCCAGAAGCGATCTGTTGCTAGGGGTGAGCACCTGACCCAAGCCAGGTCCATGGGGCTCATTTGTGGGATTTTTGCTGACAACAGAGAGGGGGAGTTCTCAGTTCCGAGGTTATAAAGTTGATGAAATGAGGGCAGAGCTCCTGGGTATAGCCCTCGGAGAAGGCCTGCCTGAGAATGAAGCAAACTCCAAGCAAACGTGCTAAGGAGTGGAGAGAGACCAACTCCTCATGACTTCAGCTGTGTGCCTGCACTTGGGTCACTGATTCCAGGGGTGGGGGAGGAACCATCACAATGTTTCCTAACACAGTGTGAATGTGCCCCCTGGGGTTGTGCAACAGCTCCTCCTGGGCACAGCTATGCCTGATCCAAATTTGACTCTGGACTTCCATTTTATGTGCCAAGAAACTACTCCATTTTTATTTTATTCATTTATTTTTTTAATGTTTATTTATTTTTGAGAATGAGATACAGAATGCAAAGAAAGGAAGGCAGAGAGAGAGGGAGACACAGAATCCGAAGCAGCCTCCAGGCTCCAACCTGTCCGCACAGATCCCAAAGTGGGGCCCCAAACCCATGAACCACGAGATCATGACCTGAGTTGAAGTTGGACGCCCAACCAAATGAGCCACCCAGGGGCCCCAAATTCCTCCATTTCTAAAAGCAATTTTTGTTTTAAGATACTCTGAGGTAGATTTTCTGGGACTTGTAACTGTCTACAGGGGTGACTCTTCAAAATACTTGCATTCACAGCCAGCCCCATACCTCCTCCCCTACAATAGGCAGGCTCTGATATGGCCTTGGTGGGGATGGGGCCAGGGGAAAGGCCGTCAGGGGTGTGCACTCTGGGAAGGTACACATGAGGAAATCCTGTATAGGAAGGCAATTGGACAATTTTTATTAATACAAGAAGGCTATATCATTGGGCCTAGTAATTCTACTTCTGCAAACTGATTCAGCAGGTAAATCAGCACACGTGCCAAAGATACATGTCCATGGGGTACCCAGTTAAGTGTTGTTGGGATGCTAAAGGACTATGTAGCCAAAATGTCCAACAATAAAAGACTAAGTAAATAATGACCCATCTAAACAAGAGAACAAACACTCTGTAGCTATTAAGAAAGAATAGAGCAGGGCACCTGGGTGGCTCAGTTGGTTAGGCATCCCACTTCACCTCAGGTCATGCATGATCTCCCAGTTCAGGAGTTCGAGCCCCACATCGGGCTCTGTGCTGACAGCTCGGAGCCTGGAGCCTGCTTTGGATTCTGTGTCTCCCTCTCTCTCTGCCCCTCCCCCACTTACACTCTCTTTCTCTCAAAAATAAACATTTAAGAAAAAATTTTTTTAAAAAGATAGAACATGGTATCTCCACATGTGTCATCCTGGAACAATTCCCAAGATCAATGGAAAAAAGTAATGAATGGAACAATATGTACAGTATGCTACCATTTGTGTGAAGAAAGAAGATAACTAAATGTATGCATATATATGTATGTATATTCAACATGCATAAGCATTTATATGTGAATACAATATATTTATCTTAATAAACTCTATCCCCATAATGTGGGGCTTCAACTCATGACCCCAAGATCAAGAGTCACATGCTGTACCTACTGAGCGGGCCAGGTGCCTCCATATAGGAATAAAATAAAGGAATAGACAGAAACTTAATTGGTGGTTGTTTCTGGAGAGGGGGCAGGGTTGAGAGACAGAGCTACTTTATATCCTTTAAATTACGTAACTACTATATGCATCCATTACATGCTTAATGCTTTGACCTAGCTGGAACTTTCCCCTCCTTCCTTCTTCAGAACTGCTGGTCTGGGGCAGGTGAAGAAGCATGTCCCAGGCAAGAAGTCCAGAGACTGAGCGATCAGCAGTCTCCTCTTCCGGAACTAGGCCAGGGGCTGAGCGTATCACAGCCTCTCAAAATACTGAGAACCACTGAGAGAACTGGGGGGAGCTACAGGAGCAGGAGTCCCCCCACCCCGGGAGCAGAGGAGTCCGGAGTCTGGGCCCTCGGAACACCAGCTTGCAGTCAGCCGGCCGCGGGGCCGGAAGGGCTCCCGGCCGCCATCCACCGGCAGAGCAGTCCTACCTGTGATTTCTTTTTTTCTTTTTTCTTTTTTTAAATTTTGTTAATGTTTATTTATCTTTGAGAGTGAGAGAACGATAGAACACAAGTAGGGGAGGGAGAAAGAAAGAGGGAGACACAGAATCTGAAGCAGCTCCAGGCTCCAAGCTGTTAGCAAAGAGCCCAACACAGGGCTTGAACTCACAAACCGTGAGATCATGACCTAAGCTGATGTCAGACGCTCAACCGACTGAACCACCCGGGTGCCCCCCATGATTTCTTTCTCTCATGTGGCCTGAGTCTTCTCTGGCCACTGGTCTGTCCTACCGGCCACTTAGAATTACAGGTCTCCCCTGCTTGTGAAAGTTTCCATCATGTCATTTTGCTTTTACAAAAGACCTACATTAGTACCTGTGTTCAATAACCAAAAGAAATCTGAAGAGGATTTTTTTCGCTTTTAAGAAAAAAGGCGAGAAGTGAAAATAGTAGTGTTGAGCATTTGTTTGGCAGCAAGCTGTTACAGAGGCAGGAGAATGCCCCCCCTTGCCAGCTCTTCCCTGGGGGACTCCCCAGCCTCGCAGCATCCAGCACGGCAGCTCTGAACTCGGCCTGTGAGCACCTGTGCTTTATTTGGATTTATTTTGTGCATCCGCTAACAAGATGTGTTCCTCAGGTATCAGAAAAGCCTTAGAGAGATTATTTTTTGGGGTCTGGGAATGCTAAAAAATGTTTTCCATATAAATGAATGGCAACTGCCTCTTCACTTTACATCATTTTAGCTTATGAAAGGTTTAATAAGAAACCTTTAGAATGGCAGGAGAAACCTCAAACCCTCCTTCAGAACACTGCATTCGTTTCTGAAGACTGTCCCTCCTACCATGTGTGCAGCTGAAATCGGTTCAAGCTTCGAAGCTTCAAGTGCCGTGCAAATGGAATGTGTTAGTGAGTCTGTGTTGACGCTCTGACTCTCCTGGTCACCTTGAGGGTCAGGGGGTCTCTGCTGGGAGTCTGGGACGCTCTGTGTGCTAACTGACAGTGAAACACGAATGCAAGAACACATCAGGGTGACCGGAGACAGGCAGCCAAGTCTGCCCACACAGTGACAGCTGCTGTTGGGGGGAGCTCGGGACTGGGCATTTGAGTTCACTATCATTTTACTGCTTTAAAATGTGCAACCCAAGCACGATGATGCTGTTGTTTCCACTGAGCTATAAATCACCTACAAATTAATCTCTGCTGCACTGGTTCTGTTAAACCATGTGTTTTTTGTTTAATGTTTATTTGTGAGAGAGAGACACAGAGCGTGAGCAGGGGAGGGGCAGAGAGAGAGAGGGAGACACAGAATCTGTAGGCTCAGAGCCTGGTGCAGGGCTTGAGCTCACAAACCGAGAGATCATGACCTGAGCTGAAGTCAGACACTTGACTGACTGAGCCATCCAGATGCCCCTAAACCATGTTTTAGAAAATAGTTCCAACCTCAGCTTTGGGAAACAGATACTCATTCTCCTCCTCTTTTTCCCCAGCAAAGTCTGTCCCCATCACTACCCCAAATTACATGTTTTATTGCTTATGAGAGAAATTGATGGTAGCCTTCCAAAACTGATGTGTGTTAATTCAGTATACATATGAGGCATTAGGGGGTGAGTGGAGGAGGAGGTACCTGTGCCACCAGAGAACACAGAAAGCATTATAATGCTCTCTTTAATGACTGCTTAAGCTGCATTTTACACCTTTCCAAGGCCTCAGACTTCGACAGATGACAAGAGTTTCTTGCACTGGACCATATGCCCAAAGAGGAGCGGCAGCATCTGAAAGATCTGTCAGCTTTGCTGCTGTTGTTTTGATTATTACTGTTGGACCAGAGTGTGTGTGTTCTGACCTTTCACAATGCCTCTCCTAGGAAATGCTTAGTAAACACTCATTGAGCTGAGCAACCTTTGTCTCCATTCCAGTTGCCTATAGGATTGTTTATGTGTTCAGCCTAAATATTAAAAAAAAAAGTGCAATTGTGAAATTTTGCCGAACACACAATTTAAGTGTATTAAAAATGGACTAGAGTCCATTAGTCATTATTATTTGTTGATGAGTGCAGAAGAAAATGCTGTCCTTTTCACTTTGGGGCATTTAAAAAACTATACAGGCAGTTCCAATTTAAACAAATTAGCTAACAGGGCATCTGGGTGGCTCAGTCAGTTAAGGATCTAACTTTGGCTCAGGCCATGATCTTGCACTTCAAGAGTTTGGGCCCCACGTCGGGCTCTGTACTGACAGCACAGAGCCTGAACCCTGCTTCAGATTCTGTGTCTCTTTCTCCCTCTGCCCCTCCCCCACTCACTCTCTGTCTCTGTCTCTCTGTCTCTCAAATAAATAAACTGGCTAGCAGCTTCGGAGTTCGGGCAAACTATGGCAAAGCCCAAAGAGAGCCACAGGTGTGCCCTGGGTTTCTGGAGAAATGGCATCACGTTGGCTTCAGTCTGAGTCTACCTTCATCCCTCATTTACTGCAGAGGACAAGATGCAAAGTCACACCAGGTGCTGGATGACCCATCTGTCCAGGGATGTCTTTATGCACACCAGTCTGGGCAGCCCCAGACAGAATGTGACCCTGTTCACTTTCCATGTAGTCATTCAGAATATGGTTGGGTGAGACTGGATTACAGACAATGATCCAAACCAAAAAATGTCTTAAACAGCCAGCCTGTGAGCAAGTCTGAGTCACTGTCACACCTCCAGCAACAATGCCAGTGCTAGGGATATAATAGGTACTCAATAAAAGTTAGTTGAATGAGTGAATGAAGTAAAAAACAGAACTAGATCTTTTTTTTTTTTTTAAAGTAGGTTCCAAGCCCAACATGGGGCTTGAACTCATGACCCTGAGATCTACAGTCGTATGATCCACCAACTGAGGCCAGCCACCTGCCCCTAGAACCAAACCCTTTTTAAAGAATCTGTTAAACCAGATCCATAGCAACATCTAGTTTTCATCTCAAGGAATGACTTTTGAAAATGCACGGTGGGGGCGCCTGGGTGGCTCAGTTGGTTGAGCATCTGGCTTTGGCTCAGGTCATGACCTCACAGTTCGTGAGTTCGAGCCCTGCGTTGGGCTCTGTGCTGACAGCTAGCTCAGAGCCTGGAGCCTGCTTCAGATTCTGTGTCTCCCTCTCTCTCGGACCCTCCCCTGCTGGTGCTATCTCTCTCTGTCTCTCAAAAATAAATAAAAAACATAAAAAAAAAGAAAGTGCACAGTGGATGGGAGGTGTGGGGGCGATGAGATACTGACTAAAAACCCCTCACACGTGTGCAGTGCTTATCCGGTCCTTTGTTTCCATCATGTCATCTAATCCCAACAACAACCTGGTACGTAGGTTACATTCATTCTACAGATGAGGAAACTAAGGCTTGGAGAAACTGTGATTTGTTTACTACCTTGACATCAAACAGAGCCAGGACACGAGCTCTAACGTCTCAGGGAGATTCTACTTGACCAGTGCAGAGGAAGCTATAGTTACTGGTGTTTATCTTTCCAAACTAAACTATGTACAAACATACTCTTGCATAGGTGTACACCGCTCTGAACACCTTCCTTCTTTCATCAGTGGCTGTCCCAGTGTTTCCGCACAGGAAATCCACTACCCCCAGAGGCGGGCAAACCTGGGATTATGTCCCCACTTACGTCTATGTGGCTTTGCACACGTAACTGAACCTCGCTAAGCCTTGGCCTCTTCATCTATAAGATGGGAACAGCAATACTTATGGCCAAGGGTTACTCTGCGGATGAAAAGAGAGAACACAGGTAAAGCGCTTCCATATGAAGCTGCCACAAGACCGACATCCACTGAACGGCAGCTCTCAGCACAGTTAGGAGGAGACGAAGGGGAGTCGTGGGGGACTCCAGGTTGGAACGGAGAATTACACAGCCCAGCTCGTAGTAACATGCGGCTCTTAGTTTTGGACTTGACTCCCCATTGAAAGAGTTCAGAATCACAGAGAACAGGTCATGCAAAACAAAACCTGGCAATGTGCTGAGGTTTTCACATCTGCAGCAAAACACGTATGCAGGCCTATACACGTATGTGTGCACACTTAGGCGCAATGGAGAAAGATGCTTTCACACATTAAAGCAAACTTCAAGATACATAACTAAGAGTCACAGTATCAGTGGATTTGTTTTTCACTACAAACAATACTGAAAGTGACAGAGTAAGATTCATTCTTTTCATTTTTTTAATGTTTATTTATTTTTGAGAGAGAGAGAGAGAGAGAGAGAGAGAGCATGCACGCATGTACGCACACGAGTGGGGGAGGGGCAGAAAGAACTGGAGACACAGAATCCGAAGCAGGGTCCAGGCTCTGAGCTGTCAGCATAGAGCCTGATGTCGGACTTGAACCCACAAACTGTGAGATCATGACCTGAGCTGAAGTAGGAAGCTTAACCAACTGAGCCGCCCAGGCGCCCCTGGAGTGAGATTCATTCTGATATGACTCTAGACCGACTACAGGTAAATTTTCATCCCCTGAAAGTATCAACACACACTAAAAAAAAATCTAAACAATTTTCTTTAAGTCTACAAGTTACTTCTGACCCCCGACTGCAATATGATATGTGGCTGTTGAAAGCTCTTCCGCGCATTTCACAGCCTGAAAATTCAGTAGCCTCTAGGGATACTCGTATCAATGGTTAACAGTTAACCATCTTTTTCTTTTTTAAAGACCCTAAGCCACCAACAGAATTATCAATGAGCCAACTGATGCCTCAGTGATATTTCCATAAGTAGCACAGATTCCGGAATTAGACTGAGTTTAAATGCAGACTGTTCCACTTTTTACTGTGTGAGTTCTAGCAAATTATTTAATCTCTCTGTGCATTATTTTCCTATCTATAAAAGGGGACGAGGGTACATACTTCATAGGGTTTGCTGAGAGGATGAAACGCAGTAGCTGACATAAAACTTTTAGAAAGACACTTAACACATGGTAACGTATCATGTACCTATGATTATTGTGCACAGACACAAAACATGGCCATTTAACAAACACTCCCTGCTCTAACCCTAGATCTATCCCTCCTCAACGGCCAACCTTGCTATTTCCACCCAGACAACAATGATGCGAAAACTAATTTATCTTGCCTTCCCTGCTCCCACAGGCCTGGTACGGTGACTGGAACAAAGTAGTTACTCTGAAAATATTTGATGAAAGAATGAAATGATGTTAGTATTTTAAAGCATTTTGAAAATATGTCGTGAAAAGCATGACATCCCCAGTGCTCCTTGCGGGTAAGGGAGAAAGAGGAGGTATTCTAAGCTTAGATTGTCTCTCTCCCATGGGATACAAAGGAAATGAACAATAGCACATACTGGAAGGTGCACTGGATTTAAATTGTGTCAATTTCCCAGCACGATAATAACAGAAAACTCCATCATGGAGCCAAGGGTGGTCAACTGTTCATCCACGGTACTCTTTTAAAAAAACAAACCTCTCTCTCATACAAATCCTCCGGCTCACCTATATTCATGAACTACTAAGAATTCACATTATATAAAACCACAAAAAAGCAACAGGAATAACAACGCTTCTAGCTTTCACAAATGTTTGGCTTCCCAACCAGCAGGCAACAGAGAGCGCTGAATTTCCTACGGTTTTTACAATTGCTGACAGCAAAATCCTGCAGAGGATGTTAGGGCTGATGCTTCCCAAGGGGAAAGTGTGCCAGGAAAGATTCCTATCAGATGCCGGGAACTGCCCGAGAGTCATAGTTAAAGCTCTGGGGGAAACCCACAGAAACGCCAGGCTTCAAGAGCGGGTATTCCCCACAAAAAGCTGAAATTCTCCCCCAGGGTGCAGAGGCTGTAATGGTACAGAAGCAGAGGATTTTGTTCTCTTTAGGGGGAAAACATCATCAACTGCTCCAATATAAGGTTACATGGCAAAATATCCATGATGTATGATGCTCCAGCCCCAAAAGAGAAAGCTGCAGGGCCAAGAGAAGTAATGAATCCATTTAATTAAATAAAACCAAAACCAACCCTTCTCCACTACCCCTCATCCTCCCTGTAATTTAAACATTAAAATTTCTAGAAAAATACATAGGTCAAATTGTTAATACTTCTTACTACTGGAACGTAAGTAGATAGTTTTACTATTATTTAACTTTTTACCAAAGAAAAAGAGCAGATGAATGAACCCCTATGAGCCTATTTCTCAGCATCAGCAACCATTAACTCCTGACCAGTTCACTTCCTCTCTTCTGTATTATTTTGGAGCAAATCCCAGATACCATATTATTTCATCTACTAATATTTCAACATGTATTGCTAGTAGACAAAGACTCTTCTTTAAAAACATAAAAATAGGGGCTCCTGGGTGACTTAGTCCGTTAAGCATCCGACTTTGGCTCAGATAATGATCTCACAGTTCCTGGGTTCGAGTCCCCAAGTCGGGCTCTGTGCTGACAGCTCAGAGCCTGGAGCCTGCTTCAGATTCTATGTCTCCCTCTCTCTCTTCCCCTCCCCCACTCATGCTCTGTCCCTCTCTCTCTAAAATAATTAATAAACATTAAAAAAATAATTTAAAAAACCCATAAAAACAATAGCATTATTATACCTAAAAGATCAATACCTTAATGTTTCAAATATCTACTGCTTAAATTTCTTATGAATCTTGTTTGAGGGGTGCCTGCATGGCTCAGTCAGTTAGCATCAAACTCTTGATTTTGGCTCAGGTCATGATCTCATGGTTCAGAAGACCGAGCCCTGCTGTCAGCACAGAGCCTGCTTGTGATCCTCTCTCTCCCTCTGTCTCTGCCCCTCCCCTACTCTTTCTCAAAAATAAATATGTTTCAAGGTTATCTCCTCACAGTACTCTTCCCCCCATTACTCTACGCCTTCCTCTTCCTGCCTGGCCCAGAGAAGCCGCTGTGTGCAAATGTACGTACGCGCTCATCAGTCTTATTAGGCAGAGTTCCAAATGGCCACTCCGCATGAACACAATTAAAAGTTAAACATCAATTAAAATTCATGAAATCCATTTAGCTCTCTGAGAAAGCACTAAAATAACTGTATACATTTGGGGCACAGATTAATCTAGATTGTTTTTCATTACTCATTAGTTATCAAACATACTGGGCCTCATTTTAGCCTCTGTTAATTGCTCATTCAGCCTACAATGAATAGGTAGTGAAACATGAGTCCAGGACAAAAGATGAAAAATGTGGAACGAAATGCCACGCAGGTCAAGTTCAGCCAGCCAGGTGGTCTGTGGGTGACCGCTGGGGCACTAGGGACACTCTGGGAGGGCGAGCGGTGTCGGGGCCAAAGGCACATGCAGATGACCTCTCTTCTGCCGCCTCCGCTGATATGCTCATCTGCTCACTACACACAGACACGGATGTCTCCCAGGCATCTCGAGTCTTAACATGACCTACCCAGAACCTATAACTTGCCCCCTAAACCTATTTCTTGACCCATCTCCCCCTTTTCAATAAATGGCGTCCAACTATGCAGACTCAAATTCAGCCTCACTCTTGATTTGATTTCTTTTTTCCATCTCCCCACAATCTTCCATCAGCAACCCCTATGGGCTCTGAAACCAGAATCTGTTCACCCCATGTCTACCACCTTAATCCCGACCTCTGAGGAGCCTCTCCTGAGATTTCTGCCTCTGCCTCCTAACTGGGCTCCCTGCTGCCCCTTGGGCCTCCCACCAACCCATTCTTTTTATTTCTTTTTTAAGCTATTTATTTTATGAGAGAGAACCAGTGGGCAAGAGGCAGAGGGAAAGGGAGGCTGAGGATCCCAAGCAGGCTCTATCTACACTGACAGCAGAGAGCCAGATAAATGGCTTAAAGTCACAAACTGTGAGATCATGACCCGAGCCGAAGTCAGATGCTTAACCGACTGAGCCAGCAGGTGCCCCTCAACAACCCATTCTTTAAAAAAATAAATACGATTCCATCCCTTTCCTACTTAAAATACTCCCCAATACACTTCAGAATTAGAAGCCTATACTAGTTTCCCATCCCTGCTGTGGCAAATGTAATCTCTCACAGTTCTGGACATCAGAAGTCTTAAAATCAAGGTATGAGTAGGGCTGTGCTCCTTCTGGAGGCTTCTGAGAAGAACCTGTTTCCTTTCCTTTTTTAGCTTCTAGAGGCTGCCTGCATTCCTTGGCTTGTGGCCCCTTCCTCACTTCTCTGACTCTGACCCTCCTGCCTTCCTTTTACGGGGGCCTTTGTGATGACGGGGCCCACTGGGCAATCCATGGTTCCCGCCTCAAGATCTCAATCACATCTGCAAAGTCCCTTTTGCCATGTAAGGTAACATATTTACAGGTTCTGAAAATAGGACACAGCCATTTTGGGGGCATCTTTCATCAGTCTACCATGAAACCCAAACCAAAACACAACACAACACAAAGAACAGCTCCTTACCGTGGCTTAGCAGCCACACGGGAGCCTGCCTGTCTCCTACCTCCTTCTCCCCTCTCTTATATTCTCCTTCTACACTAACCTCCCATCTGTCCCTTCAAATGCCACGCCTGCTCTCACCTCAGGGTCTTCGCCCTCTTGCTACCTCCACCTGCAGCATTCTTCCCCATTCTTGGGAGCTCAACTGTCATTTCCTCTTAGTACCATCTGATATCATCTCGTTGACTTACATTCTCCTGGCCAACAAGTGAACCCCAGGGCGAGATTCCTTGCCTGTCTTGCTCACCTTACCACCAAGAACAGTGACTGACACATGTAGCAACTTAACATTTGTTGAAGGAATGAACTATATAGGACTTCAGAATGTTAGTGGTTTCCCTGTATCATGCCTCCATAACCCATTCTGGTTTTATAATCTGTTGGTTTATATACACTCATCAACATGTTCATCCTCCATCAGTTCTTAGGGGAAGACTGTACAAGATAAAATATAATAAAAACAACTACAGAGTCTACAAAATATTGGGGGATTAGGATACAGGGTAGGGGAAGAGTGAGGAGATAGGGCTAAGAAAAATAGGAATAACATAATATGTAGGGCAGACTCAGATAAATTACAGTTGACTCTTAACTCCAAACGAGTTGTCAGTGTGACACAGTGCCAAACACATGGCCTTCTGTACAATGGATATTTTCAAGCAAAAAGAGTAAAACTATTTCTTGGACAGTTTGTTAACTAAAATTGTTGCATTTACCAGGAGTATAATATGAACTAGACACTGTAGTAAGAGCTTTACATGAACTATCCCATTTAATCCCCAAATATTGTTATAGAAGGGGCACTAATAATACTTCTCATTTCACAAATGAGAGAAGTATAGTTCCAAGAAGTCAGGTAACTTGCTTCAATTTACAAAATGAGTATGTGTTAGCTAGGGCACATGATTCCAAAGCTTGGTGTACCAGCTCTATTAATGCTCTGTTGCACCGGCTTTTATAGATTATGCTGGACGCAACTAAGGGCCGCTCTCCAGAAGCCATGGGATTTCAGTATCTGAGCAGCCCTATGTTGCCTGGGAAAGCTTAGGACCCATGAGCAAGAAGATGACTTACAACTACAGACTATCAATGTGCTGGTTGGCTCCGAACACACCACCACCTCTTACTCATTCAGGCTCCACACTTCAAAGTCATCTGACTCTCCCTTCTACTTCATTCTCTGTCTCCAGTGGGTCATAAAGTCATGCCTGGTTTGGGCACCTGGCTTGATAATGGTGCTATTTCACTGAAATAGAAACGAGAAGGATCAGTTCCTGAGTTCAGCTTAAAATGCTTTCATGGTATCTAGGAGACTAGTAGACAGATGGGAATGAGGGTCTCGTGCTCACGAGAGAGGTTGGGCTGTGCCGTCGAGGTCATGGACAGGAGGAGTTTACTCAGGGAGACCTGAGTGCCTAAGCGGAGTAAAAGCATCACTACATTGACAGATGGGCAGAGGAAACACCGTCTCCGGTGTCATCATCCTTGCATGGACAACAGCGGACTTGCCCTTTCTGGTCTGCCAGAAATCTATTTTTATCTGGAGACAGATTCTGACACTTGCTTATTTTCAGTCCTGTTTTGTTCTTCTCTTATTTCGTCTGTGTGTGCCCTGCCGTCTTGCAACATTTGCAATCCTTTCAAAAACTGAGATCTGGCAGGTTTCATACATAAAGGATGCAGTTTTTTTGCATTTCAGTCACAGTTTCTTAAATTAGAATACGTAGACGCTTGCAGTCAGGCTGTGTGCAAGCAACACCACAGGTGGAGGGCTGAAACGCACATGCGCTGTCCACTCTGCTGTCTGGTGCTTCTGCCACTGCCCAACAGCTACCCTGGTCCAGCCTGTAGCCCCAAACAGGCATGTATGGGGCAGAGCCAGCGCGGCTGACCCCCAAACCTGCCAATGACAAAGAAACACTTATTGGCTAGGATGTGCTCCTGAGAGGCTGTTATGCAACATTTGTTCCTTTTCTCTTTACTGAAATATAATTTATACACAAATGCTCAGATCTTAACTATGAATCGGTTTTGACAAATGTGTTCACTTGTGTAATCCACACCCTTCCCAAGACACAGAACACTGCCATACCCCAGAAAACCACCCGCTGGGCCCTCTGAGTAAATCCCCACCTCACTCCCAGACGCAAACAATGATTGATTTCTATCATGACAGCCTGGTTTTGTGGTAGGCTGATGAAGACCAGGGGCCAGCCAAATCCAGCCACCGCCTGTTTTTGTAATGACCCACCAGCTAAGAACGGTTTTCACATTTTTAAACAGTTAAAGAAGAATTCAAAGAGGAAAAGTATTTTGTGACATGCCAAAATTTTGTGAAGTTCACATTTCAGTGTCTATCACAAAGTTTTACGGGCACAGAGCCCCCTCCCTTTGTTTACATATTATCTACAGCTACTTTTGCAGTACGGCCACGGAGCTGGAGAGCGGAGGTAGAGACCATATGCCCAAGAAGCCTAAAGTATTTACTACCAGGTCCCCTGCAGAAGAAGACTCTTGATCTTGGACAAGGAAACTTGCCTCTATCTCCACCACATATACGGACCCAAGTGTTGGAGCCAAGGCTGGGAACTAGGTGTTCTGAGGGCTGTTTTAACTACTTTCATACGAGCCACACATAAAAACCCTACATGTTTATGAAAAGCCTAAATATTTTCAAAGTACACAATGTAAAAGTGAGAACCTCTCCTAGGCACAGCTCCGAATGAGAACATGCTAAGATTTCAAAGAAAACTAAATCAAAAGTTACAACAAACGCTCCATTGTTATGGTCCTGTAATGTTTTCTAATGAAAGTCAGCCCCACTAAGACGAGATTACTGAAACTGCAACAGTGTAAACAGGAAGAGGCCAACATCAGAAAGAAAAGGTAGGGAGAGCGCCAACATCTCGGGTGTACGATGCAAGGAGAGAAAGGAAATGGAGCCAGATCCCTGGAGGAACACTGCTTGAAATGTCCGATTCAAGCCAGCCTAGATTCGAGAGCCCATGGCAGATGAGGCACAGGAGAGAGGAGGCAGCGTCCCCACAGGGGAGGGGGCAGAACTGGAGCCGCCACACACTGCTGGCTTGGGTCTGCCACAGTGGAGGTGTGCGGGCTGCTTTGTCAACAGCTGGAGTCTCACCCCAGAATGCAAAGTTTGCTCCCTCTTGGCCAATAAAGCGCAATGCTATTCCTCTGCTGGGAACACTGAGAGCATTTCTATTATGCTTTTAGGAACAGCACCATCTGGAGTTGTCCTTGAAGAATACGGCTTTGGTCAGCAACTCCAACTCTCGAAGCCCGTTTCTTCAAGCTGTGCCTCACTACCTGAGCCTTCGTTAATACAAATACCTCTCCTGTGCATGAAAGAGCTCTCCTCTAAGTAAGAACCATTTAGATACTAGAGAAGGAAAGGGAGTAATGATACATCTGGATATCTCCAGGGCTTTTGTTACACCAACCAGCAAACACAAAGAGAGATTAGAGTTGAGTTTCATGGGACAAGAGTAAAAAGCTAAATGTCAACCTCTCGGGTCATCTTTTTAAAACATTTTTAAATGTTTGTTTTTATTTATTTTTGAAAGAGAGGGGGAGAGAATGAACGACCATGTGCAGAGAAGGGGCAGAGAGAGGGGTAGGGAGAGAGAATCCCAAGCAGGCTCCGCCCTGTCAGCACAAAGCCCGACACTGGACTTGATCTCACAAACCATGAGATCATGACCTGAGCTGAAATCAAGTGCTGCATGCCTAACCTAATGAGCCACCCAAGTGCTCCTCCGTTTAAAACATTTTAGTTATTTATGTAATCTCTATGCCCAACATGGGGCTTGAACTCATGACCCCAAGATCAAGAGTTGCACGCTCTACCAATTGAGCCAGCCAGGCACCACTTATGTCATCTCTTTAAGTAACATGTCAAAAGGTGTCAAATTATGAGCCAGCTGTGGATGTCCACATGCATGTGATCTCCTGGGGAAACAGGAGACAGACACACACACACACACACACACACACACACACACACACACACGCATGGGGCTCTCAGACTCCCGAGGTGAAAACCTTACTGTACAGTAAGCGAGCACACACTGAGCGGCTGGCTGCAGGAGAGACATCCTAAAATGCCCAGGTCCCCACGGTCTGACTACTTTGTGGAGTCAGCCCTAGATGGAATATGCACGGGGCGGGGGAGGGGTGCTCATAAGAGGAAAAAAGCCTTTTTAGGCTTTCTAGCTGTAACTGAGCTGGTCTTTGGAACTTGGGGGTAGGTATTGTGTGTGTGCGCGTGTGTGGTGTATATATGCGTGTTTATGTGTGTCTGCCCCCAGGAGATGAATCACCCATTGTCTCTGGGTGCCACTGCCTGGTTTGCTAGACTGCAGAAAGCCCACCAGGGGAAGGGCCAGCCTGTGGGTCCCCGCGTAGCCTGTCCCATTCTTCCCGTCTGCAGCTGCCCCATCTTCTCAGCTGTGGCCCTCGGGCTGAGGACACTAGCCCACACCGGAGCCTTTTCGGCAGCTCCCAATACTTCCAAAACCTTCTCAGCACAGAGGGCTGATCTGCTGCTTCTGGCTAAACCTCCTTAAACTCCATCCCACTGTGATGCCTGAAGGGGATCAGGGATCACCAGCTGTCATGTAGCTTTCGTCTTTCCACCTACCCAGCAGCAGACAGGAGAGCTCAAAATGTGCCAGAAATAAGAACTAAGAGTAAAGGAATTCCCAAAGGGGTGAGTCGGTGTCTCTCCGAGGCGGCAAGAGCATCCTACACAAAATGTAAAACGTGAATCTCAGGCTTCCCTAAATTCTCCTGTCTTTTCTTGGCTGAAAGCGTGAGGCCGGGAAATCAGTGTCTGTTGACTTTAGCTCTGACCAACAGAGGAAAGCAAATCTGGAAAGGCCGGCACTTGGGATGAGCTGCCCGCAGGCAAATACATGCATGCAGGCTCCAGACCCAGGGAGAAAGCAAAGTGAAGGCACCGCCCTTCCTAAATTTTCAAAGACAGACCTATAATTGTCCCTGAGGGTGGTCTGGACAACACAGGATGTCCTGAGAGTTCACTTAAGGAAAGAGAATGTTTTCATTTCAAAGGAGCATCAGACGCTGGTGCTATTTCTATGTACATGTACTCACCGAAACGAGCAAATAATTCTGCTGTCCTAGGCCAGCGAAAGTCAGTCTGCTGATCAGCACCCTCTCCCAGGTCAGATACCTATTCCAGTAACCCTTGAGATCAATAGAATGATCAGCAGAGTAAGACAAAACATTTTTTTTTAAGTAAGCTCTACGCCCAACTGGGGCCTGAACTCATGACCCGAAGATTAAAAGTCACATGGTCCCCTGACTGGGATAGCCAGGTGCCCCAGCAAAACTTTTTTTAAAATGTTTTTTATTTATTTTTGAGAGACAGAGACAGCGCGAGCAGGGGAGGGTCAGAGAGAGAGGGAGACACAGAATCTGAAGACAGGCTCCAGGCTCTGAGCTGTCAGCACAGAGCCCAACGTGGGGCCGAACCCATGAACTATGAGATCATGACCTGAGCCAAAGCTGTATGCTTAAGCGACTGAGCCACCCAGGCACCCACAAAACATCTTTTTATTGTATAAAACCAATCACCCACAATACATTTTTTTAAATTTATTTTTGATTTATAGAGAGACAGAGCATGAGGGGGGAGGGGCAGAGAGAGAAGGAGCCACAGAACTGGAAGCAGGCTCCAGGCTCTGAGTTAGCACAGAGCCTGACGTGGGGCATGAACCCACGGACGTGAGATCTGACCTGAGCCGAAGTCAGAGGCTAACTGACTGAGCCACCCAGGCGCCCCTAAGATGTGTATTGTTTAAAATCTTTCAATGGATTCCTATTCCCCTAAGAAGAAATTCTCAGTTCCCCAAACTAGCCGTTAGGTAGGGTAGACTATATACTTTAATGGTTGAAATAAGGCTGTTTTGAGAGTGAAAGACAGTACTATTAACAACAATGCAGGTACCTGGGTGGCTCAGTCGGTTAAGCATCCGACTTCGGCTCAGGTCATGGTCTCACAGTTCATAGGTTCGAGCCCCATGTCGGGCTCTGTGCTGACAGCTCAGAGCCTGGAGCCTGTCTTCAGATTCTGTGTCTCCCTCTCTGCCCCTCTCCCGCTCATTCTGTCTCTGTCTCTCAAAATAAAATACAGACATAAAAAATTAAACAAAACAAAACAAAACAAAACAATGCTGGAGCAACAGCCACAAACCAGACGGTTCACACTGAGCCACCAGACTAGGGCCTCCTGCCTGAGGGTAATCTGGCCTTGCCCTGTGATCCACCCTCTTCCCCTGCCACCCGCTGGCCGGCTCTCTCCTCCAGCCACACTGGCTTCTGTTTTTTGCAACGGACAGGCTTCCTCTAGCTTCCTGACCTTTGCCATGCAGGTTCCTCTCCCTGTTCCACACACTGGTGGTGGCTTTTTCACCTGGCTCACTCCTACTCATTCCTTCTCCAGGTCTGTCTCCTCTGTCCCCTGACACAAGGCTGGCTCCCTCTTCTGGGCTCCCAGAGCACCCAGAACATACCTCATCACATCTGCAATCGTTTCTTGAGCAGTGGCTGCTGCCTTCTACACACACAGGGGGCCTCTGGGCAGTGACGAGGCTGGCCTTCCCACCGAGTCCTCAGTCCCCTGCATCCTGCCTGATAAAAGGACGTGCTGGAATCTTCCAGTCTCACATCAGGCATCCCTTTTCTTTCTTTACTCCACAACCCTTCCATACCTACAGAGCTCAGCGTGGTCCTGAGTGCTCCCTAGACCTCAGGCTGCCTCTGGTCTGACACACAGCAGACATTAATCCACTCGGTGCTCCGAGAGTTCCTTCGGGGCAGAGGCTGTAATCCACCCATCCAGGCACAGGGTGGCTGATGAGGGGATGCTGGGAAACACTAACACAGGGCCATAACCCCCCACTTAAAACCCTGGGCCCAGATGCATTTCCAAATTCAGAATTTTTCATTTGAAAATGATTACGGCATGTAATACAGCCAGAACCACTGGGGCAGCGCCACACACTTTCTGCAGCAGCATGCATGACGATTCACACTTAGGGCTAAATAAAGCCTCAAATTGTCCCCACATCCCTTCCGGTCAGGCTCTGCCAGTCGTTTAGTTCTGATCAGGTCAGAACTAATCTGCCAAATTTTGAAGAAATTTTAGTGGTTAACACCTTTTGGATTTTTAGAATTGTGCAAAGGGGCAGCGGACTGGTAAGAGCTGACATTAATGTTCATTTGGCAGGCACTGCTCCAAGTTTATGTACAATTATATACAACGGAGCATATATCTTATACATACTATATTAATATGTATTATATATAGTACACATAGAATGCATATATAAAACTCCACTGAATCCTCAGAACAATCCCATGAAGTGTTATCATTTTACTCATTTTGCAGATAAGGAAACTGAGGCATACAGAATACAGGTAACACACACAGGGTAAATAACAGACCACAAAACCAGACACAGGACCGTAGCGGACGTCCAACGACCACTGTGTGAATGAATGAATGAAATGTGGGTGTGCGTGTTAGACCCCGAAAAGGGGGCTTACGGGAGCTGAGCAGCAGAACCAGTGACATGGCTTTACCGCAAACCCCTTTTCCAGGCATGGCTTCTACCCCCGCTTCAGTGTTTACAAAAATAGCACTATAATGTGGTCCGCCCGCCTGCCTGGTGCAGCAGTAAGGTCCTGACCCAAGTCAGGGCAATCAGAACAGCTCCCTGGCACCTGGGAAGTGGAATCAGGAAGTCATTCTCTTTCTGGTGGTCTAGATTATGAAACAAAAATGTTTCAGAGGAAAACAGAGAACCACCGTATATAGTCTACAGATCCAAACACAGCCTGACACATTCTAGGGTGTAACCTACGTTTTCTACTTTTTCTTTTAAAATAAAACATTAGCTGGCACACAGGAACTAGCAGGCCAGTTAGGACTGCTTGGGCTTCTGATACACAACTGATTACTGTCGGGAGTCATTTGGTAATTCAATTATACGACCAGTGTTTACTGGGCACCTACTATGGGCCACACACTCTGCTAAGCAGATGATAAGCCAAACAAATACGGTTCCTGTTGCAGGGGCCATGGGCAGGTTGCCCCAAGTGAGAACACTCTGACATGAAGATTATTCTGAGCCCTCCCTTAACTACTTAATAGAATCTAAATTGGGGTCCTTCCCAGAATAAGGATCGTAAGCAGAGAGAAATCTTATCCGAGTGACCCATCTGTATAGCAGGGTCAACACCTAATTACCAAACATCTGCTCCTCTTATGGCCTCGTGAGGTGCATCCTTTCCTCTGGAGTCCCACGCTCCCACACCCCTTTCTCCTTAGTTCGGGATGACACTTCTGCTTCCTTTTGCCTGTCTTTGGAATTCCCATGTCAGTGTAGGTTCCCCATACAAATGTTATTAAATTTTATTTTCTCCTGTTAAACTGGTATCAGTTTGATTCTGAGTCCAGCTAGAGGGTCCTTGAAGAGGGCAGGAATCCTTCCTCCCCAGCACTGTCCTCGCAGCTCGATACAACCCTAGTGATAAGTAAAATAACAACAGTGTGAGTGTCATGATCCAGGATAAACATGAAGAATAGACAGGATACACAACAGTACATTGAAATCAATTAGCAATTAGAACTGGAGTGTAACAAAAATTAATTATACTATTTATAAGCTGTTCGAGTTTAATTCCAACAAACTTATATCACAAAACCAAATGATTATGAAGAATCATTGATACGAGCAGAAAAGATACGAATGAAGTCTCCACGCACATGCTGAGTCATTCTGAGGCTGCTACGTCAAGCATGGACCATCCAGACTCACGGTCACTATCAACAAAAGATTAACAAGATTTGCATACATATTATGAACGTCTGATTAAATAGCTTGATAGTGAAAAAACTAATAGAATTAGGGAGTGTGGTTTCCAGAGTACACTCAGTCCAACCAATGCCTTTTGCCTAGCCCTGGCCCTAACGCTATTTTTTGTCCATTTAAAGCCAGGCTTCTCCAATGTAAAACTGCATTCTGGCAGAAAGTACTTTACAAAAATACTGGAACACATTTGAATTTGAAGAGATAAAAGAATAGCACGAAAGGGATTTCAACAATAGTAAATATGACACGTTAACTACAGGTATAGAAACACATCTGATGAAATATGTAACAGACCCTGTTGCATGTGAATACACTAATCCTTACTCCTTTCTCCTCATCATAACCCCAATTCTGTTCAGTACTTTAACACGCCCTGCTAAATATATTTTCCCAGACTCCCTTGAAGTCATAGATGGCCATAGATTGTGATTCTGGTGAATAAAACCTAAGGAAAAATCTGCTTCTGATTCCTAATAAAAGGAGACAGAGTTGGTGAAAGGATTCTTCCTCTTACCCTTCTTTTCCCCTTGAACACAGAGCTGATGGCTGGAGCTGTAGCAACCATGTTGTCACCACAAGGATGAAAGTTGCCTATGTCTATATTTTATACTATGTGGGGAAAAAACCCCACCACTCCTATTTGTTTAAACCACTGTTCTTTAAATTTTCTGTTATTTGCAACCAAACATTCCTAATAGTTCAAGACAGAAAGTTATACTTAAAAGTTTGAACTTGGGGAACACCTGGGAGTCTTAGAAGGTTGAGCTCCAACTTTGGCTCAGGTCATGATCTCATGGTTCATGAGTCCCAGCCCCACATCAGGCTGAATTCTGTCAGCATGGAGCCCACTTCAGATCCTCTGTCCCCCTCCCTCTGCCCCTCCCCTGCTTGCATACACTCCCTTTGAAAAGTAAATAAACTTAGAAAGAGAAAGTTTGAATCCTGGGGAACTGTGGCCATGAAGATGGAGAATTCTATTTAACTGGTACCTCAGGGCAGACACTAGGAAATAACCAGTCTGCTATGGAGCAGCATAAAATACTAATCATCATGGGACAACAAATCTGGACTGTGGCACAGGACTGGTGGTTGTTTACAAAACATATGTTCCCTGTCTTCTTTCTCACCCACATGTCCTTTCCCTGCCCCACAGCAAGTCCCATTTCAGTTCACTGCCAACTAGGCAAAGCCTATTGGACATAAGCAAGTCAGTCAGTTCAGGGTCTGTGCTCTGCCAACTGTGTGGACAGATAAGCATCTTCCAACTTCCACCTTAGATGCAAGAGATTTCAATACGGAATACAGATCTAATGTGGTTTACTTGAAGGCATGTAAAACTACATTGTCCAAACCTTCAGGTCTTTTTCGGTTTGGGGTAGAAGTAGGTTTCCATGCGTCTGGAATATGTGATACAGTGTTGATGAAGGACCTTAAGGCAAGCTGAGGGCCAAGCACCAGCTAGCACAACACCACCGCCCCCGCCACCACCACTGTGGGATACGTGGTGGCCTTCCCCACTGCCCAACAACAAAGGAAAGGAAAGAAAACAAATGGTTAAGTGATAGAGATCACAGTCATGCAGGACTTGAGTCTCATCAGTTTACAAATGTCTTAGTAAATTACAAGAAAAAGGCAATCTTATTAACAGCCAAATCTCCAGAAAACTATGGCCTCCGTTTCGTAGGGCCCTAACATCACCCTCCCCTCCATAGTGATATGGGGAACAAAGGGAAAAGGAAATGGTAGATAAAATTAAATTTCTTTATAACCTGCAGCCCCCTGAGGCAAATACTTGAGGCAAATACACAGTATATCATTCCTCCTGGAACGCTCTACTGTCCTCATGTTAATGCCTCACTAGAGAAAAAAACCTTAGCTGGACAATAGCAAGGCCCCTGGCAGCTTAGGAGTCCTCTTTAGCATATCAGCGTCCTTCTGGAGAGCTCCCTTTGGTCTTTACCAACCCCAACTCCGTAATATGTAACCAGTCACTCTTTGCAACTCCAATGCAGCTCTTTCTGCCCAGGAGTCCTATTCCTGTGCTTTCATAAAATCACCTAGTTGCACCAAAGACGGGTCAAGAATTCCTTGCTTGGCCGTTGGCTCTGAACCCCACCACCACTCCAAAACCTCACCAGGATTACTACTATTCTTGTACTCGGTGGCAGCTTTTTAAATAGACCAAATAGAGGTAGACATATTTCCCCTGAACCTAAGGACCTCATTCCCCTTCTGTAACTTAAGAAGTAGTCTGTACTTTACTATTATGTTAATGCTTCATTTGTAAACAATGACTTTATTTTTTTTCTAAAAAGTAAGACATGAAGGGGAGTCTTAGAGAACAACACACATTCAGAAACTATACGGCTGGAGAGAAGCAAGAGGTGAAGCTGCAGAGACAGGTGAGTGAAGACAGGTAAGTTTTGTGTATCACACATTTGAGTTTTATTCCAATGGCAATGAATAAGCACTGAAAGATCGTAAGCAAGGGACTTACATAACCAGATATTTGTTCACAAAGATCGCTTGGCGCTGCACGATGAGGAAGCAAATGGCAAGGTGGCATCAGGAAGCTACTTACAGGATAATAAGAAATTACGCAGGCCTAAATTAAGCAGGGACAGATCTGAGGTACTTGGGAGGTAAGACGGAAAGGTGACCCCCAGATGGGACACCAGGCACAGAGACAGAGAATGCGGGTGGGTCAGGTGAATGAGGGTGGCACAGAGGGCTGACTGATGGATGGTCCGCGCAGGTTTTTTTGTGTACATCACGGGTCAGGCACTCAGGTCTGAGCAGTCAACATGATGAGTGCAAACAGATAACAAGTGAAGTCATGAGACTTACTGAGATTATCCAAAGATAATGAAATAAAGGAGAAGACGCGTAAGTGAAACCACAGGGAACACTGATAGTATCAAAGGTGGATGAAAGTCGCAGCATTTCTTCCACCAAGAAGAGAATGAAGAAGCGGCCAGAGAAGCAGAGGACGTGGGACAGGGAGCAGGGTGGGAAGCCCAGGGAAGAAGCTGGAAGGACTGAGTGGTCTGGCGTGTCCAGTGCTACAGGGAGCTCAGCTCACACTGACCCCTTAAGGGCCCCTCTACCCCGGCACACGGGGGCCTTGGTCCACCCCAAGTGTGCCTGGGATCCTGGGTCCCCAGGCCAAGGGGCGATCGCTGAGCACACAGCACAGAACCCACTCCCGAGAGCTTGGAGGCCATCTGCCATGTGGCCGAGAAGCAAAGCCGGGATGAGGACGCAGGAACAGAGCAGGAAAGTATCCCGGCCTGGGAAGACATCCGCATTCTGATACTCACCTGACGCTCACGCTGGCTCCTCCAGCTGATTTCTCTTACTTGGAATGTAAAGATCCCAATAATATCCAACAGGGGAGGCAGGAAGACAAACAGCTGCAGCACCTGACAGAATGAACTACGTGCTAAGTGGAGACACAAGGAGGGACTCGGGAAGGGGGGGTCGGGAGGAGGAGAGATTAATTTTGGCTGGCTGGAGGGAATGCTTCCAGAAGGGAAGTGGCATCTGGGCTGACACATTAAGGATCAGGATTTTAGGGGGAAAGAAGGCAGACAGTGCACTCCAGCAGAAAGAGAGAGCACAATGGAGCTGTAAGGTGGGCACGGCCAATCTCAGGTCAGGGGCTGGCACATCCGCTGGGCCCCGGGGGAGCCCTCCTGCCCTCCCACAGGGTCAGCCAGGGTGCTGGGTCCACCACGGGCTGAAAGCTACCAGCACAAGGGAGGAGGGGAAGGGACCAAAGCAGGGAAGGTAGGGGTTCTGTTTCACGAACCAACAGTTCAGAAACGGAGAGGGCCAGCTAGGTGTTTCACCTGCCGGCCCCCCAGGTGAGCCAGTGTGACCTGCACCGGAGCTGAGGACCTGCACGGAAGACCCGCCCCTGGAGCTGCCCCCAAGTTAACCTTGAGTTCAGTATAATCTGAAGATCTCTTAGGGGCAGAGGGTTGTTGGGGGTTTTGTTTTGTTGGTTGGTTTTTGTTGTTTTGCCATCTTTTGAACATACAGTGTATGCATTTGCATGTTGATGTCCTAGGTACTGAATCAAAGTGCCCAGGCCAGCTCCCTGCCACCCTCTAATACACTGAATAAGTACTTCCTGTACTAACCAACCCCCCTGGACCCAAAGTGCTTTGAGAGCTATCTCCCTGTCTCCTCACCTATAACAAATGTAACAATGTAAATGTAACAAGTACATGTTTTTTGCTTTCAGTAGTTCTTTGGGTTGTGTCCATTTGAGGCACCCCAAGCAGTGAACCCATCCAGTTAGGTTACAACAGCAGGCAGCCACCCTGCTGTAGACCCTCTCACATGACACTGCAACGGTCTGTCTGTACATGTGCACCCTCCCCAGACAGGAGGCACCCACCCATTTACCTGTCCACATCCTGCACCTGGCACAGAACCCGCCATGAGGGAGCGCTCTTTGCAGCCTCGGTAATCTCAAGCTACCTCTACTCTCCTGAACTGGTGCATTTTTTTATGTTTATTTTTGAGAGAGAGAGACAGAGCACAAAGAGGGGAGGGGCAGAGAGAGAAGGCGACACAGAATCGGAAGCAGGCTCCAGGCTCTGAGCTGTTAGCACAGAGCCCAACATGGGGCTCAAACTCACAAACTGCGAGATCATGACCTGAGCCAGTCGGATGCTCAACTGAGCCACCCAAGCGCCCCTCAACCGGTGCTGTTAGAGGAAGGATCTTCCTAAGACTGAGAAGGGAGCGCTGGTAAGGTTGGTTGGTTAAGACTCTCAGTTGTGGGAACATTAAAACAACTTGTTTTTTTTAATGTGGTGAAATAAACATAAAATTTACCAGTTCAACCATTTGTAAGTCTATAATGGCACTGTTACGCAGTTCAGTTATTCATATTGTCATGCAGCCATCACCACCATCCATCTCCACAACTTTTCATCTTCTCACCTGGAATCTCTGACGCCATCAAACACCACCTCCCATTCCTGCTCCCCCAGGCCTGGCAACCACCAGGTTACTTTCTATCTCTATGAGTTTTATAACCCTGGGTACTTCAGTAAGTGGAATCATAGAGTGTTTAACCTTCTGAAAACAACTTCCTTTTAAATGTGCTTTCAACTGTAAATATTTACCAAGTGTGCTCACTTCCTCCCCACGAAGCAGGCAGGATGAAGACCCTGGGTCCGGTTTGGAGGCTGAGAAAGTGGAGGCCCAGGAAGGTTAGTGGTTGGTCCAGGCCTGGGCTCCTGGGGATCACAAATGCCCCCCGGGCCACACGAGGTGCCAAGCTCGGCTGGCCCTCTCACACGTTCTGTGGAGGCTGCTTCAGAATCTGGATTACTTCAACCCACTTCCTACACTAGCTGGCCTCCCTGTGCCTGAGGACAGATGGTGTGAGCACCTCACTATGGATTAGCAAACGGAGCAGGAAATAACCAATGCGGTGGAGTAGAGTCAAAGTTCTGACCTTAGGTCAGAGTGTATCTTTCTTTTTTTTTTTTTACGTTTGTTTATTTTTGAGACAGAGTAGCGGGGTGAGGGGGGAGACAGAGGATCCAAAGCAGGCTCTGCGATGACAGCAGAGAGCCCGATACCCCGTGCGGGGCTCAAACTCATGAACCATGAGATCACAACCTGAGCCAAAGTCAAGACGCTTCACTGACTGAGCCACCCAGGCAGCCCCCTCCCCCAGGTGTGTCTTTCTGTTCTTTGGGAGGCTCCGAGGAGAGGTCCGAGCCTTTGCCTGCGTGAATTCTTACTCTGCATATGTGTTTGGAATCCATTAGAGCAGGCAGCACAGTAGAGTCACAGTGGAAAATGCTAAATGATTAATCCTCCTCCTGCCCAACAATCCGGCTCCTGGGCTAGCTTCCTCTCCAGAATATCAGAAGAAAGGTTTTGTTTTCCACAATCAGGTCAAAGGTTTGCTCAACTGTTGTCTTCTGCACAGTAATACTCAACGCTAATAACCAACTTGCAAAAGGCCAGGGACTGTAAGGGTTTCTTCAGCGCTGGCTGTTTGCTGGAATTAGAAATGTTTCAAACTGCATTATCTTCGAAATCGATGTGAAAAGCTCTTAGTGAGCCTGAAGAAAAGGAGTCTCACGCATTTTGTTCTCATCAATACCTACTAAAATAACTTATCAGGTATGCGCGCGCGCGCGCGCGCGCGTGTGTGTGTGTGTGTGTGTGTGTGTGTGTGTGTGCATACATACAGGATCTAATGTGAGAAGCTGGAGGTGTTAAACATGCTGGTACTTTTCCTTTACCTCTGAATGTACCTGTAGGACAGAATCACAAGCTAATTAGTCTGACCCCATGTGGCTCAGTACACAGAAGCCCTAAGAAGACCGTGTCTCAGAATTTAAGACTCTCTTTTTGTTCTGGTTTAAAGACAGAAATTCTGGGGGCACCCGGGTGGCTCAGTTAAGTGTCTGACTCTTGATCTGGGCTTAGGTCATAATCTCACAGTTCATGAGTTCGAGCCTCACAGTGGGCTCTGTACTGATGGCATGGAACCTGCTTGGGATTCTGTCTCCCTTCTCTCTGCACCTCCCCAGCTTGTTCTCTCTCCTTCCCTCTCGCTCTTTCAAAATAAATGGATAAACTTAAAAAAAAAGATGGAAATCCTGTCTCACCTGAAGACTCTGTCAATGAACAGGTGTGGTGAGGGGACAGTTATGACGGAACCAAGGAGACTAAGGAAACAGGAGGAGCCTGGGAAGTGGAGCCGGACGACCTAGATTCGCAACCTGCTCCCCATGCGTATTACGTGGTGCTCTGGGGCCACTTTATCTGAGGCTCAATTCCCTCCTCTGTGAAAAGGGATCATAACTTTACCAGAGACAGTGCAGAGATTAAATAACAGCTGTAACAGCAGCAATAATTCACTGAGTCGAGCTAGGCACCGTCCTGGGAAAAAATTACTGCAAGGCACTTAACAAATGTTAGCTGTAATAACAATTTTAACATTGTTGCAGTTTATTGACAATTCCTAGGGCTTCAATCAATTTAGGTAGGCAGGGTTCTTCCACCTTGTTGTTATTTTAGAAGTTTAAAATCTTATACTGTTTCAGTACCAAGTGTCGTGCCTTCTCTCTCCACTTCAAGGGAAGGGATGAGAAAAGAGACCAGAAGAAAGAGAACAGGGTGCTGAGATATTTTAATCAAGGCACCAAACATCGGTGGTCAGAAACTATTCCCAATGTTACAAAGATAATAAATAGGACTCATGTCAAAATGTGTCACTGTGCTCTCCCCCTGTATTTGAGGGCCGATGGACGGGCACCGTGCAGGGGCTTGGAGGCCGGTGGCCAGCGGCCAGCCCCGAGGCCTCCTCTGCTTGTTGCCACAGGACACCCTGAAAAGCCAGGCAGCACCGGATGTGTTTCAGGCGCTCCCCTCCAGGGAGGAGCCCAGACAGGGCTCAGACAGGGACAGAAGAGTCGGGGGCTTGTGGCCCCACGCTCCCTGCCACTAGGCAGTCGTGCAAACCACTCATTCCACTATACTCAGGTCTCATTTTACCCAGCAACTAGAGTGGGGACGGGGCTCTGAAAGACTGAAACACCCCAATAAAAACCAAGCTAACTAAAAAGCTTATTTCAGTTATATGAGCCGACGTTATCGGACTAGACTAAAACTTGGTTTTCTTCTACCATCCAGCATGCAAACCAAGAAGAGGCTCCAACGAAGACCGAGTTAGCTGTAGAAAAATAAGTCTCACTTTCTCTGCAAATACGAGTACAGTCTGAGTACACCTGCCCTTTTACGGGACTAGAGGTTACTGAGTACCTGCTCTGTGCCGGATCCCTCACATACTAACCCTTCTCAGCAGCCCAACAACTAGGAGCCGCTATCCCCTCCTCATTTACGGGTGAGCAACCTAAGGCACAGATGGGGTAAGACTAAGTGCTTTTCCAAAGGTCACACAGATAACAAGAGTCTGGGCCCTTCCCAGCAATTACAGACTAATAAAGCACAAAACACATAAAGAAGAGATATCTCTGTGCTGAGTGCAATGGCAGAGATGTGTGCAGGGAGTCAGGGACCCTACAGAGCGGCTTCACTCTAGCCAAAGCAGGCCAGGGAAAGGTTTCTGGAGAGAATGACCTCCATGCCTTTGTTTTTTTTTTGTTGTTTTTGTTTTGTTTTTTAAGGTATTATTAACATACAACAAAATGCACAGATGATAAATATTCAGTTTGGTAAGTTTTGACAATTGCATAAATTCGTGTAATCACTATCAAAACCAAGATTTAGAACATTTCTATCGTCCCGGGATGTTCTCTCATGCCTCTTTCCGGCTGACCCGTCCCCCTTTGCCAGTTTCTGACTTCTATTACCATAGATTAGTTTTGTGTGTTCTTGGACTTCATAAAAACACAATCATCTGAGTGCTGACTTTTGTTCTGCCTCTTTTGCTGAGTCTTAAACACTGAGTGGAACACTGAGTGGAACAGGCAGTAAAACAGAAGCACAGAGGTGAGAAGAAGCCGGGCATGTGGCTGGAGTCCTGGACAGGAAGTGATGGAAGACAAGGAGAGGGCCCCTCGCAAAGGGCGGGAGACCCTGGGTTTCCGTCTAAGGGGCTTGGACTTTACTTCATAAGCCAAGGGGAGCTGATAAAGCCTTAAACAGCTCCTGAGAATCTCGGAAGCTCCAAGTGTACCCACTGCTTTGCACATGTTGTAACATTTCAAACTCCATGATCTTAGCAGACAGATAATAATTCCCATTTTATAGATAATCAAAGTGAGGCTGGCGGAGGTGAAGTAAAACTTCTCAAGTGATAAGCCAGGACCCACACCCGGCTTGATTCCAAATATCCTGCTTCTCCTACCTGTTGAAAGCTCCTGGAAGCAAAGGGAGGAAACTCAGTTTAAACCATGAAGAGCCCCAGGACAAAGGCAGTGAAGAGCTCTGGGGAGGATTAAGCGTTACTCTGCATATGACAATGGGCACTGGAAATGCAAGAATACCTCTCGGAAGATACCAGGCTGGAATCCTGGCAAATCCAGGGAGATCGGGATCTAGACACTCCCCAGCATTCCTGCTTCTTTCTCTTCTTTGCGGGGCTATTAATTACTCAACTAAACATCTTTGGAGAGCTAGGGGGCTGGCTTGCCCAGGTGGGACAAATTTAAAGAGACGCCCCATCTCTTACTTTTCTGGATTCTCCTGGGAATATGGTTTTTTTAAAAATTTTTGTATTATATATTTTTATTTATTTTTGAGAGACAGAGAGAGACAGCGTAAGCAGGGGAGAGTCAGAGAGGGAGAGTGAGATACAGAATTCGAAGCAGGCTCCAGGCTCTGAGCTAGCGGGCAGCACAGAGCCCGATGTGGGGCTCAATTCCATGGACCGTGAGATCATGACCTGAGCCGAAATCAAGAATCAGACATCTAACTGACTGAGCTATTCAGGTACCCCAAAACCAATTTATGTCTTATCCCTCGCGTCTCATTTCTTCACATCATTCTTTTTATGACAAACCTAGGGCAACACTGAGAGTCCATGCCCAGAAAATGTCCTCAGAACAACCCTTTCCCCGCCTCCAAACTTAAAAATCTGCTCCAAAATGTGATAAAAACTAATAGGGGCCAAAAAAAAAAGGGGGCTGGTGATATTTTTAAATTAAAAACCAGGGGAAATTTTATGAATTCGCCTATGTCACACAATTCAATGGCACTCAGATGAAACACTATAAACTGCAAAAACTCTAGAGAAAAGAAGATCGATAAGATGGTGTGTGGAAAAAAGAAGAGCTGAGGGCAGTCTGGGACATGCAGAAACCCGTTAGGCTCCCTTAACTTTATTTACCTTTTAACCCCTCTTTTCCAGGAAAAATATCAGTATCCCTCAGCCCTCAGACATGCTTCAGGAAAGGCTGGAATGACTTTCCTTTGCCTGGAAAGCTTCCCCCCACCCCGGCCCTCGGCACACCTCTTCCTAGTTAGCATCCATTTCTCGGTCAGATCTCTGCGTGCAGTGACTTCCTTATGGAAACCTCCTTGGAACACGCTCTCCCCCCGCCCCCTGCCTGTCCCCGATCCCTTTATGGGAGCAGAGGTCCCTCTGTGCTGTAATGGCTTATTTGCTTGGCTGCCTCTCCAGCCAATGTCAACTTCTTCAAGTCAAGGACTGTGTCTTGGTCACCATTATATTTCTAGTGCCTAACAGTATCTGATAACAAGTATTTGTGCAGTACTGACTGCCAAGTGACTAATGTCTCTCCAATGAACATGTACAACTGTAGGTACCAAAAGTCTGTATGTGGGGAGACAATTACCTGCCAGGGATGGCCAAGCACAACACAGAAGGAAGAAGAGGAAGCTGGGATATGGTTGGCTTGGAGGAGGTTTTAAAAGTCCATGCTTATTTGGAAGAGGGTCTAGAACTAAACCAATGATTTTTCCTCCTTCCCTCCTTCCCTCCCTCCCTCCCTCTCTCCCTCCCTCCCTCCCTCTGTCTCTCTGTCTCTGTCTCTCTCTCTCTCTCTCTCTCTTTCTTTCTATATAATTCCTGGCCACATGTAAGGCCTGGCCATGCTCTGCCTCTAACTGGATGTGAGACTTGGGACAAGCTCCTTGTCGCTTACCTGAGTTTCATTTTACAGCACATCACACCAGCCAGAGCTTCAGGGCTTTTAAAGGGGGCTGGTAGAGATTAAAGAGAGAATTACTTTAACTCTGTATTGTAAACTTTGAGAATGTAAAACAATGCCACTCAGAAATAAAAATTGGGCAGCACCTGGGTGGCTCAGTTGGTTGAGCATCTGACTCTTGATTTCGGCTCAGGTCATGATCTCAGTTTGTGAGTTCAAGCCCCACATCAGGCTCTGCGCTGACAGCACGGAGCCTGCTCGGAATTCTCTCTCTCTCTCTCTCTCTCTCTCTCTCTCTCTCTCTCTCTGCCCCTCCACTGTTCTCTCTCTCTCTCTCTCTGTCTCTCTATCTCTCAAAAATAGAATTGATACACATAAGGAAAAAAAGAAAAAAACTTTGGAGTATGTCTTTCTAGTTTTTTATTTTGTTTTTAAATTCATAAACCATCCATTTTACTTCATATATTCTAATGGGACTGTGTTATAAATGTCATTCTGCCAACTATCTTTGCCACTTAATATTGTGTGTCACTGTGCGTTCTGGGACCCAATACTCATATCCAACTCTCATCTCCCTGTCTGCCTGTACTCTACTGTTTTGAAAAGCTAAATGCTGACTTTATCAGTATCCACTGCAACCAAGAGTGCCCATGTGACATGGTTTGGGTCCAGAATAGAAAAAAGAGATCTGCCGGGAGCACGGAGGAAAGGTTTTGCTTTCCTGATTAAAGGTAGATATAACTGTTACCACCTCCATGCCCTCTCTGCTCTAGAGGTGGACTCAATGCCTGAAGCTGAAGCAGCCCTCTTGTGACCACGAGGTATCTTGTGAGCACCAGAAAGTTCTCAGAGGGGCATCTAGCTGACTCATTCAGTACAGCACGCAACTCTTGATCTCTGGGTTGTGAGTGTAAGCCCCACATTGGGTGTAGAGATCACTTAAAAATATAAAATCTTAAAAATAAAAAAGTTCACATATATTGCAGAGATGCAGTCCTGATCTTGCTTAACCACTGAACCAATGCCAGTAGCTGCCTACATTCCAACTTCTTGTTATGTGAGAAAAATAAATCCCTACTTAACTCACCCACTGAAAATAATTGGTGGTTTTTTTTTTTATTAAGTGGGGTCAAAAGTATTCCTGACATAAAATATAAACAGTTTCCCATATAATTAAACTCACTCCACAGTACCACTCCAAACGGCTATGCAGTATTCTAGCAAAGACGAACCACATTCACTTAACCACTTTTCTACGGTTCAACATTTCGATCACGGCCCGTTTAACATAGTGATGGAGATTTTTATAAACACACCTTTGCACACTCTCTTAGAATAAACTCCTAGAGATGGAATTTGCTGGTCAAAAGGCATGTTCCACACTTTTAAGGTGAGCGCCAATTTGTACTCTAACCAGCAGTACATGAGTGTCCATCTTGCTTTTCTACTCAATATGGAGAACGCTCATCTTTTAAAATTAAAACCCCTCCTCCCCCCCAAAGACACCTCATTACTACATAATGTCTAAGGTTCCTTTCACAACTAACATCTCTGATTCAGCCTGTGAAAAGTGGGAGATGTGAAGGTGGGCTTTAAAGGACCGGGACGGCTGACTTCTGACTTGCACTTATCTGTGCAAGGGGAGTTACACGCGAATCTGCTCACACCTTCCCACTGCCGTGAGCGAGGTCTCCTTTCAGGAGGCTAGGGCCCCCCCCCAACCAAAAGTCAGTGTAGAATGTGGGGGGAGGCAGTGTTCAGGGACAATCCACAAAGACAAATGGTGGGAAATGGAACCCAGAAAGAGAAACTGATCTATGGGGAACACACAAGTTTTAAAGAGAACAAGGAGAGAAGAAAGGGAATGGAAGAAAACGAAAGCTACCAAAGACGGAGCCCACACCTCACCTTCGGGGTGCTCACGTTCTGTTTTACCAACCACGTCAAGGTTGCCTTCCCTTCTCTGCATTCCCTGTTGGAAAAGCTGTTCCCATTAGAGATCGCCAGATGGCTCTTTCTTGTCATTTGGGACTCACCTCAAATTGTACCTCCTCAGTGAGGTGGTCTCTAATCTCCTAACCTAAAGTAGCTCTGGTGTCTTCCCTGACCTTCACAAAGTTGTCACGGCACTCACTTACGGCCACTGGAAATGGTCATGTACATTCATAGGTGTACGTGTGCGGTTTTTTTTAAATGTGTATTTACTTATTTTAAGAGAGAAGGAGAGCATGAGCAGGGGAGGGGCAGAGAGAGAGATCCCAAGAAGCTCTGTGGTGTCAGCATGCAGCCCGACACGGGGCTGGATCTCATGAACTGTGAGATCATGACCTGAGCCAAAATCAAGAGTCAGATGCATAGCTGACTGAGCCACCCAGGCGCCCCTAGATGTGTACATGTTAATCATCTCTCTCTCCACAGTACAACATACCCTCAACTTGAGCTCAAACCTCACTGCTTTTAGAACATCCTAAGCTTTTAGAACAATGCTTAGTCAATATTTGCTGAATGAATGAATGAATGAATGAATGAGCAAACAAGCCAACCGTTTCCTAACCTCTAACCGAATAATCAGAGACCATGAGGGAAAGCAATGGATGAAGGAGTAACTGTTGTGGTGAGCTGGTAAGTCTACAGTGTTTGAAATCACTCCCGGTGCTGAGCAAAGCCTAATGTCCATTGACAGGTGCCACCTCGGAGCGTCTCTGCTTCCTCTGGCTTATCAGCTCCTACTCCGCTGAACTCTGGGATCCAAGGACCCCAAAGGTATCAGAGGGTGTAAGTCACGTAGGGCGTTTGGTATCAGTCTTTGAAATGCTACTTAAGATTTTTTTTCTTATGAAAATTTTCAAACTAACAAGGTAAAGGGAATAGTATAAAGAACCCCATATACCCATCACCCTTATTTCATATCCTTCCACACACTGAAGGTGTGTGTTGGAGCATTTTAAAGCACATACCATATGTTGTGTCTTAAATATAATTTTTAAGTGTCCCCGTGTCTTGAGGAAGCTTTCAGAAGGGACAGAACCTTAGACATGCCCGGAACATACATAAAGGTTGCTGGCTGATGCCTGATCTAACAGCATATGCTGCCTTTTCATCCACCTGCATGAAAGGGAAAGCTTCCAACCAAATGCTTTAAAAACACATTCAGAGGGAACAAAGCCTTTGATCCCTGTGAAAACTTAGAAGGATCCAGGCAGTTTTCCAAAAGCACCAGACTCCACAAACAGTTACAAGCCAGGTCGAATGGACACTTCTGCCTGATACCCAGTTATTTCAGTTGTCAGCTCCTTGCTTACTCATTACTTATTGTTATTAGTGCTTCATTCCTTTTAGATCCTGGAAGAAGCCTTGTTCACTAACTGGCATTGCCTTTTCTTTTTCCTCACACGGACAAAAGGAGAGTATTAATTAGTGGTATCTCTAAGAGCCAATGTCTCTGTGCAGCATGGGGGCGGTCCCTGAGGCTGGGGGGTGCTGAGCTCTCTGAGAGCTGATTCAGTCCGGGATGGACACACAGACACAACGGATACCTGATCGAGCACAGAGCCTGGAACCTGGCAAGCACGCCGGCTGAATTAACGACTCAGAACTGAACAGACCAGACACCGGATGGAGCACGGGAATCCCAACGGCCTAGGAGGTGTAATGGGAACGGTGCACATAGACACACAAAACACGAATATAAAACAAGTAAAACAAAACCTACAAAATAACACATCAAAGTGGGTTTTTAAAATATATCACCTTAACACAAGAGTTATTTTCCTTCTTCCACTTAACTTCGAAGTCTTTGCCATCTGTAGGTTTCATCTTACACAGCTGAAATCACGGCCAACGGGCAATTACACATACACTTCCTCACTTAACACACCAAACACATGCCCACGCTGTTAGTCCTCAGAATTATTTTAAATGGCCGCATGGTTTGTAGGTAGGTCTATGAATCCAAACTTAATTCTCTGCTCTATTCCTTTCCCCTCATTCATCCCCTTTGTGGGCAGGGGAAGGGGGTTGGGTTCTGGGAAACTGCTCTTTTGCCTTAGGTGTGCGTTCACCGCCATCCCCTCTTGCCAAGAGGCACCCGACCACTGAGGTCTCCCTACCTCGAGGAATTGGTGCTGCCGTGGCCTCTACACACAACACTCCCGTAGGCCCCTCTGCCTGGCCGAGTCCCACCTACGGTTCAGGGCTCCAGGAAAGTGTCACTAATGCCAGGAAGCCCTCCCCGGCTGACCGTCCTGCCCGCCTTACCACGCTGTGCCTCACAGTCCAAGGCACAGATCACACTCTGTACTGTATTGTCTGTCTGTCCGTCCACCTGACTGTGAGCAGAAGCCATTCTTCTGAGTCTTATTAGCTGAGTGCTCGTGGTCTCCCTTGACCTTCAGTTTCTTCATCTGTAAAAAGGGACAGTTAGGCAGCCCCTCTGGCCTACCAACAAGAATGCTGTGCAGTATTATGAAGATGTTTGTACAGCATAAAGGACTATAAAAATGTTAATAATTCCTACTGATGATGTATGTGCTACCTGATTCTAAGGAATAAAAGAGGCAGTCGCATAATTTTCACCTTTGAGGATCACAGATTCAGACAAATAACAATAACTAATATTTATTGAATGTTTATGGATACTACATTAGGCATTTACTCATTGTAGCTTCATTCAAATGTGGTGTCTGGGTGACTCAGTCGGTTAAGCATCTGGCTTCAGCTCAGGTCATAATCTCATGGCTCATGAGTTCAAGACCCACATCGGACTCTGCACTGACAGCTCAGAGCCTGTGGCCAGCTTCAGATTCTGCGTCTCCCTCTCTCTCTGCCCTTCCCCTGCTCTCTCTCTCTCAAAAATAAATAAACATTAAAAAACTTTTAATTCAAATGAATGGCGTAAGATCTAGTATCATTCTCATTTCCCAGAGGCTCAGAAGACAAAGCAGGTTTTACACTATTACACTGAGAACCCAGTGCAAGCCTCTCGCCACCAAAAAATGCTCACATACACATTCATACAAATAATCCAGAGGCTCGTGGATCCTAATGCCCATCTTCTTTGGGCTCCTGTTCAAGACCCTGCGTACCAGAAGTGAAATCTGCAGAAAAGTTCGAAGATTTACACACCCCACAGATCAGGCAGGTTAAGGGAATAGACCTTGTCAGCAAGAATTCTAGAGAAAACCTCATAGCCTAAGAACAGGTTGTAAATCCTGAGGTCTCACTAGACATTGCTTCCTTGGCCATTTAAGTCACTGGGCTGATTGAAGACTTTTGGCCCAGTGAGAGCCACATGGCATGAACACGGGTATAAATCAGGTGCCGGGAGAAGCTAATGGTACCCGCTGTCCAACTCCAGTCACCGGCAACAACAGCCAGACACGTCACGGTATAAATAGTTTCTGCAGACACTCACTGCTTGCTGTACTCCACACACTGGAAAAGCAACACTAAACAGGCCTCGAGGAACCAGAATGGGAGCAGGAATGAGAGTTTGTCAGACCATCTGGCTTTGGCCTGTTAATCTCACAATGGCTTTGAAAACCGTAAGGCATCATCACGGGAGTATGGAGTGTGTGTGTCTCACAGTGAGCAGGGTGAGAGACAGCAGCCTGGTCACCAGGCATGGTGACACCCATCCCGCAGCAGAAAAATCCTTGGGATCGTGCCACGAGCCAAAAGCAGCAGTTAAAATGTGAAAAGCAAACCTGTGGGCCAGACTGCGTTTTTCAGTGTGGCACTGTGTGGGCGAGGCCTCAGAGATCGCCTGGGAGCCGGATGAAATGAGTCAAAATGGTGTCCACAGCGAAGGCTCCCCCAAAACCAAGGAGCAAAGGCGTATGGAGTGCGTGGTGTCCAGAAACGCAGCCTGTTGAGTCGCGTGAAGCAGAGCTGGTCCTCGCAGAGACCACGATGGGAGCGGACCGCTCTCCAGACCTACTCAGGAGAGAACCAAGGGAATGTTCGGTTCGGGTGGAGGTCAGGGAGACTATCCTGAGCACTACCAGGGCCGGAAGGAACTGAGCTACCAAAGAGGCGCACACAGGAATGGGGCCAAGCAGCTCCTGAAAGGCAGCAAGGCAGACCCTTCCACGGAAACAAATTTTATTTTGCCTTTTTTTTTTTTTTTTTTTTTTTGAGAGACAGAGAGAGAGACAGCGTGAGCAGGGGAGGGTCAGAGAGACAGGGAGACACAGAATCCCAAGCAGGCTCCAGGCTCCAACGCAGGGCTCAACCCACGAACTCTGAGATCATGACCTGAGCTGAAGCCGGACACTTAACCAACTGAGCCACCCAGGTGCCCCGTCCTACTCCTTGTTAAAAGCAAATCTCAAAATAAATAAACTTTAAAAAATCTCACCTGAAATGATTATAGTCTTTACTTATTGCATCTAATGTGAGTAAGAGCAGGCGATACTGTAGGGATACTAACACGTCTGATAGCACAGGACTAGCCCAGTCAGTCCCCTTGGGGGACAGCAAGATAAAGTGTAATAAGCAAAGAATTTCGTTTAAAATTTCAGATAAATGATTACAGACATGGATCTACTTTTCTATACTTCAGTAAAACTGAGAGAAATGTTTGACCATTTGGGACGGGGTGAATATAATTAGAATGAAACCTGCAAGATCCTATTTAGTCTCTTGGTAGAAACAGGGCTTTGGAGCAATCCGTTTCTCCTGCTGGGGGCCACAGACAGGCCCACTTACATGTCTGCTTCTAGTTTACAGTTTACCTGTCAGTCTCATTCTGTTAAACTCTATTACTTACTATTTTTTAAATGTTTATTTATCTTTGAGAGAGAGGCAGAACACAAGTGAGGAAGAGACAGAGAGAGAGAGAGAGAGAGAGAGAGAAAGAAGGAGACACAGAATCCAAAGCAGGCTCCAGGCTCTGAGCTGTTGGCACAGAGCCCGATGCAGGGCCTGAACTCATGAACCGCGAGATCATGACCTAAGCCGAAGTCAGACACTTAACCGACTGAGCCACCCAGGCGCCTCTAATTCTGTTAAACTCTGCACCCACGTGAGCCCGAAGGAACACCAGACTTTTCATTCATGCAGCAAAATCTGGAAACGTTTCTACTGTCAGGTGAGAATGGGGCCCAATCCCAGGGTCGCTGTCTCCTCCCCCAGCAGAATGTGAACCCGGGAACCTGATCCCTTTCATCTCCAGGGGTTTATGATTTTAGAAGAGGACGATGAAACTACGTTAAAGATGAAAAGTTTTCTTGAGGATTCAAATAGTGTTTTCAATAAACAAGAGAGGGGACTCCAGGCTTTTCTAGATGATGTACTTTTCCTGTTCCATGGCAAAAGGACCATTTTGGAGGCTAAGGAACAATAGAATGAAAAAAAGCAGTCAAGATGGTCTGTAAGCAAAAGGGATTCAAAGTCAGACACTACCACTTAATAGCTATATCACCTTGGAAAGTTCACCTCCCTGCGGCTGAACATCGTCTGGAACCAGAAGAAAAACAATACTTTCCCCGCAGGGTTTTTATGAGGATTGAGTGACATGGAAAACATCCCATACATGGTAGGCATTCAAGACAGGGCAGCTATTACTGTTGCGGCTGTTGGGTCTGGAAGCGGAGCAGCACCCGGCTTCGCCGCTCGCTTCCCCAGATTGCCTGGCTCAGCAGAACGCAGGGGTATTGACTTGCTGAACACAGAGCCAGTGGAGAGTAAACACACACAGCAACAAATCACACTGGAAAACCAATCTCCCTCAGTTAATAACTGCTTCCCAGCCTCCTGCGTTTACTTGCTTTGTTAGAGGAACTAAAGAGATTCTAGTGGCTGTGAAACCAAATCATCTAGAAAAGGGCAAGTTTCATCAGCATTAGAGTTTCTGTGAGAGGCTGGCACTGCGGGAGCGCTGTGCAAAGCTACCTCTTTTAAAGGAGACTAAGAAAGAAAAGCCTATCCATGCGTCACACCAGTATCCATTAGAGGTGCTTATGTCCTCGGCCATGATTTCTGAGCCTTGTCTGACTCCCTGTTCTTCTGGGTGACAAGCATTTACTGAGCAAGCACTATGCGCCAATGCCTATTAAGTGCTGGGGCACAAAGATGAAAAGACATGGCCCCTTCCCTCTAGGAACTCAGGCTTGTGGGTGAGACAGATGTGTATCTCAGTATGGTACAC
>NC_043709.1:24796251-24891293 GCF_006229205.1 Suricata suricatta | reverse complement strand
CTTTTCATATGCCTGAACAACTTAGAAACCTCTCTCTCAGAACTGCGATTTTGGTCCAGTATTCACGTGCTGAATTCTGAAACACTAAGGAGACAGAAGAAGGAAATACTCCCTTGTACCACACTTCCCCCAAACACATCAGCAGATGAACTGAAGATACAGCAATTTTCTGGTTAATCAATTGTAGACAAGAAAACTAGCTAATTCTACTGAAAAAGTATCCCTCTGTGGTTAAATGGTCTCTTTCGCTGTCTACACCCTTCAAATTAATTCAAAAAATCTAAACTCTCATTTCATATTGTGTTACAGAAACACTACTTTGGCAGGTTTAAATGCTGACATTCTAAGCATCTTACTGTCATCTCTCAACAGTCTGGCTGTTACAAAGTATCTTTATCCATCCCTAAAAGAAGGTCTAAAAAATAGGTAACTGATCCTGGGGGCAGTACCAGAAATGGTACCGCTGAAACAGGGCCCTACTTTAGGACAGGGGCTTTGATTATGTGACAGCCAAAAATGCTTTAAGCTGACTGTATGCTTCCCAGTCTAAAGAATAATTTTAAGGCATTTGGCGATAGGGGAAGTAAACATATATAGCAGCCTGATTTTCCTAAACTACCAGTATTTAAAACAATAACGAAAGGAAATGTTAAAGAGCAAATATATTTCTTAAAGTCCAATGTAATAAGATTAACATGAGTGTCCATTTTTTACCTATCAGATGGGCAAATGTTTTCCTTTAATATTCTTCCCAGTGTGGGAGAGTATGTAAGAAAGCAGATGCTGGTGGGAGTACATATTGCCACATTTTTTCAACGAGTAATTTGAAATTTTGTTTTAAACATTTTTTTAAGTGTGCATTCCCTAGGATTCAGCAATTCCGCTTCTAGGAATGTATCCTAATAAACAAGTACACAAAGAAACAAGGACAATCTTTATAGGCATGCCTATAATGGCAAATAGTTATAAAAAGCACCACTGCAGTGAGCTGTAAGTTATAAAATGGAACACTATACAGTCATTAAAACTAATAATGCAGAACTATACATACACATTTGGAAATATATTCACCGCATGTATGACAATGGGAGGCCAAAAAACACATACAGGATGTTTTTACTTTTGCTACGCAATATAAATACACACAAAGAATATAAATTGAAAAGTGTTAAGTAATTTACATACACACAAAGTGTGTGACAAAGTGTCTATACATACATAAAGTGAAAAGTATCTCTAATTCTCAGCATAAACCATGACATACAAATGTGTGGATCTTAATTTATACCCTAGGGCCAGTTATTTAGCATCTGAATGACTCTAACCAAAAGCCAACACCCCAGAGGTAGTTGTTTAAGGCTTCCACGGCCTTTATGTTTGATCAGTATGAGAGGGTTTGTTAATAAGCAAAATGGACATTAGAAACGATTTTTAATGATAAAAAGACAAGGTTCAAAATGTATGCATCAGCCTGAAACGCTGCACAGGCAATTCCGCTTTCTTGGGACCCGTGTGTGAGAACTGAGTGAGCCCAGCAGCCTAAGTCCCTTCAGCGCTTTGTCATGGTGGGTGTCGTGGCCTGAGCCTGTCCCCGCTGCCCCAGTGCTGCTGCAGCACGCACCACGGTGTTCTCCTGAGCACCCAGAAGTCAGGAGCCTGGGCCTCACCAGCAGCTCCTAGCAAGGAACGTGTCCCAGTACCAGGTCGGATTCTGAGAACTGCATTTACTTTATCCTTCTGCTCTTTAGGGAGGCGGTGGTAGTGGAGGCCCACGGCCCACACCTCCAATGATCTAATCACCGGAGACTACTGAAATCTACCAAAAACAAGTATTGGCTACATAACAGTAATTATGTGTGGGGGAACAATTATGTCACTCCTCCCACCCATCTCCAAGGTGCTTTCAAAGTTCTCCTTCGATGAACAGGTAGTATGTCTGCAAAAGATACATAAATAAGGAAAAGGACACTGAAACCACAAGACAGCACTGTCACCACCTGCTGGCGGACACTTAGAAGGGCCACTCCGTTGAATGCAGGCTGATTCAGGGCGTGGACAGCCCATTTGCAGTTCTTCTCATCGGTTTCAGCTTGTTAACTTAAAAGTGTAACATTTGGTTTCTTTTGGGAAAAGACTGTGTCTTACAATGGAAAACATACTTTATAGTAAAAATCTATCTTGAAGCATGTACAATCAAGAATTCGTTCAAAAGCAGAATATAGTTCTGCTGATCATGACGTAAAGTATCGGAGAAAACCACAGCCCGCTGGAAGACATTACTCACACGGTCATCTGTCATACAGTCTACATGTTCTTAAACTCACACCCCCAAATACAAAAATGTACAGCTAAGTATATGTCTACTGGGATCTTCTTTACAAATATTTTTTATGAACTGATGACCATAAATTAGGTTTAAATTCTTCTAGTTGTCCACCTTCATTGCCTCTGACCCCGCCCATCACCTGAGGGTGTGTGCCGCACTCCCCAAGCAGAAGAGGCGAAGGCATCCCCAGCCACACCGGGACTCAGGTAGAGGAGATAATCTACGGGTTCACTTCACAGCGCCCTTTCCCAGGTAGAACATTCCCCACCTCTTTATTCATGCTTTGTTATCTTTACCAGCTCCCCTCTACCCCATGCCATCTTCTTAGGGCCCCTCAATTAGGCCTCCCTTCATTTCTCCACCTAGAATTAAATGCACCTAGAATTAAATGCTCCGTGATCCTTGAACATTTTGTTGATCCCTGATTTAGAGAACTTGTTTCACTTTAATTCACATGATGTGATCGTTAATTGTACACATGAGTAGACACTGACACGTACCATTCACAGAGCAACGTCCCCATGATGTCTGGCAAATAGTAAGTGCTCCATAAATACCCACTGAGTACCTGCTCAGTTGAAGGTGTTGACCTTTGATGACAAGGCTCAGATGTACGATCAACAGGGGCCACCGACTTAGACACATGTGCGCACACATGTGAGCCCACATACACACCAAGGAAAACCGGCTCACATGGTGACAGATGACACCGATCAAAGGAAGGACAGCAGCTTCAAATGCAGAGCAAAAACAGACCATGCACTACGTCCAGCTTATGTTACCTGGCCTGGTCCTCTGCAGGTTTTTAATCAGGCAGTTGCCAACAGTGACACAGTCAGGAAGGCCATAATCTCTCCAGTCTTAGTATCTCTGCGGAATTTCTAATGGAGACATAAGAGTCTTAGCCCCAGGGTTTGGATTTTTGTAAGCAAAGCAAATTCGGGACAGACACAAACAGCAGGGAAAGGCAGGAGTTACAACAATCAACCAGCAGACGCCTTTTCAGCTTGCTGCCTGATGGCAGAGGCCTCCTGGCACTTGGAGGCCCTCGCCTTTTGGATCCTTATGCAGATGGCCAGCCTATGTCTCCCTGCTAACCCCAGGCCCTGACAACCCACCTCTGAAAATGGGGAGGCTGCTGCTCTCAGAACACCCGTAGCCTCCACCCTCAGCTCCCTCCCATCCCTTTCCCGTCTCCAGTGGAAGAAGCCACTATGAGGACATCCACTCCCAACCAGCTCTCTCTCCTGCCGTACCCTTCATACACGACTCACCCCTTCTGTAAATGGCTTCCACACCGTCTCTCATAAATAAGGTACAATATATGACTCACAATGATTCAACTTACGATTTTTCAACTTTATGATGCTGTGAAAGAAATACACATTCAATAGAAACTACTTCAAACTGTGAGTTGTGGTCTTTTCCCAGGCTAGCAACACGGCATGACATTCTCTGGTGCCACCGGGCAGCAGCAGGGAGCCCCGGCTCCCAGTCAGCCACACAGCCTCAGGTGCGAAAACCCCTACCCTCACGACCCTCTGAACCCATCCATATGCCCGTTCTGATCCCCACTTTCAGGAATCAATAAGTCACATGGTTTATTCAATACTTTCTTATAAAATCGGTCTTGTGTGAGGTGACCCTGCCCGGCTGCAGGCAAGCGTGAATGTTCTGGGCCCAGTTAAGGGAGGCAAGGCTGAGCTGCGACGTTCCGCAGGGTAGGTGTATTGAATGAGTTTTTATTGTAAATGAGATTTTCAACTTAGGATGGGTTATCGAGAGGGAACCCCATCGTAGGTCGAGGATAATCTGTACGTGGAATCCCTATGGGAAATAACAAAAAATGCACAAATCCTTTTAACAGAAAGGGGGGCCGATACACGTGCACTTGCACTGGAGAGCAGAGCGCATACTCGCACACACCGGACTTCCTGTGGCCGCAGTTATTCACACCACGGGCCAACAAGATCTCACCTCCAACTGTTAAACTGCTCTCCACACCAGAAGGGGCCACGAAGGTGCTCTGACTGCAGTGGGGCCCTGACTTCTGGATTCCAAGGCAGGTGACATTGCCTCTCCCACACTATCATCCCTGCATAACAATACGGGACTGCAAGCACTGTACTTTGCCAAGTGAGATTTTCTTTAATATTTATTTTTGAAGGGGAGACAGAGCATGAGTGGAGGAGGGGAAGAGAGAGAGGGAGACACAGAATCTGAAGCAGCCTCCAGGCTCCCAGCGGCCAGCACAGAGCCTGATGAGGAGCTCAAACTCACGAGTTGCGAGATCATGACCTGAGCCGAAGGTGGATTCTTAACCAACTGAGCCACCAGGACTCCCAAGTGAAAAATCGTTTAAGTGAGAATTTTTTTTAATTGCCATTTTATAAAAGGGTACTTCGATATTAAAAAAGGACATACTATCAGAATGACAATGAATATATTTGGCTCTATGAAACTCTCACTGAATTGCATTTATGTTGCCGTGAACCTGAACTGGTCTGGGGATGGACTAGGTTATTCCAAAATTTCAGACCCTTTGGGAACCAAAATTTCAGTCATTCAAGAACCACTGTCATGCCATTAACTGTACTATTTACTTAATAGTATTCATCAAATAAACTCACATTTTTACTTATACTTTTTTTTAATGTTTATTTTTGAGAGAGAGAGAGAGAGAGTGCACATACATGAACAGGAGAGGAGCAGAGAGAGGAGGACAGAGGATCTGAAGCGGTCTCCATGCTCATAGAAGATTGCCTAATGCAGGGCTCAAAATCATGACCCAAGCTAAAGTTGGATGTTTAACCGACTGAGCCACCTGGGAGCCCCTACAATCTTATTTTAAAAGAAAACTTCAGATTGCCTCCATAAAGTAAAAATCAATCTCACTCACCATAAATAAAAGGCAACCTACAAATGAATACAGTGATAACACAACGTTATTAAATTCCAGCTAGACTGTGTCACTTGCTGAGGCCTGATCTCTCACTGCGTTGATGAGAGATAGGCAGGTGACAGACTGGCGGTTACAGACTGTCACCAAACCAAACTGTTCTCTTTGACAAAATCCAAAGGACTGAAAGTAAAGTGAGAAGAAATCACTGTCAAACAAGGTGATACAGAATTATTTGGTGCTAGAGCCAGGGCCCATGGAAACCCTCTCCTAGTGGTTATGTCCCACCATAGGGTAATACTAATTAAGACATTTTGGTGCACAAGTGCTGAACACAAGGGAATCGAGGTATGAAAAAAACAGACATGGCAGCTTCTGCAAAGCTTAACTTCTTGTGGTGAAACATATAGGAAACAAATGGTGATACAAACTGTATTTGTTTTATATAAACGCGTGTGTGTGTACACGTGAGATAGATGATATCGCCTAAATTTGGCAAGTGCTATAAAGGACAAATGCAAGACATTATGGTACAGTTTTAACAAGATCTTCCTTAGACAAAGGGGGTCAGGAAGGACCTGAGGTCTCAAGAAAGAGCAAGATTTCGCAGGCTGACGAAGGTGCAGGGGACACAGGCCTCCCAGACAGACGTCACAACAGTGTGGAAAAGAACTTGGCTCCTTTGGGGATCTGAATAACAGAGGTGCGGCTGGAGTGTAGCAAGCAAGAGGAAGATACAATCAGAAGGGAGGTCAGGCAGCCCCCCCGCTTCTCCCTGGTGACCAGAAACTTTCTGCCTTTGGTTGAAAGATCTCTTTCCATCTTTGCACAGCTCCCCAGAAATGTCTCCTTACACTGAAGAGAAATCTGCCTCTAGAGGTTTCACACACTAACCTATCAGTTCAACCACTCTGCTGCCTCCCACACAGAAAACATTTTATCTCCTCTACATGACAGCTAGTAGACGACTAGTGTGCTTGTGAATCCTGAACCTTCTCCTCCAATCTGAACACCACCAAAGCTCCTATTCTGCATGTTGTCTGTGTTATTCTTATGAGGAAGACAGATTTCCCAAGGGCCATTTCTTTTTCCACAAATAATCCAAAATTGACTTTTGACCTTGGATGTTCTTTTCTTTTTCTATATTTTTTAAACTTTTATAACATTTATTTTTGAGAGAGAGAGAGAGAGAGAGAGAGAATGGGCAGAGACAGAGGGAGACACAGAATCCAAAGCAGGCTCCAGACTCTGAGCTGTCAGCATAGAGCCCAATGCAGGACTTGAACTCATGGACCATGAGATCATGACCTAAGTCAAAGTCGAATGCTTAACTGACTGAGACACTCAGGACCCTCTATTTTTCTTTGTTTCCAACTGATTTTTTCAACAACAACAACTCAAATAAGTTATGGTCACGCCTGAATTTCTTGAGAACTAGGAAGTCCTAAATGCATGCCACCAGCAAGATTTACTCCTTTCATGTCTCTTTCCCACACCTTGGAAGACAAATTCTATTTGTAGGGGTGGGCTAAGGATCTTTTTCAAATAATGTAATGGCACTGGACATTTATCTAAGCTAAATTCAAGATAATCACACTTAGGGGTGCCTGGGTGGCTCAGTCACTTAAGTGCCCGACTCTTGATTTCGGCTCAAGTCATGATCTCATGGTTCTCAGATTGAGCCCCTTGTAGGGCTCTGTGCTGGGCATGGAGTCTGCTTGAGATTCTCTGTCTCCCTCTTTCTCTGCCCCTCCCTCATGGGCGTGCATGGGCTCTCTCTCTCAAAAAAGAACATCACACTCCAAGTTTGTGGTAGAAAAAAAAATACAGTATTCACGATCTGAACCGATCTTCCATTTATGGGGAAGGGGTATGGGAATGTTACTTTCAGGGAAGGTGAGTACAATGAGGAAAAACGGCTCGAATCGCTCCAGCCGCAGCCCCGGATTCCCCTGAACGAGGGCGAGGCTGCAGGGAGGGTGCTGTGCAAGCAGGGCATCCTGCCAGGCAGGGCTCAGACATCGTCACTTCAAAACGGGAGTGGAAAAAGACACGTAAAATTTCATGAGTAAATACAGCATGAATTATACATGCTGAATAAAAGTTCAGTGGCCTTTAGTAACACATTTTATCCACATAAGTTAAAGTCTCTGAATATTCCTATGCTCTGTCTTCTCTCTTGCCTCTTTTATCACATTAGGCCAGATTTCTATTTTTTTTTTAGTTTATTTATTTTTTTAATTTTTTTATGTCTATTTTATTTTGAAAGACAGAGAAAGAGAGTGAGCGGAGGAGGAGCAGAGAGAGAGGGAGACACAGAATCTGAAGCAGGCGCCAGGCTCTGAGCTGTCAGCACAGAGCCCAACATGGGGCTCAAACCCAAGGACTGCGAGATCATGACCTGAGCCAAAGTTGGCCACTTAACTGACTGAGCCACCCAGGTGCCCCAATTTATTTATTTATTTATTTTAGTAATCTCTACATCCAACACAGGGCTCAAACTCACAACCCCAAGATCAAGAGCTGCATACTCCACCATCTGAGCCAGCCAGGCGCCCCTAGATTTCTAGGATTTCCTGATGCTTCCTGCTGCAAGGTAGACTGTCCCGGGGAAAAAGGCCTGGCTTCCAGATGAGCTGCTACTCCCGAAATTCTCTCCCCTCTGTCAGCTGTCCACTCGGCTGTCATAGTGCTCATTAGGCTTTCGTCGGTCAGAAAGGCAGGGGCGCAGTGCGGCTTGACAAGGAGCAGGAGAGAGTCAGAGACAGGTGCTTCTCCCCATCAGTTCAGGTGCGGTTGGGGCAGGTGGTCAAAGACATGAGTATTAACAGGGAAGGTCTGTCCTTTCCTCCTCAGCCTGTGAGAGCCCTCCTTCTACACAGAATTCAGGGGACACGAGCAAACACGAGCAAAATCACACCACAAATGGCATTAGAACTCTGCAGATTTAAATGACAGATGGAAGGGCTTCTCTCTCGTCTGGGAAGTACCCCCGGTGTGTAACTTTAGGGAACAGTATTTACCATTAAATTATCAACTCCTGAAGGGCAGTGACGGTGTTTACTCACCTTTACACTCCTTCCATGGCTGGCACAACCTACAGATTAGCTGCTCAACAAAATATGTTACATGAACTGCATTCTTAAAAACAGTAACATGGGTAGGCACTAAAAAACACTGCGCTGCCTTCTAAATGGTAGAACTTCGGTGATTTTTATTTGATTTTGCCTTTTCCAAAAAAGTGAACACGAATATAGTTAATAAGAAAGTTCCCATTAAAAATAATATTTTGGGAGGGGCACCTGGCTGGTTCAGCCAGTGGAACATATGACCCCTGATCATGGGGTAGTGGGTTTGAGCCCTGGGTTGGGTGTGGAGATCACTTACAAATAATATCAATAATAAAATTTGGGAATTGAAAGAGATCGCATCCCTTACACATGGAAATTGAGGCTCAGAAAAGCTAAATGACAAAGCCACAGAGCTTGCTAGGGAGAAAGCTGAAATAAATAAAACCCTCATTTGTGTTTCCCAGCCCAGTACTGGGCTGGAAAGTCCCAGTAATCAAAGCCCTCACCAAGGGCACCCTGGGTTGTGGGCTCCTGTGACACAGCCCCTGATCCTGCTTGACCAGAACATCCCAGATCCCACCAGGAAGAAGGTTGATTATTAGACAGACTTCTGCAAGAATCAGATGGCAAACTCAAATTGCATAATTAGACATGAGATTAATAAAGGGATTGTTGGGGCGCCTGGGTGGCTCAGTTGGTTAAGCGTCTGGCTTCGGCTCAGGTCATGATCTCACGATTGTGGGTTTGAGCCCCGCGTCAGGCTCTGTACTGACAGCTAGCTCAGAGCCTGGAGCCTGCTTCCGATTCTGTATCTCCCTCTCTCTAGCCCTCCCCTGCTCGCACTGGCTCTGTCTCTCAAAAATAAATTTTAAAAACCTAAAAAAAAAAAAAGTAAAATAAAGGGATTATTTACAAAGGTGTGGGTAGGGTGCAGAGAAACTTCAAGAAGGGAGTGCAGGACTCAGGACTCAACCAAAGGGACTCACACCACCCACAGGTTTGCCAGGTTGAAGAGAAGGAATGTTTACTGACCCTGGAAAGAGAGAGTAAGATTGACAGAAGCTGAAATCTGTGGTCCAGGGACTCAGAAGCCAGAGGTGACTTAACAGGGTTGAAGGTGGGGAAGTTACCCTGATATCACTCTTCTCCCTCCGACCACTCTCACCAGCCTCCCCACTGGCTGAAACCAATGGGCAACCAGAAAATGAGTAACTGGTTCACACAAATTAACCTCCCAGGGCTCAGACTCCCAGGGCTCAGAGCAGGTGCAGAAGAGAGAACCCAATGGAAGCTGGCCCACACCTAAGGGCTCTCGGCCACCTTCCGGACCCACACTGAGCAACAGCCTAAGTGGACAGACACTTAGCAATGCCAAGGATTACAGCTCTCCAAACACTTCAATAAGCAGCCCTCTCTGCACACAGACTTTCCAGGCTTGGCCTTGACCCCGGGATTGCAGGTCAAGTCTGGGGCAGCTGGTGCATTCGAGGGCACTTTTGTAGTTGTTCTCTGGGTCTGAACCTGCCCCCCAAAGCTCCCTCAGACCTTGGGGAGAAGAATCACTTACATCATTTTCCATCTACTCCCATACCCAACATACACAGAGTTCATATTGCTGACTCTGGTGACTCGGAGTGGTCAGGGTGATGAGATCATGCCATTTTTCAATTTAAAATCCTCTAGCAGTTTCCACCTCATTTAGAATAAAATCCAGAGTCCTACCATGGCCTGGGCTGCCCAGCCTTGAATGATCTGGCTCCTGCTGACCTACCCTCACTGCCTGACTCACACGAGCAAACACTGGCATCTGCTGAATGAATTACAGTACACGTCAGATAGGAGAGACACAACAGCTTCGTTCCAACTAAGTCCCACTCTTGAATTCGCATCTCACTGGCCCAAAGCACTTGACCAAGACCCTTAGGCATGCTGCCCTCTCACTGGGTCTGTTTTAATGCCTTTTCATAACTACAAAGGTAATTCATGTTCACTGTAGAAAGTGAATAAAAAATAAAAATTTGAAAGTTAAAATAATTCAGAGATAGCCCCTGTCAACACTGTTTTTTACACACTTAACACACAAAATGGGAATCCTATTCTTACTGCTTTGTGACCCACTCTTTTCATTTAACAATGTGGTATCAACTAGTGACAAGCTGGTCACTACTTCCCTACACTGCTGGACAGTTCATTTATTTCCCCTTTTTTGGTTATCGTAAAAAACAGTAATAAACATTCTTATGCATTAGGTACATTTCCACTATTAAATGCTCCAGATAGATTCTTATAAGTGGAATTGCTTGACAAATGGAAATACAATTAGAGCATTTTTAAGTGTTATTAAATTGCTCTCCAGAGCAACTGCATCAGTTAATACTCCCAGGATCAATACTGAAAGAATATTTGTCTCCTTTTTCCTTTACTAATGCTGGGTTTTAATATATATATATATTTTGTATACATATATTTCGGATATGCAGCATTCGTGAATGGATGGATGAATGGATAGATGGATGGATGGACAGAAGGACTAGATGGATGAACGGACAGATGGATGGGTGGGAGAAATGAATTTTGTCAAGGAGTCCCAAGAAAGATACTGAGCCACATGAACAAGTTGTCTTCTTCCCGTTTCTAGGACTCTCCGGACCGGTTTGTGTTTACACCGTGGGCCCAGTCCTTCCCTAGTTAAATTCTGCTGAGCCTCTCTTGGCTTTTGGGCCTGGAGCATTAGGCTCACATCCCACCAGATCTGGCTCTCACTCCCATTTGGCACCAGCAGAAGAGGTATTAAAATTACTAATTTTGGCTTACATGATGCTTACCATCTCAAGTAGAACTAATTAATGTTTTAATAGCAGAATAATAAGTCCCAGACTTCCCTTAGCAAAGCAAAACTGAAAGTAAACACCGCACTGGACTGCTCCATGGGATCCAAACCTACCAGCTGGAAAGACAATCACCAGGGGCGGAATATGACCCAGAATCTGTGCTAAGAAAAATTTAACCCCGCAATGCCATGCTGGAGAGCTGCCTGATACCCATTCACCCATGTGTAGACCCCAACTTGTCAGTCCTCCAAAATCCCTACAGCAGGACCAGGTTTTGTTTGATGGCAGAGCCCCTGCCCTGTACTTGACATTGTTTGAAATATGCTAAGTACCTATTAAATGTCTACTGAGTAAGTAGACACCAAAAACAGGGAATGTGGGATGAGAAGAAGCATGGAAGCCTGGTTACATGAGTGAGTGCCTATATACCTCGTAAATTCTAGAACACAGGTTTGGACCTGTGTCAGACACAATCCCATTCACTTTCTCTGTGCTATGTTGCCTTCCAGCATTAAAGAAAAATGTTTAATGCCCACTACATGAGAATTTGTGTTGTAATAAATAATCCCAATCATCGTTTTGAATTTAAAATGTCTCAGAGGCACTTGAGTGGCTCAGTCAGTTAAGCATCTAACTCTTCATTTTGGTTCAGGTCATGATCTCACAGTTCCTGGGTTCAAACCCTTCATTGGGCTTTGCCCTGACAGCTTACGGCCTGCTTGGGATTCTGTCTCCTTCTCTCTCTGCTCCTCCCCTGCTCACTATCTCTCTCTCAAAATAAATAAATAAGCATTTAAAAATAAATCAATAAAAATAAAATGCCTCAAATAATCAACTGTATTTTACCTATAGTGAAGATGGTCTCACAGCAACATTTTCCTTGACTTCTAAACGTTCTCTATCTGCTCAAAAGATATGGAAATGAGAACAATTGAACCCACAACAAGTCAGCAGTAAAATCATAGTTTTGGGGGATGGAAAGGCAGAGAGCAAAATGAACAAGGGACTCTCCAGTTTGCTTTTCTTTTTGATATATACCCATTTTGGTTGGAGACAGGAGTTAATTTTAATTACATTAGTTTATTTAATTAAGTGCCAATAACAACTTATGTGCAAATGCAGTACATGAAACTGTGTAACTTATCCATTCACTTATCTGGTGTCAGGCCCTATGGAAATAAAGACCATAAGTTTCTTCCTATATTCATAAAGCTTATTACTGACTAGTGAGATCCATAAGCAATTTGTCATAGTAGAACATGGTAAGAGCTAAAACAGACCTATGCTCGTGGTATAACAGCAAGTTCTTTATCAGATTCTCTAGGAAGTGAGTAGTTGTGGCAATAGAAGAAAAGAACGGATCGAGGAAAAAGTAAGAGGAACTACGAATTACGTTAGTTGAGAATATTAACATGAGCAGTCACCTATTTACTGAGTGCCTTAACTATCAACCAGGCACCTAAAACAACTCACTGAGGTAGTATCTATTATTATCCCCATCATAAAGAAGAAACTGAGGCTTAGATGGTTGAAATGGTTTAACCAACTAGGAATTTCCTAAACAAGAGAAGAACAAACTGGAAGTAAATGAAACTAGCATATAACAATCATTGCCCCAAATATCACTTGAAAATTCCATACACACCTATACTGATTATCTACTGCTACATAACAAGTTACTCCCAAAACTTAGGGGTCTAAAGCAGCAAGCATTTATGTTATCTCACAGTTTCTGTGGTCAAAATTCAGGAGCAAGTTAGCTGGGTTGCTCTCGCTTAGGATCTCTCAAGAGTCTGCAGTCAAGACGCTAAGTGGGGCGGAGTTCACCTCAAGGCTTGACTGGGGCAGAAAGAAGTACTTCCGAGATGGCTCAGTCATGTGGCTGTTGGCAGGATGCCTCCATTTCCTTGCCACGTGAGCCTCCAGGTAGGGTTGAGCATCCTCATGACACAGCAGTTGGCTTCCCCCAGAACTAGTAATCCAAAGAAAGCAAAATAGAAGCCACAATGCCTTTATGACCTGGTCTCCAAAATCTCACACCATCACTTCCTCCACTTTCTATTAATTAGAAGTGAATCATCAAACACAGCCTACACTCAAGAGGAAAAAAATTAGTCTCAACCTTTTAAACTATGGAGAACTTGTGAATATATTTTATGTTAATTTTTAAAGTTTATTTATTTTGAGAGAAAGAGAGAGCACGAACAAGGGAGGGGCAGAGAGAGAAGGGGAGAGAGAATCCCAAGCAGGCTTTGCCATTAGCACAGAGACCAATGCAGGGCTCAATCTCATGAATCATGAGATTGTGACCTGAGCCAAAATCAAGAGTCAGACACTTAACCAAATGAGTCATCCAGGTCCCCTGTGAATATATTTTAAAACCATCACTATAGTTCAGACTGGAAACAATTGCAAAGACCCAATCCAGAGAAAAAGTTTGCATTTCAAAAAGTAGGCGGCAAATAAATCAGATCTCAGATGCTGGGAAAAGAAAATGGCACCTACAGGTCAGGCAAACGGCTAGGAGTCTGCTCACAACCATTAAGTGCTGAAGTGTAATTATTTTAGGGGAAAGGGTTGGAGGCTTAGTAAAATTCATAGTTTTAGAAACAAAAATATGAAGTGAAAACACACTTCTTTTTGTTATTAATTTCTTTTGGTCTTCCCTCCTACTGAGCAAAAGTTCTTTTGAAAATGCCAATTTCTTCCTTAGATGTGCCTCAAGAAAGGGGTTTGGTCCAGGGAGAAGGGAGGAATTGGGGTCTCCGGTGGGCCAGAGGAGGGGAGCGGCAGCAAAGATCAAAGGCAAGGTGACCAAGAGGGAAGAGGAGGAAGAACAGGGCCCCTTGGTAGGCTGCTCACACCAGACTCTCCTTCAGGCCTTGTGCTTCTGGACATTCCGTGCTCTGTTCAAAAGAGGGCGGCTCCTCCTCTTCAGAGCATAAAGGAATTGGATGGACATGAGTCTCCTGGCACAGAAAGCCATTCATAGGATTTCACCAGTGCAAAACACAAAGCATGAAATGGTCTAAATGTTTGCAGGCAGCATTTGCACTGTGGAATTGGAGAAGCATAGAGGATGGAAACCAGGGGACAGTCAGCATCTCAGCTAAATCAGTGATGTGCCTGGAGGACCCGGGTTCAAATTCCAGTGCATCTCTTACTCGCTGTGACACTGTGGGAAAGTTCGTCTTTCCCAAAGGTGGTTTCCTCTTTGTAAAGATAGGAGTACTATTAATTTCCTCATAGGGCTGTGGGGTTTAATGAGAAATCTGAGAGCTTAATGAGCATCAGCTATTATTAATGCACGGCCGGGACAAAGCCATGAAGTTGACCTTTAGGAATAAAAATGGAGAACATTTGTTCATTTTCAGCACCTCAGTGTGTAGTTTATGAGAAATCCTCTGGAGCACTGTTCAAAGAACAGAAGGTGAACCACTGCACCTCCTCTCCCTCCTCAACCTCTCCGACTTCCCATCCCTTTGCCCTCCAGGATGAGGGAGGGTCCCCACCACCCTGAGCTGGCATGGAAAAACACAAGGAGCTGCTGTGACCTGAACACCAGCCACATTTCCAGATCCCTAAATCCTGGGAAGGCGCTACAGCACGGATTCCCACAGTGCTCCCATTCCCATCTTTATGAGACCGTGTGGGGGGTTTCTATGCAGCAACAGTCCTGTACAACGGCAGCTTTTCAAATCCCCAAAATTAGGTACAGGGGTGCCACGACAGGCCTCCCGGAATTCTAGGGCGAGGGAGCCTGGGATAGGTGTAAAGGTTGGTGAGGAGTGTCTCTGGAACAAAGGGTGGGAAATCATCCCTAGAGGACTATCCTCAACTAAGCTTCACATCACAAGCCCCAGAGCAATAACAGCTCAAGACCAGTAGGGCTGTGTGCTCATGTCCGGCACATTGTTCCAAGGCCTTTGCAAAGGAGAAAGCGGTTGTATATTAATATGTAAGGTATTATTACAAGGGACATGAAAAGACGCTGATGAAGAGTCACTGCCATTTCCCACTCTGCATGACCAAACGTGAAGAGGTTAGATGACCACGTCGGTCTCTCGCTCCCGCTTCCCAGTGGGGAGGGAGATGAGCTGAGGCCCCAGGCTGACCAGAACACCGATGTCAGAAACAGGCTGACATTCCCCTTCCAGATCTAGCCCGTTAATGTCTTCCACTCCTGGATGGTCCTAAATACCTTGTGAGCCAACCAGGTAACCCGAGGCCCAGGCAGCTTACTCAGTCAATAAGTGAAACACTTTCCTAAGAGCAGGTAAGCCCAACTTCATGAAGAGTCAGTCAGCAAATATAAAACCTTCATAAACTATTCATGCCTCTCTGGGGCTTCAATGGGACTTCCAGAGAACAGCAGGAGGGACTTAGCACTTAATTACAAACTCTGCCTAGAAAATCACTTTATTCTGGATTCTTAGAAGAAAAATAGAGTGTGTTGCTATTTACTTTTAATAATAAAACTGCTCAGCATCTTTTTTTAATGTTTTATTTATTTTTGATACAGAGAAAGACAGAGTATAAGAGGGGGAGGAGCAGAGAGAGAAGGAGACACAGAACCAGAAACAGGCTCCAGACTCTGAGCTAGCTGTCTGCACAGAGCCTGATGCAGGGCTCGAACCCACGAACGTGAGATCTGACCTGAGCCGAAGTCGGAGGCTTAACCGACTGAGCCACTCAGGCGTCCCAAAACTGCTCTGCATCTTAAGACTGTCTCCTGCCTTCACTGGACACACTGCCAGCTACATGTGGTCACACACCCTTGAGGCTTCTGAGACGGATTCTGGGCCACCAGCCTCCGGCCCTTACCAGGCAGTAGGAAAATCTGAAGTTCTCTCACAATATTCTCCCCAGCTCAGTAACACTAACAGCAACGACCTGCAACACTTCCTGAGCCAGGCACTCTTCTCAGGATTTATGAGTATTAAATCTTTCCGAAATTTTCACAACTGCCCTCAAGGGTAGGTTCTAATATGATCCCTGCATTTTACAAATGCAGAAACTGAAGCATGGAACAGATAGAGAAGGAAGCCGTCCAAGGACCTACAACCTGCAAGGCTGTAAAGTGGGGCTCCAAGCCCTCAGCCTCATGCTGTGCACCTGTCACTGAGTTATCCAAACGGTCTTACTGTGTTCTGTACGTCGTCCTGGGGCTTCTCCTGGCACTACGGGATGAAGCGCCTCTCCCCCTCCTGGCGTCCTAGCAAAACGCCAGTCTGACATTAGATTGGGACCATCTAATACCCAGTGTCCACACCTCAGTTGTTTCTACACTGGAGAGGACAGTGTTCCATGCTTTTTTTTTTTTTAAACACAGACTCTCTTAGATTTCTTACCCCATTGGCTCCTTTCTTTAATTTTTTTAATGTTTGTTTATTTTTGAGAGAAAGAGAGACAGAGCATGAGCAGGGGAGGGGCATAGAGCGAGGGAGACACAGAATCGGAAGCAGGCTCCAGGCTCTGAGCTATCAGCACAGAGCCCACTGCGGGGCTGGAACCCAGCAACTGTGTGATCATGACCTGAGCCAAAGTCACATGCTTAACCAGCTGAGTCACCTATGCGCCCCTCTTTTATTTTTGAGAGAGAGCAAGCAGGGGAGAGGCAGAGAGAGAGAGACAGAGAGAATCTCAAGGAGGCTCCACACTATCAGTATAGAGCCTGACATAGGACTCAATCCCACAAACTGTGAGATCATGACCTGAGCTGAAATCAAGAGTCGGACAGATAATCAACTGAGCCACCCAGGCGCCCCCTCATGTGCTATTTTCTAGTGATGACCAAAACTTCATTTCTCTCAAGGAGGATAAAATAGTAGAACATCGGTTTAAAGACAAAGAGATAGGTTTCTAGTACCCTTCTACTAGTTCCCAATGAGTGACCATGGGTAAATTATTTAATGTTTCTGAGTCTTAGATTCTTTGTCTGTAAAATGTGAGTAATTACATTTACCTTTTAACATTATTATGAGAACCAAAGGACAGAAGGAATACAAAGCTCCTATGATAAGCACTAAAGAGTAACTCCCTAAGGTTCTTTCCTATTCTCAAAGTCTTTAACTATTTGAGTGTTATTGTTTGGGTCATTTTTTTAATATTATCTCCAAGGAAGAAAAGGCTTAGGTTTGCTCAGCTTATTTCATTCTAAAGTATATCCCTTGGGTGTGGAAAATCAACAAACAACTTTTGATTATCTACCAGTTAAGCAACCCTGCTCTAAGGCCAAGGAACTTACATTCCTGGAAGCAGCAAATACATGGAAAGATAACCAAGTGTTCCAAGAAGCAAACAGCTGAACAGGAAACTAACAGAAGAAGAAGACACTTCCCACCGAGCTCTGTATGAGGTCAGAGGCAAGAAATGTTTAAGAAAGAACAGTTTGAAACAGGCAGAGGTGATGGGGAGAAAAATTCCAGGAAGGGCTCAGAGAAAAGCGGGGGAGAGAGAGAGAGAGTGAGAGAGAGGAGAGAGCAAGAGCGAGCGAGCAAGCAGCAAGGTCTGAGATCAATGGAACGTCACCCAACAGATCCAGTCAACAGGAAGGCAGCTGGCTGGCAGCAGAGATTATGACAGGAAGTCAGGATTCAGTAATTAACTGATGGTGGTCACATTATCACAGCATTCCGCTAAAGCATTTGCCAAGTGCTTCACAAGTGTGACCCTGCTTAATCTGGGCCAGGGCTGTGTTAAACCGGCATTCCCTCTATTTTGCAGTTGAGAAAACACACTCAGAGATGCATATTTACATTATTTCCACATGTGATCTAAAAATAATCCTGAGAGATGGCCAGGGCAGTCATTATCTCCCTTTCAGAAAAAGGCAAATTAAGGCCCAGAGAGCCCATGATCTAACGCAAGTGGTTCTCAACACTAAAACTAAAGATCCACCACCTTCTTTTTATAATTAGTATTTATAACACCAACTTTATTAACCTGAAATGAATAAAACTCATAAATAATGTTATACTCATAACTGTAACAACTAAAACTCCCACAAACCTCCAAGGTGACGCACAGGGGATAGGATTCCTTAGGCTACGACTCCTCCAAGGTCAAAGGCAGGGCCAGGTCTCAAACTCAGCTCTCCTTGTGAAGGTGGGATGTGTCCAGAGTGGAGAACACAGGCGGGAAGGGTGGATGTCCGTAGAGTCGGGCCTTTAGTGTCTTACCCCTACCCCCGGCCCCCAGTATTAACAAGATGCAAGAGCAGCAGGCACGCCCACTCACCTCCTCTGTTGTTTAATCTCTAAAGACTCATCTTGCTGAAACAGAAATTAAACCTTTGTCTTCTACTCTCTGATGGTAACTATTCCACATCCTACTTCTAAGAGCAAAAAAAAAAAAAAGGCAGCAACTTGAGAAAAATTTTTTTTCTTACATTTTTCGTGGCCAACGCAAATCATGCTACAGTAGGATACAAGACGTCAGGAAACAGGTGTTTGTTTTAAAAGTGTGTGTGCGGCCCTGGATTAGGTTTATCTTTCTCTTGGTTAAAGCACTGACAGAACTGATGTCTTTGATCTACCCTGCCAACAAAAACCAAAAAGTCATCCAGAGCTCACATTCCAGGGGTGCCTTTGGGAGATCCTGGACTGACAAATTCCATGCACAGACTGTTAGGAAGAAAAGCCAGACATTATTTTCAAGCTTGCGGCTGAACTCCTGTGCTTTAACCACGCTGGCATGCTTCTAAACCTCTGTCATGATCGATCAAACATAAGCGGCATGGCATTTTTCTCAGCAGGTTGTGTGCATTCTTTTATCAGACATTAAAAAATAAAAGTTACCACGCAGAAACTGCTTTCCTATGGTTCACATTTTTAGTTCTACACAGAACTATTCGCTCAGCAAATGATTACTAAGCACCTACACAGTGCAAGGCACTGTTGCAAGTTTAAAGCACGCACTGGTCTTCCCATGATTCCACAACCTGGGGAAGACATGAGCCAGTTACCTAGATACGAGCCCCGGTGGTGGGCGGGGGCAGGACTAAAGGGCAATGGAAACTAAGAGGTAAAGCAGAGTCCAAGCAGGGTATGGCCATGTGCTCACCAAACCCAGAAATAGTGTAGATAAAGAAAATCTACATACAATCCCAAATTTAAATTATTAGGTATCTTCCAAGGCGAAACAAGTAAATCTCTCTCAATTAGCCTTAGCCACACCTACTGGTAGACTAAGAATAACTAATTTATTAGAGAGAAGAGGGGCTGTTGGTTTATAAAAAGTCAGTTGAGTCTCGGGCCAAACACCAAGTGAAGAGGAGAACCATGTGCGAGAAGGAGGTAACTGTGGGCGGAAGTGCAGACACGCAGGGACGCGGGCGCACACGCCTGGCCTACAAAGTCAGAGGCAGGAAGGCTTACCTGCCAAGGGAAAGACAGACCAAAAATGTCTTCAAAGTTTGTTAAAGTTCTGTGATGCACAGCTCATTTTCATTAATTCTGTCTCCATTTGTAAAAGGAAAAAAATGCTACATTGTTAGGAAATGGATAGTCAAAAATCTGTTTTATTTCTTGCAACCATGGAAAAACAAAAGTTTTTCTTTTTTCCTCATATTTTCTTTATAGGTTTTATTTATTTATTTATTTATTTATTTATTGAGAGACAGCGTGGGGAGGGGGCAGAGAGAGGGGGGGAACAGAAGATCTGAAGTGGGCTCTGCACTGACAACAGAGAGTCCAACGCAGGGCCCAAACTCATGAACCATGAGATCATCACCTGAGCCGAAGTTGGATGCTCAAACAACTGACACACCCAGGTGCCCCCTTTTTCCTATTTTTAATAGCAAGTCTCTAATTTATCCATATTCTATTTTATGGAGGGTAAGAAAAAAGACTGCTTTAATGATATCACATCTTCATCTTGTGGGATCCTGGTATACCACCACTAAACGTTTTCAACACCTTTTTTTTAATGTTTATTTATTTTTTGAGAGAAAGAGAGCATGAGCCCAGGAGGGGCAGAGAGAGAGGGGAACACAGAATCTGAAGCAGGCTCCTGGCTGTCAGCATAGATCCTGACGTGGGGCTCAAACTCACAGATTGCGAGATCATGACCTGAGCCAAAGTCGGGGGCTTAACCAACTGAGCCACCCAGGTGCTGTCACCTTTATTGAGCTATTACTTACATACCATAAAGTTTACCATTTAAAGTATAAAACTCAGGGGCGCCTGGGTGGCTCAGTCAGTTAAGCGTCCCACTTCAGCTAAGGACATGGTTCGTGGGTTCTAGCCCCGCGTCGGGCTCTGTGCTGACAGTTAGCTCAGAGCCTGGAGCCTGCTTCCGATTCTGTGTCTCCCTCTTTCTCTGACCCTCCCCTCCTCGTGCTGTCTCTCAAAAATAAATAAAAAACATTCAAATTTTTTAAATAATAAAGTATACAACTCAATAATTTTTAGTGTATTAATATATTACAATGATCACCATGATCTAACTTTAGAATATTTTCATCATTCCTAAATGAAATCTTATATACATATTAACAGTCGCTCTCCTTCTCCCCTGACACCTGCCTCCTCTCCCAACCCTAGGAAATTATTTATCTATTTTCTGTCTCTATAGAGTTGCCTACTCTGGACATTTCATATAAATAAAATCACACACTGTGGGGTCTTCTGTGACAGGCTTCTTTCACTTAGCGTAATGTTTCTGAGGTTCACCCAGGTTATAGAATATATTTCTTTTGATTGCCAAATAATATTCCATTATATGAATATACCTCATTTTGTTTTTCTGTTTATCAGCTGAAGGACATTTGGATTGTTTCCAATTTTTAGCTATTATGATTAGTATTGCTATGAACATTTAAGTTTTTGTATGGGCATCTTTCACTTCTGCATATATACCACCTAGGAGTGGAATTGCTGGGTTACGTAGTAACTCCATGTTCCGCACTTTGAGGAAGCATCAAACTGTATTCCAAAGTGACTGTATCATTTCGCATTTCTGCCAGTAGTATATAGAGCTCCAACTTCTCCACATCCTTGCCAACACTTGCTGCAGTCGTCTTTTCTATTCTCATCCTACCTGATGTGTTTGGATCTGTATGCCATGATATGTAATGGTGTTGAGCATTTCTTTGTCCTTGTTGGCCACTATTTGTATATCTTCAGAGAAATGTCTACTTAAGTCCTTTGCCCTTTACTAACTGGATTATGGGGGGGGGCGGTCCTTGTTAGTTTTGAGTGGTAAGGGTCCTTTACGTATTTTGGAAATACGTCACTGAGATGTGTGAGCCACAAATACTTCCTCCCACTCTAAGTAAAGGTTGTCTTTTCATTTTCTTGATGGTGTCCTTTGAAGTACAAATTTTTAATTCTGTTGAAGCTAAAGGATTTTTAAGTTGCTCTAGGGTGCATACCCTTTGAGGAGGTGAAATTAAGAGGAGGGCCTCTTTCCACACCCATATTCATGGCAGCCTTTTCACAAAGCTAAAAGGTAGAAACAACTGACGTGCCCTTTGATGAATGGATAAACAGTATATCTCAACCTTAAATAGAAAGGATTCTGAAACATGCTACAACATGAAAGAAACTCAAAGATACTATGCTAACATGAAATTAGCCAGTCAAAAAAGGACAAATACTGCATGATTCCACTTCTATGAGGGACCTAAAATAGTCAAATGCATAAACTCACAGACACAGAAAGCAGAGTGGGGGCAGAGTAGACAGGGCTGGCGGGAGGGCATGCAGACATCACTGTTTAATGGGGGCCGAGTTTCATCAGTTTTGTGCTGGGAGCCGCATCAGCCTTACTGGATAACAGAGCCACAGTGAGGAAATGGCAAACGTTTGCATGGCTCCTGCCATGAGAGGCAAAAGTGGTATCTCCTTCTACTACTACTGCGCATGTTGAAAATAAGCTTGTTGGGGGCACCTGAGTGGCTCAGTCGGTTAAGCCTCTGACTTGGGCTCAGGTCATGATCTCACATTCATGGGCTCTGTCAGCACAGAGCCTGGAGCCTGCTTCCAATTCTGTGTCTCCCTGTCTCTCTGACCTTCCCCCACTCATGACCTGTCTCAAAAATAAATAAAACATTAAAAAATTTTTAATAATAAAAAAAAGAAAAGAAGCCTGTTGTCATTAATTAGGCCTCACAGCATTCCAAATCAGACCGATATTCCCCACACAGTTACCCCATAAGAAAAAACATTTTCCCGTCCTTGCATAAGATTTTTTAGATCAAAACATTATAAATATTTGGCAAAAGGCTCTTCTAATAAGGCTTGCAGACCCAAAACATAGACTTAAAGGGGTTAAAAATACAAAAATTGCATTTGAGTCTGGCCCGGAGAAAAGGAGCCTCATTTGGAGATAAGAAATAAAAATAAGGTCAAAAACATAGTCCATTTGAGTCTGGTCTGAAGAAAATTGGAGCCTAAACTGGAGATTTAAAGTAGAAGACAAGGTCAGAACATAGTGCCTTCCCAAGGTCTACTTCTACCTTGTGCTGACTTCAGTTAGGAGGAATCTCAGCTTTATTGGCTTAAATGATATGTATATCATCCTGTTTTTTGCTGAAGACATCCTGTTATGTTTTTGGTTGTGGGATTTGCTCAACCTCACAGTAAGTGTGTTCTATGACTTGGTTGTAATTTGTTAATCAAAAACAAAGTCATAATTATTGGCAAAAAACCAACCTGTACAAAATGAAATAGGTCTGTCACTTTCTTAATCTTGGGGACTGATGCAAAAATGAATGAGATAGTTCTCTGTATGCCTTCAATGATTAAAAGCATCTTATCATAAAAAATTAGTCATTATAAATGTTTTTATTTTTCTAATGTCATCACATCCAATGATTAAAACATCTTACCACTAAAAATTAGTCACTGTAAACAATTCCTATTTTCTGATGTCATGTTATTGCTTAATCAATAAAAAGAGACACCAAAGCAGACAGAGCAGAGATGCCTGCCTGGTGAGCGACAAGGAAGCATGTGGCTCTCTCATCACTCTCTTGCACGCCGACACCGTCCATCCTTTCAGGGACCCTTGGACCTGCTGGAGCTGAACTCCGGCAGTTTTGGGAGATGAGTTTTGCAGATGAATGGTGGCATCAGCTGAACAATGATGTGACTATACTTAATGCCACTCAACTGTACACCTTGAAAATAGTTAAAATAGTTAAAAAACAAACCAACCAACCAACTCGAGGGCAGCAGTTAGTTAGTTCCCCGTCCTCGGGTTCTGTTTCATCACCTTGCTCTTTCCTGGCAACTTGTATGCCAACAGGGAAGATAGACCAACAGCACAAAAAGTGAAAGGTTCCAACAGTCTAAGAACGAGCAGCCTTCTGAGTTAAATGAGACAGCAGATGTGAAAACCGAGTCCTCCTGCTGACGGCCATATTTGAGGAGGCTCATACAGTGTGAGGGACTGCGCTGAGTGCTGGGGACTCACAGATACAGAAAATGAGGACCCTGTGCTCCCCAGGAATTTACAGTTGAGGAATAATCTTCAACCCCATGAACGAGAGTCCATCTAACTCAACCTTTCTGGGTAACAATTCGGTAAAGGCTGGACTGAACAACAGTGCAATCAGTCTGGCTGCCCAGCAAGCTCCAGATTCTTCCCTCCTCTGACACTACAGCTCATTTTTCGACAATACGAAAAGCCAAAACTGCTTATTTATCCCATCCATTAAACATGAAAAGAGGATAATTATGTAATTTGGGATCCAGACAGTCATCTTGCTGAATGAATTTATGCGTATGTGTGTTCGCAACTTTCTCATTTTTCTCCTGACTGCATGGGAAAGATCACTGCAGTCCATTAGTATACAAGTGGATTCATACTGCGGAATCATTAACAGCAGAGCCGTCCTGCTGAGAAGTAAGAGGAAGTGTCACATACGACCAAAGGCTAAATTGTCTATTAAATCAAGTTTTTGAAAATTACAGACACATTTAGTAGGTGCAAGACTATACCAGAACAAGAAAAAAATTCTAGCAGAATGGCTAATCACAATAATCTGTGCCAAAAAACAACTTTTAAAAAGTAGCAAAAACAGGAGTTCATTCAATAACTCAATAAGCATTTATTCAGCATCTATTATGTGCCAAGCACCATGCTAAGTTCCAGGGCTAACTAAAGAAGGTGACTCGATCTTTCCACAGGACCCCTAACCACGTGAGATAAACAACATGTTCAGGAAGATATAATAAATGCTGTGAGAGCAGATATATGTAGTGCTACGGTGGCAACAGGATCATGAAATGGCACAGAGAAATCAAAGATGCTTGCAGGAGGAGAGGAAACTTAGGGTCCACAGAAGTAGTTAGGCCAAGAAGGTAGAGGGAAGGCTGGGTTCCTGGGAGACAGAACAGCACACAGAAGGAAATAGCTTACCTACACAGGTGAGACTCTGGGCTGTAGAGCCAGGAAGATCCAGGATCCACTGCAGCTCCACCACTGGTTCAATAAGTGACCCTGCAAAGTAATTAATCTTTTCCAGCCTCATTTTTTAAATCTGTAAAATGGAAATAGCAAATTGTACCTCCTCGCAGGGGATTAAATGAGGTAAGCACAGAAGAAAAGCCTAATAAGCATAGCTATTATCATCAAGATGATTTTAATAGGGGAATAATAAGAATTGAGAAAAGCATTTGATCCTTGCACTTTGCCTTGAATTTGATCTCAGCTTTCAGCCTTATTATGAAATATTCACACCCAAGAAAACAGTAATGTCTGGGACAGGTATAAATTGATGTAACCCCTTACATAAATGCATGTGTTGAAGTTAAGGTTAAATTCATTTGTGAGTAACCAAGACCCCAAAGAATAATTCAAACAAAATTAAAATGCATTTCTTTTGTCTGTCGAAGTCCAGAGGCAGGCAGTGCAGTGCCAAGGAAGCCAGCTCTGGTCCATAAAGTCCGCACGGAACCAAAAGTCCTCCAGGACACTGTTCTCATGATCCAATATGGTGGCTAGAGCTCTGGTCACCGTAACTGTGTTCCAGGCAGAAGGATGGAGGAAGAGAAGGCAAAGGGCACACACCAGTGTTTTCAAAAGGATCCGAGAAGTTTCCCCAAAAACCCTTGTGCTCACAGTCTATCAGCCAGAACTAGTCACCCAGCCTCCTCCGGGGAGGAGCCTTCCCGGGCAGGCGGGGAAACATAGCTTTTATTCTGAATGGCTAACACTTGTGGGACCTGAAAAAGAGAATGAACACTGGGCATAACTAGCAGTTGCTGCCATAACATTCAGTCTACTAGAAACTCAAAATACAATAAATGGATATTTTAAAAGGAGGGCATCATTGACATCACTAAATGTTAATTTTCAGAAATCTTGCAGAACTCCAGCCGCCAGGATTGACAAGCACGTTGGGAGAACTGGATACACAGAGGCAAGCCACAAAGGGGATGGAAAGATGCTCATAAGTTGCTTGGAGATGACCAGTTTATCAACAGCTCTTTTTCTCTTCCTTGTGAGTGAGAATGTGAACGTGTTAACTGATGCTTTCAGAAAGTAATGGTCAAGGTAGGCATATTGTTTGATCCAGTAAACCTGTTACTTGTATTTTCTTCAATAGTGAAACAAACTGCATACACGTTTCCTGAAAAATATTCACTGAGAAAATAGATACTTAAATACACTGTAGGACTGAATGACCATGCGAAACACTGACGTATGTTACATAGCCATCAAAAATAAAAGCCAGGTCCAGGGCACCTGGGTGGCTCAGTTAAACGTCCAACTCCTGATTTTGGCTTTAGTCATGATCTCATGGCTCGTGAGTTCAAGCTCCACAGTGGGCTCTGCTCTGACAGTGTGGAGCCTATCTGGGATTCTCTCTCTTCCTTTCTCTACCCCTCCCCCACTGGTGTGCACCCGTGCCCTTTCTCTCTCTCTCTCTCAAAAGAAATAAACTTTAAAAAATACATGTTCAAATAAGAACTTTCTTTTGAAGCAAATTTTTTTTGTTAATTATACTACTACAGATTATTATAAGATATACGTTAAATGTATAAAGATGTGGACATGAATTTAACTTCTGAACACTGACAGACTGATTAGGGGCTCCAATCCCCAGCCCAGTGCAAAGCTAGGTGGGCTTTATATAAAGTCACAGGGATTTAAAAAATATAAATAATTCTCTGTTCTGTGTTCTCAAAGAATAAAAAATTTCATCAACAGGTAGCACAAACTTACTTAAAATGACATTATGCATTTAACCACAACAATAACTAACTCCAAGGCTGACTATTCTGAACTCACCTCCTTTCCCATCTCTATATCCCTTGATGGAAGTAAGAATGAGTAGATTACTGACAATATGGAACTATGAAGCAAAGGAGAAACTATAACAGTTATAGAAACAACAGGGGACATAAGTAACCAAATTGAATGATCAAAATAAGATTCTCAGCTCCAGAATAATAATAATTAAAACTGCAATCTTTAATTTGTTATTAATTTTTAAAACTTTTTTTAATGTTTTATTTCATATTTGAGAGAGAGCATGCATGAGAGAGTGCAAGTGGAGGAGGGGGGCAGAGAAAGAGGGAGACACAGAATCCAAAGCAGGCTCCAGTCTCCAAGTTGTCAACACAGAGCCCGATGCAGGGCTGAAACCCACCAACTGTGAGATCATGACCTAAGCTGAAATCAGATGCTTAACCAACTGAGTCACCCAGATGCAGATGCCCCAAAACTGCAATCTTTTAGAAAAGGTTTGCTTCCTCTGAAAAACTCACATGCTCTCTTCTTTCCAAGAGTGTGAGTTATGCACCTTATCATGACTCCCTTTTTGCCACGGCTGCCAGGAAGCTCTCCAAAACAATCGATCAAAGAACCTACCTTAGTTCTTTCTCTTCAATGAGGAAAATGAGCAGTTTGGTGGTGGTGGTGGCCTTGTGCAGATGCAAAGACATAGATCTTTGTGGAGACTCTGACGGGCAAGACCACCACCCTCGAGGTCAAGCCCACTGACAGCAAGACAAGGAGGGCACCCCCCTGTCCAGTGGCATCCAACTGTCCAAACAGTTGGGAGACTGGCCACACTCTGTGCGACTACGACATCCAGAAATGGTCCCTCCTACACTGGTGTTTCGCCCCTCGGGCGGCACCATCGAGCTTTCCCTCCACCAGCCAGCCCAGAAACACACCTGCGACAAGAGGGTCTGCCGCAACTCCCGCAAGAGGAGGTGGGGCCTCACCAACAACCTGCACCCCAAGAAGGTCAAATAAGGTCCCCCCTCGAGCTCTTCCTTTGCCCACAGGGAAGCCTCCTGCCTGAGCCCCAGGACCCTGGGGCCTCAATAAAATTTCCCTTCAGCACTATGAAAATACAGTATTTTGCATTCTCTTCTCTTCCTTGGTTCTGATTTTTCAATTTCTAGATCCACTTCATTAATGTCATTATTATACACCTGTTGAAAGTCACTTCAATTTTTTTAAAGGAGTAGCATAAGTCAAACAAATTCTCTGGAGTCTTCGGAGTTCCATCAAAAATAACATATACTTTAGCTCTTCCTAAGTGAGCTCATCAGAACTATGCACTATTCCCAAGCTCCTATGACACGCACTTCTTTTACTGGGGCTAATGTGGTACTCAAAGGCCATAGCAGAAGTTGTATTCAACATAGAACAGACACCGCTTGACTTGGCCATGCCGGATGACACCTTCATCATCGCCTCGAAGAGACATTCTGCCGTAAAACATAAACACCATGTCTCATCCTGATACCGTGCCTGTGGCTACAGTGATCGCTATCGTTTTCTCGGCAGAAAAAGCCCATTCTATTGTAATTCTCCATCACACATATTTCAAGCCACCCAATATATGCCCCCTTAAAACACTGAGCTAGCTGTCTTTGTAAACGACTGCTGATTTTTACCCTGCGTGAATTTTACAAGATAGATAACAAAGGGAAAAATACCAGGAGACTCAACAGCTCTCTCTGGTTTTATTTAAAGGAAAAATTATTTTGTCTCTACAAGGACATCTTGTTTTTCCTTTCCTATCCATACCACCATCTCATGTTTTGAAAATCATATAATATACAAATAATCCCAAACCCAGCAAAACACAAGAAGGTTCCCATGAAAATGAACTCTTCTTGTAGCACAAAGGGAGGATTTCTGATACATTGTTTCATAGCATGTGCACTTATAAACTCTCTCGGGAATATTTGCCAAGCACCTGCTATGTGCATAGCCTCTACCTGCCCTTTTCCTATACGATGTCATTGTGGGGAACACAAACACATCTGCCAAGCTGATTTTCCGCTTGCTCACTACAGTCAGGTTGCACTGGTTTAATGTTTTCAAGGGTTCTGGATCTCCAGCCTCTTCAGTGCTCTCATGCAATTGGTGTCTTCTCCTGCACCCAGACCTCCTCCATGAATTCATGAGGGCAGAGCAGCAGCTCTCGGGGGCACTGAGCCAGCACGCCAGCCCACAGCAGGTCCGGGGTGCTACCTGTTTTGTACCAGCTGGCAGGTATTTTCAACAGCATCTCAGGTTTGCTCCCCCTTATTTCAGGGTTGGCCCACAGAGCCAACGCTGCCGCCCCATCTGCCCACCTCATCCATTTCTCCCAGTCTCCTCACACCCCTTCCTCCCCTCGCCTGACATGGTGAGCTCTGCTGATCAAAGACTCCCTCTTCATTTCTCTCCAGAGGATCGGGGTCTCAGCTTCTCCGTCCTGCTACAGCTAAAGACGGCCAGCTGGGGCTTGCATCCCTCCCCACAAGGGGATGTTCAAAATGTCCACGTTGTTGGTAGCATCAAATACATAAGAGCATCCTTTCTCTTATTATTGTGACAAACCTGGAACCATCACAAGGACGCTGCTGAAAGCAAAATGTGCCACAAAGAAAATGCAACTGTGGGTAACTAGACAATCCACACCAGGGTTTGAAAATTATTCAAAGCAGTGACTAGCACTTTGCGCAGGCAGCATCCCCAAGCGAAGGCACTGGAAGACGAGGGTGACAGGTGCAGCATCAGAATTGCTCCAGCAATGCTCATGCAGAGCACCAGCCTTCATGCTTTGATGGTAATGCACTCATTTCTCCAACCTCTAGCACTCTAAACGGAAGTGTAGTTTAATGATGGCAACTGGATTGAAAAGTAATTGGAAACTGAAAATAGAGACTTTGCCTCATTATAATAATCCTCTACCAGAAATGTTTGTTGTGTAAAAAAGCACTATTTCCTGGGCGCCTGTTTATAAGGGAATTGCCATTCAAGATTTTAAGGGTATAACCATTAAGTTCTAAGCCACGAATGCTAATAAGCCTGTAAAAATTAAATGCATCTGCATTCATTTAAAAATTTATATTTTGATTAAGGACCCAATACAGCTGAATCTATTTCAAGTAAATAAAATGAGAGACAATAAATTCAAACCATGAGTCTATTCTGCTCACCTGATTTCCTTCTAATGCCATTTTCTTCTCCTCTCTCTTTTTAAGAAAGCTTCCTGCCCAGCATGGAGCCCAATGCAGGGCTTGAACTCATGACCCTGAGATCAAGATCTGAGCTGAGATTAAGAGTCAGACACAACGGACTAAACACCCCCCAGGCGCCTCAATGCAATATTTTTTCTACTCCTCTTTTCCTTCCTATTAATTCCGTGAAATCCGGCACCCAACCACGCCTCATACAACTTTTTATAAGAGGCAAGATATCCACAGCCAATACCATCCTAAATGGGGAAACTGAGAGCAATCTCTCTCTAGTCAGGAGCAAGACAGAGAAGTCCACTCTCCTAACTTTTATTCATCATAGTACTGGAAGTCCTAGCCATGGCAATCAGACAACAAAAATAAATCAAAGGATTCCAAATCACTAAAGAAGAAGTAAAACATTCACTATTTGCAGGTGATATGACACTACATAGAGAAAACCTGAAAGACTCCACCAAAAAATCTGCTAGAACTGAAAAATTCCGTAAAGTTGCAGGTTACAAAATCAACATACAAAAATATGTTGCATTTCTATACACCAATAATGAAGCAGCAGAAAGAAAAATTAAGGAATCTATCCCATTTACAACTGCACCAAAAATAGTAAGATATCTAGGAATAAACTTATTAACCAGATGCAAGACCTGTACTCTGAAAACTATAAGACACTGTTGAAAGAACCTGAAGATGACACAAAGAAATGGAAAGACATTCTGTGTTCATGGACTGAGAGAACAAATATTGTTAAGAAGTCAATACTACCCAAAGCAATCTACACCTATCAATCCCTATCAAAATACCAACATCATTTTTCACAGAGCTACAAAAAACAACTCCTAAAATCTGCATATATATTACAAAAAGACTTGGAATAGCCAAAGCAATCCTGAAAAAGAAAAGCAAAGATGGAGGCATCACAATTCTGAACTTCAAATTATATTACAAAGCTACAGTATTCAAACCAGTATATCACTGGCATGAAAAGATACACAAAGATCAATGGAAGAGAACAGAAAACCCATAAATGAACCCTTAACTATATGGTCAATTAATCTTTGACAAAGAAACAATATCTAATGAGAAAAAGACAGTCTCTTCAACGAATGATGTGGGGAAAACTGGACAGCAACCCATAAGAATGAACCTGGACCACTTCCTTAAACCACACGCAACAATAATTCAAAATGGATTAAGGTCCTAAATGTAAGACCTGAAACCATAAAAATCTTGGAAGAGAACACAGACAGTAATTTCTTTGACATCAGCTATAGCAACATATTTATGGATATGTCTCCTGAGACAAGGGAAACAAAATAAGACATAAATTGTTGGGACTACATCGAACTAAAAAGCTTCTGCACAGCAAAGGAAACAATCAACAAAACTAAAAGGCAGTATACTAAGTGGGAGAAGATACCTGCAAAAGACAGATCTGATACTTTAGTATCCAGAGTATGCAAAGAACTTAGAAAACTCAACACCCAAAAAATGTATAATCCAATTAAAAATGGGCAGAAGACATGAATAGATACTTTTCCAAAGGAGAAATACAGATGGCCAACTGACACATGAAAAGATGCTCAACATCTCTTATCATCAGGGAAATGTAAATCAAAACCACAATGAGACACCACCTCACACACGTCAGAATGGCTAAAATCAACAACACAAAAAACAACAGGTGTTAGTGAGAATGTGGAGAAAGGGGAACTCTCTTGCATTATTGGTGGGAATTTAAAGTGGTGCAGCCACTCTGGAAAATAGTATGGAGGTTCCTCAAAAAGTTAAAAACAGAACTACCCTATGATCCAGCAATCACAGTACTAGGTATTTATCCAAAGAATACAAAAACACTAATTCAAGGGTATAGATGAACCACAATATTTATAGTAGCTTTAATTTACAATAGCCAAATTATGGAAACAGTACAAGTATCCACTGACTGATGAATGGATAAAGAGATGATGTATATATATGTGTATACATATATACATATATATATACCCATATGTGTGTACATAAATACACATACATACATACAATGGAGCATTACACAGCCATAAAAAGAATGAAATCTTGCCATTTGCAATGACATGGATGGAGCTAGACGGTATTATGCTAATTGAAATAGAGAAAGACAAATACCTTATCATCTCACTCATATGTGGAATTTAAGAAACAAATGAGGGGCGCTGGGTGGCTCAGTTGGCTAAGCATCCAAACTTCAACTCAGGTCATGATCTCATGAGTTTGTGAGTTCTAGCCCCACGTTGGACTCTGGGCTGAGAGCTCTGAGCCTGCTTCAGATTCCCTCACTCTTTGCCCTTCCACCACTCACATATGCACATGCTCGCTCTCCCTCCCTCTCACTCTCTGAAAAAAAAATTTTTTTAAATGAGCAAAGAAAAAAAGAGAGATAACCAAGAAACAGACTGTTAACTCCAGAGAACAAACTGGTGGTTCCCAGAAGGGAGGGGTGGGGGGAGGGGTGAAACAGGTGATGGGGATTAAGGAGGGCACGTGCTGTGAGGAGCACGGGGTGATGTGCAGAAGTGCTGAATCACTATATTGTGCACCTGAAACTAGTATTACTCTGCATGTTAACTGGAATTTAAATAAAAACTTAAGAGGCACCTGGCTGGCTCAGTAAGTAAAGCATGTGACTCTTGATCTCAGGGTTCTAAATTCGAACTCCACACTGGGTGTAGAGATTACTAAAAAAAAAAAAATCTTAAAAAAAAAAACAAGAAAAAGAAGTGAAGAAGTGAAAACTTAAATAAAAAGGAAGCAGGATGCACAGAGTAGGGGAAGAGACAAACTCGTCTAACATTTTTTCTTTTATGCTACCCTCAGGCTGACCGGCTGTGGGGGTACACTGGGGGTGATGGTAATGGTGGGGTAATGATGACAGCAACTACAATTATGTATGTACTCAGTTCCAGACATCCAGACATGTCAAAAATGTAACTCTCAACAACAACAACAAAAAACAGTAAGGAATAAATACTTTTAAAATCATTTTTTGGGGGTCGCCTGGATGGTTCAGTCAGTTAAGCATCCAATTCTTGATCTCAGCTCAGGTCATGATCTCTTGGTTCAAGAGACTGAGCCTGCCATCAGGCTCTGCATTGACAGTGCAAAGCCTGCTTGGGATTCTCTATCTGTCTCTCTGTCCCTCCCCCATGCTCACACACATACACTCTCTCTAAGTAAATTTAAAAACATTTTAAAAAATATAATTTCTGTGATTGCAAGTAACAAAAACATGGCTAACTGAAGCTTACAGAAATGGAGATCTATTTTTCTTGTGAAACAAGAAATATGGATATAAACAATTCTAGGGATTCTTAGGGAGCATGCTTAGGACAAGGGGTTGCTATCTCTGTGATTCTCCCGGTCCTCCCCATCATAGTCACAAAGTGGCTGCTGTGGTTCCACCCATCACACCCAAGCACAGCTACATTCAGAGCAGAAAGCGGGTTCTCCTCACGCCCCTCTTGCCCAGGAAGAAAACCTCCCATTAGCCACCCCTCTACAGACTTCCCTAATGTCTCAGATCAGAAGGTACTCATGTACCTGTCCCTAAGCCCAGGGGCATGGCCCATATTTCCTGAGTTTAAGTGACTTCTGCCCGGTTTTAGTAACGGCTTTGGGGCAAACAAGATACAGCCTGACACGATGTTTTCATCTCCAACCTACAGCTCAGGAGGCCAGATCTCAGTGAGGTGACATGACCAGCTGAAGGTCACAGCTGTTAAGCGGCAGAGCAGGGATTCAAAACCAGGAATCAGGCTGTTGTCATTCCACTGCGCGGCCTCTCTGACTGTAGTAGTCTCACTCGCTGGGACCCAATCATCTCTACCTAGGAAGCGACGCGCCCCCCCCCCCTCCTTTTTTCTTTCATTATACCTTTTTTCCTCTTTGGATAACCACACTAAGTCTGTGAATTCAACAGAAGAACCAAGTCCAAATCAGTTGGGTCAAGAACACCTGTGATATGGCTGTCTCTGCTCTGCAGAGAACCGTCACATCCAATCATCCTGGGTCAGGGGCTGGAGCCCCTTCACCCACAGGTCACCAGCGGGACAGCCATCCTGTAAACGGGCCACAGGAACTCCTCATAACGGAGACATGGAGGAAGCGAAGCCTGACAAAGCTGTCCTCCTCAAGAGTGAGGAGCAAGCCTTTTGTAAAACCGCTGCTGGCTGCCAGCTCGGGCCTCCGCCTCCGTCCCAGGTGGCCCTGGGCGTTACTTAGCATTTTACCCCCAGCGAAGGCAGAGGCGGCAGACAATGAAAGGTTCCCAGGGCACCCAGTACTGCCCGGGCAGCTTTCTTAACCCGTCGGAGCTCCATTGCCCTTAACTGTTACCTGTACCAAAATTATTATTTTCACTTGTAACTATCTGTGTGACCTTGGACCTTTGGCAAATCCTTTAATTTCTGTATGTCTATTTATCTGTAATATCCCTTAATGTTGTAGAGTGGACGTAAGAAGTACTGGATATAAATACCTGAAACATGCTGAGCGAGTGCTTGGCACACAAGCCCCAGGGAATGCTGGCTGTGTGACTCAGTGGCACTGCACCCTCTAGCTCTCTCACCTTCTCTGGACAGGGTGAGGGCATACGGAAATGGACGAGCTTATCTAACCCTACCGGGGGGCAAGGAAAAGGAATGAGTGAACCCCTTCTGGAGGACAACCTGGCCATATATACCAAGACCCCCCAAAAACTGTGTGTACCCAGGAATTAACTCTAGGAGTCTATCCTCGGGAGACGAGACGTGCAAACAAGACTCGTGTCCTGCATCACTGTTATTTATGTGCACTTGCATGTTATTTATAAAAGCAAAAACTGAAAACAATTTCTATACCAGGAAATTATTAAACAACTTCCAATGACATAAAAGCGAGAGGACAGGGCGCCTGGCTGACTCAGTGGGAAGAGCATGCAACCCTTGATCTCAGGGGTTGCGAGTTCAAGCCCCATGTTGAAGGTAGAGCTCACTAAAAATAAATAAACTTTAAAAGCAAGAGGGGGCTCCTGGGTGGCTCAGTTGGTTGTGCATCTGACTTCGGCTCAGATCATGATCTCACAGTTTGTGGGTTCGAGCCCTGCGTTGGGCTCTGTCTGACAGCTAGCTCAGAGCCTGGAGCCTGTCTTCGGATTCTGTGTCTCCCTCTTGATCCTCCCCTGCTCATGCTGTCTCTGTCTCTCAGAAATAAATAAAAAACATTAAATAAAAATTTTTTAAATAAAAAAAGAGGCCTATCCATACCCATTAAAAAATAATAACAAATACACACAGAGAGGATTAGAAGAAATTAAACCAAAATTTAAGCTAATTAGGCCTAGATGGTAGTGCTACAGTAATCTACATTTTTCCTTATACTTTTCTGTATTTTTAATATTCTATAAGTATGTATTACAATAAACCAGAATATAAATGTTAAACAAAGAATTTGTGTCCTCCCAAGGTCTTTGAGGTTACAGCCAGCTGCAACCAATCATATCTGACAAAGGACAGGCCTGAAGGAAAGTGACTGGCAGGCTGGCGAAGGGCTTGAAGAATGGCCACAGAAGAAAGGCTGAAGGAACGGGTAAGTGCACTGGAGGAAGCTGTCATGGGAAGAGGGATTACACTTGCTCCACTAGGCTCCAAAGGTCAGAACCAAGACTCACGGACCAACGATGTGAGAAGGGGAGCAGGAAGTGAGCTCAGGAAGCACACTCTATCAACCTGAGGCTCCCTTCCTGCCCCACAGCAGGGAGGTCCGCCAGAGGTGGCCAATGCCTTCTTTAGTTAGCACGTGGGCAGCAACACGACACCATCCCGAGTCCATCCTTGACGAGCATCCCAGAGCAGTGCACTGCGTGGACCACCGACCACAAGAGTCAGGACTCCTGAAATTCCAACAGTGAACACCAGCCTGGGCTTAAGTACCCGGCTCTCCTTTTAGTCTCTCTCCCACACCCTGTATCAAGTATCTTCAGATTTTACACAGATTGGGCCATTTCTCTCCATTTTTTCCAGCTGACCATCTTAGCCCAAGCTGCCATTACCTCTCTCTTCCCTGGACCACTAAAAATGGCTTCCTAACTAGTTTCTCTTGCTCTCTTTCCACCTGTGCCTCCAGTCCATTTGCTACATAGCTCAAGGAATGGTTTTCTTAGGCTAAAGTAAAAAATCATAACTATGACTGCAAGACTCACACTGGACACCCCAGCCTTTAACAGAGCCCTTTCCCATTGCTCCTGCGCTCCAACCCAGCTGGCCACCTAAAAGAGGTTCCTCGTTTGCACTCCACTCTTTCCACATGCCGAACCACTCCATCCCCGACTGTCTTGACCCCTCTGCAACTCAAACTTCAGATGTCATTCCCTAGTTTAAATCTCACAATGGCACCTCAATGTCCCAAGGATCCTTCACATGGCTTATAGGATTTCTGGGAGCTAGCCACAACTGACCAGTCTGCACCTGTTGCCTCCAGGCTCTCAATGAAGCAGAATCCCTGAGTCCTTCAAATGCACCAGCATTCCCTTGTCCCTTGGTTTTTATGCACGTTGCTTCCTCTGCCTGAAACAATGTTCTTGTGGCTAATTCCTATCACCTTTAGGGTTCAGCCTAAATGTTACTTCCTCAGGAAGCTGTCCCCTACCTCCAAACACTGGCTTCAGTGCCTCCGTGTGTGTCCCCAGAGCCCCTATAATTACTCCATCGTATCATTTATCATATGCCACTATAATTGTATTTCCTGCTATTTGGTAAACTATATGGTGGCAGGGATGGCATCTGTACTGCTCAGAACTGTTGAGTTAATGACTTCATTTTAAATATATGACTTTCTCCCCATGAATGAGCAAGTTAAGGTAAAAAAAAAAAAAGGAAAATAACAGACCTCAAGAGGAAACATTCTAATGAGTGGTACTGTCTTACTAGAATAATTAAGCAAATCTGAACTTCACTCAATTACCTTGTCCTAAGCAAAGGTTCATGGGTTGTCACTTCTATTTTCACTACTTGGCACAGTAATTATTTTCCACCAGCATTGGAATGGCCTAGGGCAATCTTCAGCATGCACACGAAAGAATCAATAGGTACTAAATAGACTATAAAGATGTATAACACGGAATTGATAAAATGGCAGGATATACAAGGAAAGTAAATCAAGAAAACACTGCTAGACATAAGAGTAATAAGCAAAAAAATAAATCTTCCATAGTCTGCTTCCCCATAGACATAAATAGCTCCTAATGATTTGATAAAATTGTCCATGTGAAAGACCTTGAGAATCCAAAGCCAAAACTCTGGTCTGGGTCTTGGCATGGATTCAGGGTAGAAGTGACAATAGGGTCACTGCTGACACACCTGCCACACCTGACAGGTGTCTCTGTCGACCTGGTGGAGCCATCATAACTAACTCTGGATAGCCTACCTACAAACCCCTTTATATTCGAGAAAAATACACTGTTACCTCATTTCATAGTGGACAGCGTTGTGGGAAAGATTCTCCTTTCCACTTATCCCAAGTCAGCTGATTTCAGTGCACTGGTTCTAGCTCTCTACTCTGGAGCAAAACATGCACATCAGCCCTGCAAGTGTCTAGAGACACTGTGGAATCCATCCTCACGTAGGAAAACCTCAGTTTCCAGGTAGCCTTGGGCAAGTTGCTTAAGTGTTCTGGGCCTCACTCTTCACCTACAAGGTGAAGACTCCTTCCTTCCCCCCCCCCCCGCCCCACAAGTATTGTTCACGGGTGGGGCGCCTAGGTGGCTCAGTCGATTAGCATCAGATGCTTAATCTCCTCTCAGGTTTTGACCTCAGGGTCATGAGTTCAAGCGCCATGCTGGGCATGAAGCCTACTTAAAAAATATATACACATATATTTTGTATGTACATACATATATATTCTATATACATGTATATGTGTGTATGTGTGTGTATACACAGGAAAAAGCAAACGTTTTTGAGTCCGACAGAGATTCAAATCACTTCATGGCTATGTGATCTTGGGCAGGCACTAAACATCCACAAGCCACAGTTTTCTCATCTTGAAAATACCTAGCTTTGCAGGGCACCGTAAGGACTGGATGAGATACTGAATGTGAGGCACTTGCCGTAGAGGCTGATGCTCATAGGCTCGGGAGCTCACTACAAAACAGCAGCTGTTAGCATCTCCTTTTCCACCGTGTGGTGCCGTCAGCTATGACAACAGCAGCTAACAGTTACTAAGCATTCATGTGTTGGGCACTGTCTAAGCAGCTTTCACAAATAAGTCATTTAATTCCCACATCCAGGTAAGCATGAACATAAGGAAACTGAGGCGCAAGATGCCAACTACCTTGCCAAGGTCACACAACTCAGAGAGCCAAGTCCAGTCAGTGTGACTCCAGAACCTGGCCTTACTGCCATACACTGTACGGCTGGCCGTCTCCAGGCACTGTCATGTCCCCTCAGCTATGTGAGGGTTCCTCAGGGCGTGGCCTGCACCGTGTACTTCTCGGTGTCCTCCATGGTGGCCAGCAGACATGTGACAACAGAACCAATTAATCAATTTCCAAAACACCTTTACTGTAGGATGACCTCTCAGTAGACCACTTGTCTCCTAAACCAAGAGGTGCCTAAAGTGAGGCACACAGGGTCTGTGCCACAGGAAGGGAAGATCCCTCCACCCAGAGGACAGCTCTTAGATTTTAAGAATGACATCCCTAAAGCCCTGACAAACTCAGAACAATTCTGACCAATGTTTATATGCTTCTAGAGTCTCGAACTATCTGAGTTTAAGGCCTCCATCATTCATTTAAATTAACATTCCTGCCGGACAGAATGAAATGTGCCCGAGCCTCCCCCTTGGCACCGATGGATAACAGAACTATTCGTGTTGTTATTATCAGGGGCATTTCTAGGTAGATTACCATGCAAATAAGGTGCTAGGGAATGCAGCTGATAGGACACAAACCTCATTAACACAGAATCTATTCATTTGGAATGTCATCCTTCATAGCTCTGAATTTTATTTGTAAATTATCTATAAAGGAAAATAACTTGAATAACTGAATAAACACAATCAATTCATCCATTCTATTAATACCTATGTGTATCTATCATGGACCAGCACTAGAGTAGTAGTCATAGATGTTATTTTGTATAATTCTCATTAAAAGAGAACTCTTTAGTACAGAAAGTTATGTCTCCATTTCAAAATAAGTTTTAAGTCCAGGAAGTTAAATTGTGTTATATCCACACAATGGAATACTACGCTAACATGCTCACAAGAACAACTGGTGAACAGAAAAAGCAAGAGGTGGAACTCTCTTGAAGTATCCCATTTATACTTAAAAAAAAAAAAAAGAAGATACATACATAAGTGAATATGCAATGCTATTATTGGGAAGGCCAATCTGAGACAAAAATTTATTTTTTTACTGTACTAATATACTGTGGAGCTCCTTACCATTTTCATGTTATTTTCATAATATGAAAGCTTATTAAAAGAGGTCAGCACAACATACTACTTACTGGCCCAGGCTGAGCACAGCATTTGGCACATAATTAGAATTTTAGTACTTACAGCATAAATAAAACTAAATGATGTATTCATTACCATTTAACACATTTACCTTTTCTATTCACTATATCAGGTCCCCACTCTAATCGTGTAAGTGAAAACACACTGGAGTGAGTTCAAGTCCCTGTGTATGTTTAAAGAAATACAACTGCAATAAATGTGAAAAATATTCTGTAACTCACACTTTTCCTTTATGCTCCCAGCCCTATTCTCTCTCAAGCTCTGTCCTACACACACACACACACACACACACACACACACACACACATCTATCTCACTCAGGAAAACAGTTCACTGACAAAAGAAAAAGAGTTGGAATTAAGGAATGCGTTGCTGCTGTTACTGAAGGTTCAGGTTGGTCAGTAATTTTTTTTAACCAGATGCTGATTTGAGGAAGGCAGATCTATAAATATGCATTACCATTTAATTAGGCCTACCAATTAATTTTTTATGTGTATTTTGAAAAGCATTGGTACAGACTCCTTTGGAAAAAATCTGCACAGTTCCTAACAGTTGAGCACAAAGACATTCTGAGCAGTGAGAGTAACCCTTACTGCACCCTGAAGGCCTAGCAACAACGCTGCACCCGGTTAACCGGTTCCCGGGGACACCTGACAGGCCCGGCCCCTCCTGCTGCTTCCTCCCGGCGCCGCGACGGGGAAATGGAAACTAACAGTGCTTGTTTTTTTCAGTGCTGATAAAGGGGGAACAAACTCTGTATTTGCTGTGAGTGTGCATTAGGTTGTTTTTTGTTGGACTTCCTCATCCAGTAACAGCAACTGGGGGGGGAAAAAAGAGAGAGACATCTGGTAGCTTCTTTAGGGAAAATCTTAACAGATTTGTGTGAGTGTAACTCTCTCAATCTGTTTCGTAAATAAGCCCCAGGCAATGGCATCAATTAAAAATCTTTTCAAAGACAGTTTTAACAAGAGCAGCGTCCTGGAAACTAAGGTTCCGAGATCCTACTAACTGCACCAGCCATCCTGTGTGGAACTCATCAGGCACTGGCCCTGTGCAAAGCACTGGGTAGGCAAGTGACAGTTTAATTCTCACAACTCTATGAGGTGTCATTACGATCCCCATTTTGTAGATGAAGAGACTGAGGCTCAAGGAGATGAACTTATCTGCCCAAACTCACACAGCCAGTGAGCAGAAGAACTGGAATTCAAACCCGGTTGTGAAGAAGCCCAGGACATTCTGGACTCAACAAGCCCATCAGAGAGAGAGCAGTAAGAATTAGAGGGACAAGGAAGGAGCTCTCTCTGTGCACTGAGAGAGCAAAAGACAAGCTGACACCCTGCAAACAACCCCACCCCCTAAAGTGGAGTATTTATAACATTCCTCAGGTAGTAAGAACAAAGGCAGGGGCAAGACCAAATGTTCAGCTGATAAAGGTTGTAGTACATGAAGCTGCACAATTGTCTGTAACTGTCTTACTGATCTGCAAGAAAAACAATCTTAATAATAGTCAGACCTCCAGGAACGGGTGGACTCTCTTTCCTGGAGTCCTATCGTCACCTTCACCTCCACAGGACAGAAAACCTTGTGAGAAATCAGTCACTCCTCACAATCCCAAAGCAGTTCTTTCTGCCCACAGGTCCTGTCCCAGTGCTGTAACCAAAACACCTTTTTATACCGTAAAACGTCTCAAGAATTCTTTTTGACTGTTGTTGGGCTTGAGGATCCTGCGCCACTATGATCTCAGCATTTAAGCAGAGCGGGCCAGGTGTGTGGCGCTCGGAAGCCTGGGTGGTCTGGCCCACCATGCGCAGACCTGCTGGCACCACTTAGCCCGTCCAAGCCTTGTTCTCTTCACTGTAAGACAAGGTGGCTGGACTGGAATACACCTCAGCTCTAAAACTGCACATCACATCCCTAGACAAGTACATACACAATTTGGCTGGGATGGCAGTGCAAAGTTAGCTGTACAGAGCGTACGACTGAGCATATCATGTCAGCTTTGCTGAGAAAAACCCTGACAGACGGCATGAATTCAGCAGCAGTCAGCTTCCAATATAATTGCAACAATGACCTCCAGTGGCCGCTGCTAAATCCAGCTGTCAATTTTTGGTCATCTTTGATCAGCAGCATCCGATAGAGCACACTACTCTCTGAAACCTTTTCTTCACCTGACTTCTAATGACCTAGCCTCTCCTCAGTTTTCCCCTGCACCACTGGCTGCTCCTTCCAAGTCTCCTCTGCTACTTGATCCTCACGTTCTCGGCTCGTGCAGGGCCCCAGGGTTTAGTCCCAGACCTCTCTGCGCTAACACTCCTGTAATCCATGTGCTGATGACTTCTGCATGTCTGTCTCCACCCGGAACCCTGGCTCTTACGTTCAGCTGCCTACTCAGCACCTCTGCCAGGATGTCTAACCGGCTCGTGCCCCCAGAGGAGCTCCTACATTCCGCAAGTAAAGGGCCACTGCAGTAAATGAGCACTCTGCTTTTTGGGCGCTCAGACTCAGGGATCTTAAGTCTAACGTCTTTACAATAGATGACCAGTCGTTCTTGGACACATCTCTGCTCACTCCCCATTTATCTCTCAGATCTCTTCTCCAGCTACTCTTCCCCACCCCCGGTCACTCTAGCCAACCTGGCTTACACTCTTACCATACTTGCTACTTAGAACCCTCCCCTCCTCAGGATTCCCACAGGCTCATTCCCTTACCTTCTCATGAATTTGTTCAAGTATCACCTTTTCAGTGAGGTCTTTATATTTTTAATTGAAACCTACCATGAGCACCTGGGTGGCTCAGTGGGTTAAGCATACAACTTTGGCTCCAGTCATGATCTCACAATTGCTGGGTTCGAGCCCAGCATCAGGCTCCATGCTGACAGCTCAGAGCCTGAAGCCTGCTCTGGATTCTGTGTCTCCCTCTCTCTCTGACCCTCCCCGGCTCATGCTCTGTCTCTGCCTCTCAAAAATAAAAAATAAATGTTTAAAAAAAAAAGTAAATTGGCCTTAGGGCACTCTTTTCCCTCCTCTTGTTTTTCTATTTTTTTTAACATTTATTCTCAAGTTAGTTAACATACACTATAGTCTTGGCTTCAGTAGAACCCAGTGATTCATCACTTACATGTAACACCCAGTGTTCATCCCAACAAGTGCCCTCCTTAATGCCCATCACCCATTCTCCCTGCCTCCATCAACCTCAGTTTGTTCTCTGTATTTAAGAGTCTCTCATGGTTTGCCTCCCTCTGTTTTTATCTTATTTTTTGTTTTTCTTCATAAAAGTCTACCATGTGATAAATACTATATTCCTGTATTTCATACTGCCTATATTCTCTAACTAGAATGTAAGATCCAAGGAGGAGGAAGGGTCTGTCTTGTTCACTGATGTATCTCCAACACCCAGAACAGTCTATATATCATGATAGACATTCCTTGTAGGGAAAAAAAATGCTTCAACCTACAATCATCCGTGCATAGTTTGTGAAGGATTAGCAGAATATGCCACCCCAAATATGCTACTTTAGAATAAGGATTCTTTTTGAGCTGAAGACAGCTGAGAAAAAGCAGATACAGAAAAAACTCTCTGCTTTCCCCCCTATTTGCCTAAAAGCAGGACCTAATTTGTCAAGGCGTTCCCCATCCCCTCTCTATCAGGAGTGAAAGTTAATCACCAGAGGCACTAGACCCTCACCAGCCCACAGAAGACACGAGAGGAATCTGTATAACAACCTTGACCAAAACGAACCCTTATCTCCCATTAGTTTCCCTATAGATTTGCCTTCCCACAACTTGCCACATCTGGAAGCTCAAAGACCTTTTGTCTTGCTGCTTCTCTAAAAATGCACTGTTCTTGGTAAGATGGTACATAACCCCAAGTTCTAGGTCATGTGAAGCGCTCCCATATGCATGCATAATGCTCAGGGTAACACACTTGTTCTTCTCTTGTTAATCTGCCTTTTGTCAGGTGGACGTGCAGGGCCCCAGCTGGAGATGCTCTGAGCGGAGAGAGAGACGTTCCCACACCCTACATTTGGGTGCATTAGAGAACACGCTGAGAACCAGAGGAAAATGATGAAAGCCTGCCCCAGACACTAGTTTCTTTTCCTCTCCTCTAAAAATAGTGACCACTCTGGGTTCAAAGAGGAGTGTATATTGTGGTGTGCCAATTAGACTTCACAGTCCCAAATCATAAAGAAATACAGTACCTTTACAATAATGTTTTACAAGTATCTGAAGTAGAATCAGCATGTTGTCATACACAGATTGACTTTTCACATATGTATGGTGTCATACACACAACATACTTCTTCAAGTAAACTTGGGGAACTAGGATTCCTACAGTGATCCTGAAACTGTCTTTACATATCAATAGCCTATAATGCCATGTAACTGTAGCAGATGATTCTGATTTTTCTTTCTTTCTTTTTAGTTTTGTTTTGAAATCTCTCTTTCAGACATCACGATTCTGTAATGGCAAATGATGTTCCCAAGTAAGTGGTCAAAGTTCAAACACACCAGGAAAAAGGCTGGGTTCGCTAATATCGAAAATATACAAGGAACTCACCGAACTACACATCCACAAAACAAATAACCAAGTGAAGAAATGGGCAGAAGACATGAAGAGACACTTCTCCGAAGAGGACATCCAGATGGCCTACAGGCACATGAAACGATGCTCAACATCACTCAACATCAGGGAAACACAAATCAAAACCACACTGAGATACCACCTCACGCCAGTCAGAGTGGCTAAAATGAACAAATCAAGAGACTATAGATGCTGGCGAGGGTGTGGAGAGACGGGCACCCTCCTACACTGTTGGTGGGAATGTAAACTGGTGCAGCCGCTCTGGAAAACAGTGTGGAGGTTCCTCAAAAAACTATCCATAGAATTCCCTTATGACCCAGCAATAGCACTGCTAGGGATTTACCCAAGAGATACAGAAATGTAGATGCATAGGAACACATGTACCCCAATGTTCACAGCAGCACTGTCAACAATAGCCAAAACATGGAAAGAGCCTAAATGTCCATCACCTGATGAGTGGATCAAGAAGATGTGGTATATATTCACGATGGAGTACTACATGGCAATGAGAGGGAATGACATATGACCATTGGTAGGAAAGTGGATGGACCTTGAGGGTGTCATGCTAAGCAAAATAAGTCAGGCAGAGAAGGACAAAAACCATATGTTTGCATTCATAGGTCTAATAGGAAAACAGGAGAAACCTAATGGAGGACCAAGGGGAGGGGAAGAAAGAAACAAAGTTGGGGAGAGAGAGGGATGCAAAACTTGAGAGACTATTGAATGCTGAAAATGAACTGAGGGTTGAAGGGGAAGGGGGAGGGGGGAAAAGAGGTGGTGGTGATGGAGGAGAGCACTAGTGGGGAAGAGCACTGGGTGTTGTATGGAAATCAATTTGACAATAAAATATTAAAAAAAAGAAAAAAAAGAGCCTGGGTTTAAGTCCCAGGTCCACGACATACTATCTAGAAGAACTCTGAGGACATACTGGACTTCCCTGACCCTTGGAATGGAGGAGCTAGACCTCTAGTAGATCTCCATGAGGATGAATTAAATGCTCCACATCACACACTCAGCCAAGTGCTTGGCAAACAGGAAGCACTCAACACATAACAACTATTTTTATTATTATTTGTCATCTTCACACTTCATCTGAAGGCTCTGGCTCTCAAAGACCTTATAGATTCCAAACTGAAGTCCTATCAGCAGCAATGGAATATTCCCTTCTTCAGTTTATTCCTCAGGAAAATGCATCCAAGGGTGCTTAGGAGGCTCAGTCAGTTAAGTGTCCGACTTTGGCTCAGGTCATGATCTCACAGTCCGTGGGTTTGAGCCCCATGTTGGGCTCTATGCTGATAGCTCAGAGATTGGAGCCTGCTTCAGATTCTGTGTCTCCCCTCCCGCTGCCCCTTCCCTGCTCACACTTCATCTCTTCTGTCTTTTAAAAATAAATAAGCATCAAAAAAAAGTTTTTAAATGAATCCATTTTACAGTAAAGATAAACAAATCACCTTAAATGTCCTAATAAGATATATAAATGTGGGTTTTAAAAACTGGCCAATGGGTAAATGAAACAGTTCTTCACAAATAGCAAAGAGGAAATATGACAATATCTTTAAAATAATGCTTTAAAAGTATCTGAATTAGGATCAGTGTGCTGTTTTCACATGCAGAAAGAAAGCAGAAAACAGGAAGAAAAGAGGAATGATAAGAAAAAGATATTTGCAAATGACATATATGATAAGGAGTTATTATCCAAAATATATAAAGAACTTACGTATTTAACACCCAAAAAATAACCGAATTTAAAAATGGGCATGGGGGGGCGCCTGGGTTGCTCAGTTGGTTAAGCCAACTCTGACTCAGGTCATGATCTCACATTCGTGGGTTCGAGCTCCGTGTGGGGCTGTGTGCTGACAGCTCAGGCCTGGAGCCTGCTTCAGATTCTGTGTCTCCCTCTCTTGCTGCCCCTCCCCCTCTCATGCTCTGTCTCTATCAAAAATAAATAAAACATTAAAAAAATAAAAAATAAATTAAAAAAAATTTTAAAATAGGCATAGGACCCAAATGGATACTCCTCAGGGGGAAAAAACACATAAAAGAAGTCCAACATCACTTATCATCAGGGAAATGCAAATAAAACTACAGTGAGGTATCACCTCACACCTGTCAGAACAGCTTTAAATCAAAAACACAAGCAATAACAAGTATTGACAAGGATGTGGAGAAAAAAGGAACCCTCCATGCACTGCTGGTGGGAGCACAAACTGATGCATATGGAAAAGTGTAGAGGTTCCTCAAAAAGCTAAAAACAGAATTACCGTATGATCCAATAATTCCACTACTGGGTATTTACCCAAAGAAGATAAAAACACAAATTCAAAAAGATACATGCATTCCTCTGTTTCATGCAGCATTATTTACAATAGCCAAGATATGGAAACAGCCTACATGTCCAACCACAAGTGAATGGATAAAGAAGATATGGTGCATGTATACAATGAAATATTATTCAGCCATAAAAAAGAAAAAAGACTGCCTCTTTAGCAGGTGGTGCTGGGAGAACTGGACAGCAACATGCAGAAGAATGAAACTAGACCACTTTCTTACACCATACACAAAAATAAATCAAAATGGCTAAAGGACCTGAATGTGAGACAGGAAACCATCAAAACCCTTGAGGAGAAAGTAGGAAACAACCTCCTTGACCTCAACTGCAGCAATTCCCTCCTTGACATGTCCCCAAAGGCAAGGGAAATGAAAGCAAAACTGAACTCTTGGGACTTCATCAAGATAAAAAGCTTCTGCACTGCAAAGGAAACAATCAAGAAAACTAATAGGCAACTGATGGAATGGGAAAAGATAGTTGCGAATGACATATCAGATAAAGGACTAGTATCCAAAATGTACAAGGAACTCACCAAACTCCACACCTGAAAAACAAATAACCCAGTGAAGAAATGGGCAGAAGACATAAACAGACATTTCTCCAAAGAGGACATCCAGATAGCCTACAGGCACATGAAACGATGTTCAACATCACTCAACATCAGAAAAATACAAATCAAAATCACACTGAGATACCACCTCACATCAGTCAGAGTGGCTAAAATGAACAAATCAAGAGACTATAGATACTGGTGAGGATGTGGAGAGACGGGCACCCTCCTACACTGCTGGTGGGAATGTAAACTGGTGCAGCCGCTCTGGAAAACAGTGTGGAGGTTCCTCAAAAAACTATCAGTAAAACTCCCCTATGGTCCAGCACTGCTAGGGATTTACCCAAGGGATACCAAAGTGCTGATGCATAGGGGCACATGTACCCCAATGTTCACAGCAGCAATGTCAACAATAGCCAAATCATGGGAAGAGTCTAGATGTCCATCACCTGATGAGTGGATCAAGAAGATGTGGTATATATATACAATGGAGTATTACATGTCAATGAGGAAGAATGAAATATGGCCATTTGTAGCAAAGTGGATGGACCTCAAGGGTGTCATGCTAAGTGTAATAAGTCGGGCGGAGAAGGACAGATACCATATGTTTGCCCTCATAGGTCTAACAGGAGAACAAGAGAAACTTAATGGAGGATCATGGGGAGGGGAAGGGGGAAAGAGAGTTGGGGAGAGAGAGGGACGCAAAACCTGAGAGACTATTGAATACTGAAAACGAACTGAGGGTTGAAGGGGGAGGGGGAGGGAGGAAGAGGTGGTGGTAATGGAGGAAGGCACTTATGGGGAAGAGCACTGGGTGTTGTATGGAAACCAATTTGACAATAAACTATTTTTTAAAAAACCATTAAAAATAAAATAAATAAAAAGGGGGGAAAAAGAAGATATGGTGCATATGTACAATGAAATAATATTCAGCCATAAAAAGGAACGAGATCTTGCCATTTGCAACAACCTGGATGGAGCTAGAGAATATAATGCTTAGTGAAATAAGTCAGACAGAGGAATACAACTACCATATGATTTCACTTATAGTGGAATCTGAGAAACAAAACAAAGCAAACAAAGACCAAAAAAAAAAAAAAAAACACCCCACCAGACTCGAATACAGAGAACAAACTGGTGGTTTCCAAAGGGGTGATAGGCAGAGATATGGGTGAAAAAAAGGGGATGAAGAGAACACTTATCTTGATGAGCACAAATAATGAATGTATAGAATTGTTAAAATATTTTGTACTCCTGAACCTAATACAAGGCTGTGTGTTAATTATACTTCAATTTTAAAAAAAAGAAGAAGAAGAAAAGACACTATGTAGAAAAAGTGTGAATCTGAAAGGATTACTTCAGCATTCAGGCCAGTGTCAACCTTAGTCCCTTTTAAGTAGGGTTTCTGTGCAGATAAATCAGGAGGAAGCTATATATGCCACACTTACCAATGAACTAAGTTGTACACCTGAAAATAATGTAACATTGTGTGTCAACTCCACTCAAAAAACAACAAATCACAAACTACAAAAAATAGCACTCACACAGCTTGCATTTACCATGTGCTGTTCCAAGTGCCATTTCACACCTTCACAACATCCTCTGCATGGGCAGGACCCTAGGGCACAGAGAGCAACATGCACGGTGTCCAATAGCCCACAAGTGACAGAGCCGGGACTCCCACCCAGGCACTGTGGCCCCAGGGCCTGGGCCCAGAGCCATGAGGCTACACTATCCCTGATGCATGCTCCCAGATTTTAGAGAGGAGAGGTCTTTTGCTCCTAACCCTGTGTGATTCTGGAAGGGGTAAATTTGCCCCCTGCCCTACTCTCAACCACAAGGGTAGTCATATTTTGTGACGCAAAGTAAACAGACCAAGTGAGCCTCTTAGATTTATTCTATGGAAGCCAGGGATAAAAATCATTCTTCTCCCGTGGACTGAGAGCTGCAAGGCTGTATGATCCCCAAGCGGTGAGGGCCCTTGTACCCCACTACATGGAGGTACAAGGAAGTGCTTAGAGCATGGGACCAGCCATGGACAGGGGCAAAATGGGAGATGGACAGATAGAGAAGTGGGATAGGCTGTGGAGCCCCTGGATCCAGCTGTAGCTGAGCCACACTGCTTCCTGCTTTTCTAAGTTCTGATAGGCACAGAGGGATAATAACCAGTAACCTGTCCTTGTTCTTAAGGAGCTCACATCTAAAGTAGGAGGGCACGTAAGAAAACAAATTACACTACAGTGAGCTAGCTGGCTAACGTAATTCCTGCCACAGGGCTTTTGCATGTGCTGTTTCCTCTGCTGGAAACAGCATTCTCCAAGATCCATAAACTGGTATATTAAGTTCCTAAATCTGTTGTAAAAAAAAAAAAAATCACAAACTAGTGGCCTAAACAACAGAAATTTATTGTCTCAAATTTCTGAAGGCCCAAAGTCGAAGGTCACAGTGTCAGCAAGGATGGCTCCCTTTGAGGACTACAAGAGAGAATCTGTCTCATGCTGCTCTACCTTCCAGTGTCTGCAGCAATCTTTGGGATCCACTGGCTTATAGATCTCTACTGTCATCTTCATGTGGCATCATCCTTGTCTACTATCTGTCTCTAGATTTCTCTTCTTTCAATTTTTTTAAGTTTATTTATTTTAAGAGAGAGCACAAATGCATGGGAGAGGGGCAGAGAGGGAGAATCAGACGCAGGCCCTGTGCTGTTAACATAGAGCCCAACGTTGGGCTCAAACTCACCAACTGTGCAATCATGAACGGAGCCAAACTCAAGAGTCGGACACCTAACAGACTGAGCCACACAGGTGCCCCAATTTCTCTTTCATAATAAGGGTACCACCCACATTGGATTAGAGGCCTATCCTACTCCAGTATGACCTCATCTTGACTAGTTTCATCTGCCATGATCCTATTCCCAAATAGAGTCACATCCTCAGGTACTGGGGGATAGAACTTCAACATGATTTTCTCAGGAGACAGAATTCAACCCATAACAGCTGGCTGCTTCTTACCATTCGAGTCTCAGTCCAAGCATTACCTCCACAGACAGGCCAGGCCTTCCTGATCTCCAAATTCAAAGTGGCTCTCCCCTGGGCACTAGACACTCTATCTCACTGCCCTATTTGATTTTCTTCATATACTTACCACTACCAGAAATCACCCTACTTGTTCATTTGGTTTTGGTGTGTCTCTCCACACTAGAATGTAAACCCTATGAAATCAGGGACTTTGTCTTGTCCATTTATCTCTAGAGCCTAGAGCAGGGCCTGACACATGGTGGTGGTTCAATCAATACCCGCTGAATAAATGAATACATGCATTCGATAAATCCTGCTTGTCTATTCATAAGCATAATGTCAGAGAGCACACGGCTATGAATGAAAATAAAGCACTAAGAGGACAAAGACGGGCCACTTTGAATCAGGTGGCACGGAAGGCTTCAGAGACGCAACAAGGAAGCAAACCGGAGCTGGTTTCAAAGACAGTGATGTTGACTGTGGGTTGACAGTGTGACTGGAGTGAGTTCCAGGCATGACTAAGATCGGAGGAAGAGGGGGGACAGCGAGGAGAGCAGGCGTGCCATAAGGAAGCCGAAAGTGAAGGTGTCTGCATTTACTACCCTCTGTCTGGACCTTGGGCTTACAAAGCACTTTGATGTTCTTGGCCACACAAAGTGTTCCCTTATTCCTCAAGTTGTCACAAGAGTCCTGAACCCCTCCCTCGCTGTCTGTCCCCTGGGCACTTTGTTCTTGCTGCTGCCCCAGCGTGTCCCGCATTTCTGTGGAATTACAAGCTTTCTATTTTACGTGCCCCTTGCCCCCTCCAGTGAGCTCCTTGAAGGCAGGGACCCCAGAAGTTAGCCAGCAGGCATGGAAGGAAGCGAACTTCTGGCGGGCACTCTTCCACCCTGAGGACATCCCTTCGGCCACATGGAACAAGTTTTTCTCGTGTGAAAGCAAGGCTTTGGGGAGTGACCTCCCGCAAAACGGTGCAGCAGGAAGCTCTAGGAGTCGGCCCTCCACCCGTGCGGCAGGCAGGGACTAGAACCAACCACCTGGGAGCCCTGGAACCTGACGACACGGGTGGCGAGCGGGGCACGCCTGCTGAGTGCACGGGCTGACCTCTGCCAGGGGAGCAGTGTGGGTGAGGGGGCCACCGCCGCCGCCACTCCTCAGCCCTGCGCAGCCCAGGGGGCGGGAACGGCTGGCCGGGCCGGCGTGGACGGTCAGGGCCTCGTCTCCTGGCAGTCTGGTCTGGGCGGGCCTCTGTCTGTCACAGGATATAGGGCAGGATATAAACTGTCATGTCGCTACCCAGAGAGCCACAGGAGATTTCGACACTCATTAACTCATTTTTTTCCCCAACAAGAACTGAGTAGCTTTTGTGTGCCAGGCACTGGGGATACAGGAATAAACAAAACAGACACAGATCCAAGTTTACATTCTGACAGGGAAACCGATGCTTCACTGAAGCGTGGGGGAGGCGGAGGCAGGAAGGGGTGTACAGGTCTCTTGAGTCACTCCAGACCCTCTGATTTGGCACCGTATTATTGTACATTTTACTCATGCCAGGTCTCCTGGCCTAAAGGTAAAAACCATGCAAGTTAATTCCTTAAGTCTCCAGTTGATTCTCACCCCCTGACCCCCAGGCCAGAGACCCAGAAGCCAAACATGACTCGAGGTTTCTTGGTCAGGTCCAGAGACAAATAATCATACACTATATCCAACAGTAAAGATGATATTTTGTTTCTTTGTTTAAGTAGAGCTGGGTACTAAGGTATTTTTTCCTCTTAAAAAAAAAAAACAATCTCCATCTTGCTGGGATGATTTAACTAGATTCCTCCCTGAGGCAGAAGCCAAAACCACTGCCAAAACCTGACTTCCTGACGTGAGTCTTGGTTTAGACAAGTCATTCAAGCTCTCTGAGCATCGGTTTCCTGGTCTGTTATGCGGGACATTAACACACCACCTCCCGGGGCTGTGGAAATGCTTCCACAAGTCAAGGACATGAAATTGCTTAGAGCAACACCTGGCACACACAAGCATGCAATATACGTTACCAGGGGAAAAGGGGGGGAAAGCTTCCCAACATTCCTTTCAGCCAATCATTTTATTGAGAGACCATCATCTGTCAAATCATACAATCCAACAGACGAGGGTTTCATTATCACAGCACACCAAGCAGCAGGCAGATTTGGGGGTGGGGATCAGGAGAATCATGTTCCAGGCCATAGTAAGGGTCTGGGGTGGCTGCTACGCTTGTCTTCTCCAAGGCCCAGGGCCCTGCCTACCAACTTTGGGCAGAATTTCGCAGGGAGACTCCTGCCTCCTCCCTCTTCTCTCCTCCTGTTTTCCTGTAAAGCTGATTCGACCAAGGGAAGAAGCCAAGTCCTCATTTTTCATAAGCCCATTCTCCCCACACCTTGACTTTCTTCTCTTCATTTGCATTAGGAACAGTACTCTGACCCTTCCCTAAGGCGACTCCGGTGCTCCTTTCACAGCCGGTGATTCTCTCTCCCTGATAATCCCTCTCCCTGGCAGCTAGAAGCCTGCGTTCAAGAGTAGCATGACGCTATGACCTGAAGCTGACTGCTTTGGGGGAAATCAAGCAAGGACTGCAGAAAACTCGCAAGTCATCTGATGGGCCCATTATGCCAGGAGAAAGAAGTCAGAAAAAAGACCAAGCATGTTCCCACTTACATGTAGAATCTAAAAAAAGCCAAAGTCCTAGGAAAAGAGAGTAGAATGGTGACTGCCAGAGGCTGGGGTATTGAGGAGAGGCTGATCAAAGGGCACAACTTCTAGCTGGAAGAGGAGTAAGTTCTGGGTATCTAAGGTACCGAACGGTGACTGTACCTAACACTGCTGATTGTACACTTAGAAGTTGCTGAAAGTAGTTTTTTTTTAAGGTTTATTCATTTTTCAGAGACAGAGAGAGACAAAGTATTACTGGGGGAGAGGCAGAAAGAGAGGGAGACAGAGAATCTGAAGCAGGCTCCAGGCTCTGAGCTGTCAGCAACAGAGCCTAATGTGGGGCTCGAACTCATAAACCGAGAGACTGTGATCTGAGCAAAGTCAGACGCTTAACCAACCGAGCCACCCAGGCGCCCCAAGAGTAGATCTTAAGTGTTATCACCACACACACACAAAAGTAATTGTGTTAGGGGATCAAGGTGCTAACTACCCTTATTTTGGTAGTTATTTTACAATACCTACACTTATCAAATCATCCCACGGTATACCGTAAATTTACATACACATCAATATCTCAATAAAGCGGGGGGGAAATCATCCAAGACCCATGGCTTCTCCCCAGCTTCTTGTCCCAATGCAGCCAACAAACCTTTTCTCTTTGACTTTTTTAAAATAAAATGCAAGAAACCACCTTCCCTGTCATGGCCCAAGAAATGACAACTGTTTGGAGGATTATGCCTCCTCATCAATTGATAACATCTCTGTAAGCACAGGGATAGGGGCTCAGACATCCTTGCATTCCTATAGCATTAAACAGAGAAACTGGCCCGAGAACAGGCTGTTGAAAAACTACGTTAAGTAAACTCCATTTTTATAGCATCTGTTCACATCTAAAAATTCCAAATTAGAAATTATAAAATGTATGACAGATATCTTAATAAATTAATTGTGGGGCTCCGAGGTGGCTCAGTCAGTTAAGCAGACAACTCTTGATTTCAACTCAGGTCATGATCGTACAGTTCATGAGTTCAAGACCCACATGGGGCTCCACAGACAGTGTGGAGCCTGCTTGGCTTTCTCTCTCTCCCTCTCTCTCTACCCTTCCCTCCTTCACGTGTACATTTGAGCACTCTCCATCTCTCTCTCTCTCTCTCTCTCAAAATAAACTTAAAAAAAATACTGCATTAATTGCAAAGTCAATTATGTGTTATATACCACCTGGGATTTTATGAAAATTAGTACTATTTCAAAACTAAAGAAAATGTACTATAAAATATGCTTTGTTATTTTCATTGGCATGAATACAGACCCAACAATTAATTCTCGCCTTCACTATTACAGAGTGCCTGCAGTATTTTCCCATTTTAAAGCGAGGAAAATAACAGCTACCGCACTGCATTTTCGTGAAGATTAAATGCGTTCCCACACGTATAGTACTGCGAACAGGGCCTGGCGAATGGTGACCGCTTATGAAAGGTTAGCTTTTCCTGCTGCTGCTGTTACCAGGCACTCGTCTGGCTAACGCTATGAGACCAAGTTAAACAGAAGTTCATGTACTTAATGTGCCCAAGAAAGTACTAGTAGAAGCAAGACACACATATAATCCATGGTCCTGACAACAAAATTTGCCCTCAGATACCTTCTAAAAGCCATTACCAGAGTCTCATCACACAAGAATTGCCTATAATTGCTTATTTCTTAGAATGTGACTGTACCTTGAAGCAGAAATATATATTTAGTAGACCCTAAATGTACGCCAGCGAGAAATGAATTAGCAACTTCACTAAAAGGTTCCTTTAAAAAAAAATGACAGCAACTTTTACCTTCTCTTCAGGCCTGGTGATGTTCCTGATTCCGTGAGATGTGGAGTACCTTTATTAACTGATAAGGACCTGTGAGTTTATGAGAGCTCCAAATGACCACAATCTGGGTTAAAAATAAGCAGTGAGAAACAAAAACTGAGAAACAAGTGAGAAACGAAAAGCAGAAGTACGCACAGCACCGCTCCGCTCGCCCTCTCCCACAGCGGGCGTTTTCCCGTCTGTCAGACGCCATCCTGCAACCAGCTCTTCCCTGCCGGGCGTCCTGCAGGCCACTGACCCATATGCCAGGCCACACAAGGGCTGTAGGGTGGGGCGAGTTTCCCCTCCTGGAAGGCCACAGTGCCCACTGAAACCATAGACCCCCTTTTCCAAGGAACATGACTAGAATCCAGGTTTTGGAAACAGCCTTAAATTAATCATTTTGTTCCACTGAAGGGTAACTACAGGCTCATTCACCTGGCCTGGCAAAGTCAACACTTACTGAAAAGCAGATGGAGAAGAACATTAACCCTATCTATACACACAGCCCCTCACTGGTTGTATGACTTCACATTTTGGATGAAGTCAAAAAGAAACTATCCTCAGGATCAGTCTGGGAAGGTACAGATTCTAGGGATGGTTTATGAGAAGCTATTCACGTAAGTGATTTTAGAAGATTTGTAGGATAATGGGGCGCCTGGGTGGCTCAGTCAGTTAAGCATCTAACTTCGGCTCAGGTCATGATCTCACAGTTTATGGGTTGGAGCCCCACGTCAGGATCTGTGCTGACAGCTCAGAGCCTGGAGTCTGCTTGAGATTGTGTCGTCTTCTCTCTCTGCTCCTCCCCTGCATGCACTCTGTCTCTCTAACTCTCAAAAATAAATAATAAATTTAAGATTTGTAGGATAAAAGAAAGGAAGAAGATGTAACAGCAAATCTGTCAACAAAAGGAATTTAATTCTCCTGGTTTTTTTGGGGGGGTGTATTTATTTTGAAAGAGCAGGGAAGGGGTAAAGCAGGAGGGAGGGAGAAGGAAGAAGAGAGAGAATCCCAAGCAGGCTCCACACAGTCAGCACAGAGCTCACTATGGGTTTTGATCTCATGAACTGTAAGGTTATAACCTGCACTGAAACCAAGAGTCAAACGCTTAAGTGACTGAGCCACCCAAGCACCCCTCTCCTACTGTTAATTTTTAAGTCAAAGAGAAGAATGCAGGTGCACAGCAACCTAATCAGAATATGTCCAAAGTCATCAGGAAGAAACCTATTGATGTTAGTTTAATGGGGTGACAAACAGACAGGAATATTCAGGATTCCTTGTCAAACTATCTGGAAAGACTCCCATCTCTTAATTATTAATTACTTTAATTCTATAACCAGAAAAAAATCCAGAATCCTAAATATCTGTTTATATTCTACGTTTCCCTTCTTTTCTAGCACCTGATACATCACAGAAAATCGGGGACTTGGGGATGCATCTTGCCACCCCTCGGGTCACAGTAGCATTCACCCAACCATCGCTGCCCAGGATGGCTGCCCCACTGCCCTTCCTAGTGACCAGATGGATGAAGGTATAGGGTCAGCAGAGAGGAAGCTAAGTTTCTGAAATAACAAGAAGAACACAGAAAAAAACCATCCTGTGTTATGTAGCCCCTTGTTTCCCAAGATTCAAAACCACTCAGGATCTTGAGGCCAATGTCTCCTAAGAGGGGCAGGAGAGGAGTGGGAAGGGGCTGCGTAGCTGGGGTTACAGAAAAGCCTTATTCTCCAGGCTCTGCAGTTGAACAGAAAGTCACATAACATTGTCCAAACATTTTGCTCCAGCATTGTCCAACTGAACTTTCAGTGACAATGAAAATGTTCTGTTCAAACGGTGTTTCTGGGGCACCCGGGTGGCTCAGTCAGCTAAGCATCTGACTTTGGCTCATGTCATGATCTCACAGTTCATGGGTTTAAGCCCTGTGTCAGTCTCTGTGCTGACAGCTAGCTCAGAGCCTGGAGCCTGTCTTCAGATTCTGTGTCTCCCTCTCTCTCTGACCCTCCCTTGCTCGCTCACTCTCTCTCTCTCAAAAATAAATAAAACATTAAAAAAAATTTCAAACAGTGTTTCACATGCTGGCCACTTGTCACATGTGGCTATCCAGTACTGAAAATGTAACTAGTACACCTGAGGAGCTAAATTTTTTTATTTTAATTCACTTTAGCCTGAATAATTACATGTAGCCTGTGGCTACTGTATTTGGTAGTGCAGCTAGCTTACATATTTAATGTTCCATCAACATGAATTCCACAAAAATGGAGATGGTCAGGGACCAAGGAAGGTTCTCCGGAGGTTCTGGGAAATGGACTATTTGATTTTTCAAAGGAAGTAGGGAAGAATCAAGTCTATTAGCTCATGAATCTCCACATATACTATGACATTTAAGAGAAGCATCACTCTCACCTTACTAAGTGGAGAAACTGAGATACAGGATCGATGAATTGATATGAATAGAACTGCCATTTGTGGAATCTCTACATGTATGCAGGTTTTTATACGCAATCTTTACAACCGTTTTCCAAGGCAAACTCCACTGACTCTCTTCTACTGGTGTGGAAACTGAGGTTCAAGAAGGTTAAACGTGGGGCACCTGGGTGGCTCAGTTGGTTAAGCGTCTGACTTCGGCTCAGGTCATGATCTCACAGTTTGTGGGTTCGAGCCCTGTATCGGGCTCTGTGCTGACAGCTAGCTCAGAGCCTGGAGCCTGCTTCGGATTCTGTATCTCCCTCTCTCTCTGACCCTCCCCTGCTCATGCTGTCTCTCTCTGTCTCTCAAAATAAATAAAAATCTTTTTTTTTTAATGTAAAGAAAAAAAAAAGTAAGGTTAAACGTTTAGGAAAAGCCACACAGCAAGTGAAGCTGAGATTTGAACTCAGAACTATTTTTAAAGCCCAAACAAAATATAGCTTAGGTCTTTGGCAAAGATCAATTTTCCCTTCCAGATTTAGTCAGCAAGTATCTTTTGAGCTTTTGTTATACGCGCAGCAGTGTGCTAAGTGCTTGGGAGCGGGGAGCACGAAGACGAGGGAAGAAAACCACTGGTATCAGTGAACCTCAGAGTTGTGTGGGCTGGTTATTCTTCTCTAACAAGGGACATGAATTATTCAATTACTCACAGCTCGCTCCTTTCATATATTATACCAATCAACTGGCCTGGAATAAAAAATAAGCTAGTATTTTTAGCACTTCAAAAACACGCAGAACCAAAAGCACATGTGAGAAGAGAAAAAAATAGATAAAATGGACTTCGTCAGAATTAAAAATTTGGGGGCACCAAAGGACACCATCAATGAAATGAAAAGATAATCCAGAGAATGGGAGGAAATACCGGCCAATCACGTATCTGACAAGGGACTTGTCCACAGTATATTTTTTAGGAAACTCTTACAATGCAGTAATAAAAAGGTAAATAACCTGTACACATTTTTGTGTGTCCATTTCTTTTTGGTCTAGGAGTGGAATAACAGATCATCCAGTAATTCTATGTTTGGTATTTTGAGGACGTGCCAAACCGTTAGCAAAGTGGCCGCACCATTCAACAACCACAACAGCAAGGTCAGTGATGGCTCAAATTTCCATACACCCTCACCAACACTTGCCATTGTCTGTCTTTTTCATTAGTCATTCCTGACTGTAGGAAATAACATCTCATTATGGTTTAATATGCATTTTCCTAACAACCCGTGATGTTGAACATCATTTCTTGTGCTTACTGACCATTTACATATCTTCTCTGGAGAAATGCTGGCTTAAATCCCACGTCCTTTCAGTCATACTCATCACATAAGTCCTATTCAGTTAAAGAAACAGAATGGAGAGGGAGAACAAATTTTTTCTTCTATCTATCAATACAATTTCCTCAGGTATCTCAAAATGTGAAGCTATAAAAGCCCAGATTCTCTTTTAACGTGCCTGGAGTTGAAGGTGGGGACTGTGGGACTCACTCTCCCACCTCCAGGTGACCTGGAGCAAGTGACTTAATCTGAGCCTCAGCTTCTCGTTCCTGCAAAACACACTTCACACAAACGCCCAAGAGCTGTCTAAATGAGCGCGCTGTCTAGCACGCGGTGAGCACTCCACAAATGCGGTGTTACTGCGTTATCAACGACCCGCATCGTTACTGTCATTACGACCCGAGTTCCCACAGGAGGCCTGAGAATGTGACAGGTACATATGTTTTCCATGCACTTTCAGTGCTTCGTTACTGCTCTACTCAATTCAGACCCCGATTGCCTGAACATAACCGGGCTCACTGCTCACTGTGACCCCGACTTGTTAGCCCAAGGACTTAGACTTTGAAATAAGCCCCCAAATATCTCACTGCATGGAACAAAAGCTGCTTTATCCCCTGGCAAAAGCAAAAACGGGATATTTTCCAAGTCAACAATAGGAAAAAAAATTTTTTTTAATTGGTATGTTATTGTTGTTTCTAGAACTAACAAAGAAGAAAATGTCAGCGTCTCCTCAGAGATGGCTGGCAAATGGAGGGAAAGAACACGAGAAAAATGAAGCCGCCTGCCAGGAGCTGGTAGAGGAACACGAGTGCCAGCTCGGCACCAGAGGATCACCGCCACCCACCCACCCAAGGAGGGAAGCAAGAGGCTGTGACACAGCTGGAAGCCGCCCGAGTTCAGGAAACCCCTCCCCCCTTTATTTTTAAGTCTACATGAGAAAGGAAGAGAAACTGCACAGGAGTAACCTCTCTCCTCCTTTCCCTTCTGCCAAGCAGGGGTGGTGGAACAGGCGCCTGGAGAGTATCTGCAGTTCCAAGTGGACCACACCTCATCACCAACGTCAGGCCAAGTGCAGTGGTGACCTCTGGCTTGCCCAGTCCACCCCCCCAGCCCAGCCACACACACTGCCCCCTGAAGAACCCAAATCTTCCAGCAGCTCCTTCTAGCCACACATCTCTGAGAACATCTGGGAAGAGACAGCGACACTGTGGCAGGGGCCCAGGCGCTGGCACCAGTGAGGGGCGTGGGCGCTTGGGTCTCCACGCGTGCTGGTTAGCCGCATGAGCCCCAAATCTCAAAATATTAAACAGAAGTAGGTCATGGGATTTACCTATCACCAGGACCTCTTTTGGCACCCATGAAACCTCACAGCCTGTGGGGACTTCTGGGCACTACCTACCTCGTACTCAGTAGAACAGGGAGAAGTTAAACAACTTCCTCACAGGAATGGCTGCTGGGGCCAAGTCTAAGCGCCCCTGAAATCTGAGTGGACAATAATGTTCCTGTCATCCTGGCTCTGTCCCTGAATGCTGCCTCTGTTCTGCTTTTTTTCCACAATAAAGGCCTAGAACTTGAGAGCTGAGAAGGTCCGCAGGGGCCCAGAGAGATGAAAGAACTTACCAAAGGTCACAGAGTACGGACGGGGCCAAGCCAAGACTTAACAACCAGCTTTACCCATACAAACTGGAAAGTACACTGTTCGGATTATAATCCACTTTCTCCATGAAGAGTATGTCCCTGACCTGGAAAGTAAGTGCTCATAAGGGGAATGCCAAGGGAATTAGGAATATGGATTCTGAGCCGATAATAAGGTTCAAATTCTGTTCTATCCCTCACCAAAGTGTGTGACTTCAAGAACTCCTAAACCTTGGCTTCCTGATCCATCATAATGGGCTAATAAAGGTACCAGCCCTGTAGACTACTCTAAGAACGAGTGTACCAATAGAGTATCTAAGTGTCTGACTACTGAGTACTGAAAACGAACCGTGGACTGAAGGGGAAGGGGGAGGGGGAGGGAGGGAAGGGGGTGATGGTCATGGTGGGGGGCACTTGTGGGGAGAAGCATTGGGTGTTATATGGAAACCAATTTGACAATAAGCTATTAAATAAAAATAAATACGTAAAATAGTGTCTGAGATAACTCATCATCATCATCCTAAAACAGAAGGGAAATAAGAGTGAAAGCACTGGGGAATTACATGAGAAAGACAGAAAGTGTGTGGTTGTTAAGTAAGGAGAGCACCATTTAACTTCAAAAAACTTAAGGCTACACCAAGAGTCGTCTTAACAGTGGCTAGTGGAACAGTGAAAGCAAAAAGAGAACAGGTTATAAAACGTTAAGGACAATACAACTCCAAAGATGTTAAATAATCACACCTACACACATATGTGTTCTCCAAAAAGAAAGTGAAAGACAACAAATGACATGTTAACAGCACCTCTCTGGGCAGTGGGATTATGCCCTTTATTGTCTTCTCTACATCCCAAGTCTGATGCAGCAGACATGTATTACTTCAGAAGTCAAAATAAATGTACGTCTTAAAGATTATTTTTATTTTTTAACTATTTAAAGTTTACCTGTTTTAGCCATCTCTAGATCATGTGGGGCTTGAACTCACAACCCTGAGATCAAGAGTCGCACGTTCCAGCGTTCCACCAGTGGAGCCAGTCAGGTACCACTAAAGATTTTTTTTTTAATTTTTTTTAATGTTTTGTTTATTTTTGAGACAGAGAGACAGCATGAGCAGGGGAGGGTCAGAGAGAAAAGGAGACACAGAATCTGAAGACAGGCTCCAGGCTCTTATCTAGCTGTCAGCACAGAGCCCGATGCGGGGCGCTGAACCCACAAACCGTGAGATCATGACCTGAGCCAAAGTCGAATGCTCAACTGACTGAGCCAGCCAGGTGCTCCTAAAGATTATTTTTAAAGAAGAAACTTGGTACCAGGCCAGGTCTCAAATGGCTGAAGGGCTATGCTGTCACTGAAGTTGCAAAAGGATAGGTGGAATCCTTAGAAGCAGTGTTTGGGAGGGGAGACCATCTGGGGGGCGGGGGGACCTCAAGTCACGGGACAGATGTGGAAGGTGATGCTGGAGAGTAGCAGGTTAGGGAGGAGTGGGAATGAATTTTGAAAGGAAAAGGAGAGTGCTGACTTTAGGAGTCCCTCATTTACATGAGAGAGATTATGAAGCCCTAGAAAATTGGCCAAAAGAGAACCCTGGAGAAAGCTTATCAGCAGCCCACTTTCTTTCCCTGATTAAGACAGAAACTAAAAAGCAAAGATCAAAACGGCTGGAAGAAAGGAACTGTGGGCTCCTACTGGGGCCAAGGCTGGGATACTCCACCTGCGTTTAGTGCTTTGAGCCACTCTCCAAATCTGAAATCATCACCTGATCCCAGGGAAGACCAAGAATTTCCTTCTTTTCAGCATTCAGATGGAGGAAAGAGATCTGCCAACCCCCGGCCACTGACATACACAAACCAGGGCCCTGAAGGAACTGACCACGGGCTCTAAGAAGGCTGAGGTAACTGTGGCATCTTCCTCTGGAAATCCTGGCTTGTCTTCAGTCCCCACTTCTGGCTTGTGATTTTGGTTTCCCTCTTTTGCAGAGATTCCTTGTAGCTCATACAAAGGGACAGAAGGACAACAGCCACCAGAGCGGAAGAGACAAAACCGAACACGCAGAGGAGATGGCAGAGCAGCACAGGGACCGCCTCCCCCCAGCTTCCTTCAGCTCAAGTCCCCTCTCTCCTCCCACAAGCCCCCTGTGCTGTGGTCAACGGGACAAGCATCCTCCTGCCCACCCCCCAACCCCGGACCTCTATATCTATCCCACCAGCTGCCTTTCTTGAACAATAACTTAGGATCACAGCGTGTTAAGGTTCATCTTGGTCACCAACCCCGTCCCCCTATTTCAGAGATGAGGAAAATGAGGCAGAAAAAAGAGGATAGTGTGTCTCCTCATATCGAAGTCAGATGAGAAAACACACTAGCCCAAGACTGTCTGTTCAGAGCCTTGCCAAAGTCACAAACCTTTGTTCTAACAGAACCATGGGACGGAGGGGGCTGCTGGGAACAAGTGATGTTGTTCTGGCACTCACTGCTGCCTGCGACCTGGACTGTCGTCCCCACGGCCCACTGGGAAAGTCCCAATCCAATCCCCAGGCTCTTCCTCAACAGATATCAACACATAAAATAACCCAGAAGGCTATATCAAGTTCAGGAGTAATGGGCAATGGTGACTCTTCCCTTCTCATAAGAAACAATTACAAGAGAAACATTTCACTACAGGGGCACTTAGGTGGCTCAGTCACTTAAGTGTCTGACTCTTGGTTTCGGCTCAGGTCATGATCTTATGGTTTCGTGGGATCAAGCCCTGCATCAGGCTCTGCAGTGGCAATGTGGAGAGGAGTCTGCTTGGGATTTTCCCTCTCCCTCTCTCTCTACCCTCCCCCACCTGCACTGTCTGTTTCTCTTAAAAAAAAAAAAAAAACACCTCAACACAAATAGTGACCCTGCAATAGTGGACATCATTAGGACCTATGGTGACCTATGGCTAATAATTTATGGATGTTTGCATAGTCTAAAAAAATCTTCCCCAAAATATTAATAAATATCGATTAAAATGTCAATTACTGTGGTGGTTTTAAAATATGCCCACACAGCGCCACCGCCCATCAGCTGAGAACCTAGCTGGGGCCTCTGGGGCCGGTGGGTGCCTGGGGCCAGCGGAGGAGGAGGAAGCCGAGGAGGTTGGGGTGATTGCTTAGGTGACATCTGATGAAATTAGTGAATAAGCGCATCAGCTATGTCTTACACTCCGGGTGTCGGTGGTGACCCTGCCCTCCTGGCCCAGAGGATCTCTTCCAATATCCAGCAGATCATACAATGTTCTACGGAAATCCAGAGGACACTGAATCAACTTGGAACGCCTCAAGATTCACCTGAACTGAGGCAACAACTGCAACAGAAGCAGCACTATACTAACCAACTTGCCAAAGAGACAGATAAGTACATTAAAGAGTTTGGATCCCTGCCTACCACCCCCAGCGAACAGCGTCAAAGGAAAATACAGAAGGACCGCTTAGTCGCTCAATTCACAACATCACTGACAAACTTTCAGAAGGTCCAGAGGGAAGCTGCTGAGAAAGAGAAAGAGTTTGTTGCTCGAGTGAGAGCCAGTTCCAGAGTGTCTGGTGGTTTTCCTGAGGAGAGTGCAAAGGACAGGAATCTTGTATCCTGGGAATGCCAAGCTCAACCTCAGGTGCAGGTGCAGGATGAAGAAATTACAGAAGATGACCTCTGCCTCATTCACGAGAGAGAGTCTTCTATCAGGCAACTTGAAGCTGATATTATGGATATTAATGAAATATTTAAAGATTTGGGGATGATGATTCACGAGCAAGGAGATGTGATAGATAGCATAGAAGCCAACGTGGAAAACGCGGAGGTGCACGTTCAGCAAGCAAACCAGCAGCTGTCAAGGGCAGCAGAATATCAGCGCAAATCCAGAAAAACCCTGTGCATCGTCATTTTTATCGTTGTCATCGGACTTGTCATTCTCGGCCTCATCATATGGAGAGTGAAAGGCTGAATTATGAAGGAGCACACAGTTGCACTACATTCTCTAAATTATGTACGAAGATTCCTGTAATCATGGGTTTTTTATTATTATTATTTTAAAGCCACTGCATAAAGGATAGCTCCCATACTTTATTTTTATTTGGCAGGGGGGAAGTTTCTTTTGGCTTCAATCTGATATTTTCAAACACTGAAAGTTTTCCTCAGTCTCACTGCTGGCATAACTTCCGTGCTTTTCGGTCCAGTAACTCTGAGGTTTTGTCCACAATGTATATGCCTTTCATTTATAATTTATTTGCCCTGTTGACTTAGCTTTTGGGATCAGTAAATTTAAAGAAGTGTGTGTGTGTGTGTGTGTGTGTGTGTGTGTGTGTCGGTCTCTGTCACAGAGACATGCACCCAGATTTGTGTGACTTTGAGTAAAAATCTCAAATTTAATTTTGATTTGGGCCAGCAGAGAAAACATTCTCAGTAACTTAAATAAAAGTAACCTACCTGTTTGTGGTGTTATTATTTTGTTTTCTGGGTCATAGCAGCACAAATTATTTAATTTTGATTGTTGGTTTTCTCTTAAGACCCTTGTTTACTCTAAATGAAATTACTGAATAATTTCCTAGAATATCTCATCCTCCTGATGTGTATATATATTAAGCATTTGCTATAGATTGCCTGGTCAGGTACTAAGGGTAATTGTTTTTGCATAGGACCCGTTTAAGTCTGATGCTTGCTGGGGTATCTGTAGCCACCATAAATGTGTCCTGTAATTTGGAGGAAGAGAGTGAAACATCAGTTCATACTGTTAGAAATCTGGAGATCCAACTTCTTATTCTGTTGTATACTTCCACAGCTATTAGGATGGAAAATTAACTACCTTCCCTGAAATCCTTCAGAACTACGGCTACATGTGTATCCTTGAGTCAGAATTACTCTTGGGAAGCAGCTTTCCCAGAATTACTGTGTTTGAGCACTAACACTTAAAATGTAACGTCTACCTTGCATACCGTTTTGTACGATCCTTCATTAGAAAATGATTTGGATGTTTGCCAGTTAACTCACTTGCCTTTTTAAATCAACGTTGTTTTGAGGCACTAATCTGAATACTGTAAAGAAGACTGTCTTAGTTTATAGTTTGTATTTTATAACAATGTTCTTATATAGCAGTTTGATAGTGAAGTCAGTGTTTTACATGGCAAGGTATGAGACTCCAAATGGGAACAAATAAAATATTAAGGAAGTAAAGTGTATCTTTGCAACCAAAATAAAGATGATCTTAAAAGTGTCTGGATAGTTCTGTTTCATGAGGACTCTGCTTTTGTGGGACCAGCACTTGACATAACCACACAGCAGCCCTTGTGCCTTTCTGGACTACCAGTTTACTCAGAGTGTTTTATTTTGGCAGTCTTGAAAAGTGTTGCTACTAGTAGGAGCTGCCTTGCATGTCAGCAAAACTCCATTTTTTTTCCCCACAAGAGATTGTAGAAAATGTTCTTGTGATGAGTGATTAGGAACTTTGAGACTGTGTTTCCCAAATCAGCTTGCTTTAGTGAACAAGATGGGCTGAGCGGGGAGGGCATCTCATGCAAATACTGCCTGATCTGAGGTCAGTGCCAGCCCACCAGGCCTGCTTGACCATGAAAAGAAGCATGCTCTTTCATGTGACAAGCCAGTATCTTACAGCTACGTAAAACTCCCAGTGGTTCCCACAAATCAGTTCAATTTTGTGCCACAGTTGTACGTGATAAAATGTTCATTCTTGTACAAGCAAATTCACTTACTCTGTTCACTTCATGGCAAGTTCCCAGTGATAGCAGAAGCACAATATTTTTTTGCATCATTTTAGCACCTTCATTTAAAGCCTAACAGTTTATAAATTATTTTAACTGGGACAGAGATCAGTGATTTAAAACTCTCATGGCTTGCATTCTTTGGAGATATATTGACTTCGAGGGGAAATCTTATGCCCAAATACATGTAACACAAAGAGCAGTCTCGATTTGAAAAATATAAAATGAAAAACATAGTACAATAATAGCAAAGGTTTTCAGGTTCTCGAAGTTTCCTTTAGGCTAGTTTCAGAATCACTTTGAAAGGTGAAGCTTCCACTATGGACAATAAAATTGGAGCCATTATGACTGTCCACATATTTGAATCTGAGTCCGACGGAGTCTCAGACTGAAGAAGCTTCCTTGCCAGGTGACACATTGTTCATTTTAATGTGCTAAAAAGACGTTCTCGAACAACGCAGATTGAGATTAACCAGGCTCTGTGCATAAACTGAACAATGGTTGTGGCATGAAGTGTTTGTGGTCCTGGCCATTAAATAGGAATGCGTTTTGGTTTTACCCAGCCATTGATGGTAAAGGAATAATGGGAGCCATCGCAACATAATGCAGCTTGTATTCAGTAGGCACGGGATCAACTCTAGAAAAGTATACAGTGGACACAGATGGAGCTGGGCCGAAGACAGGAAACCATGAAGGCCATGTCTGGAGTCAGGCCCCCCCCACCCCCCGCAGCACACTGCGTGCCCAGAGATGGCATCCGCATCATCGACAGGACGCTGCACTTTGAAGAAGGCTGCCCCTGGGTCCTTCATCGTCTTCCCTGCTGTTTTAAAAAAATGTAAAATTTTGTACACACACACACACACACACTGTTTTGAATATCAACCTTTTTTGACAAATTTATAAGGAAAAACGATTTTTGAAGACCTTCTATTCCATAAAGTTAGTCTGTGGTTTAGCAAGAAGTGTGGAATAATGTTTTTAGCTGTTGTAATGATTTGTTTCTTCATGTAGGAAAAAGAACACAATAAAAGATAAAGCCTGAAAAAAATAAAATATGCCCACAAATCCTTTGATACTCTTTCCTTGAAGAAGTGAAGCTTAAATCCCCTCCCTCCCCTCGAGTGTAGCCTGGACTCAGTGATTTTTCTTTTTTAATGTGAGAGAAAGAGAGAGAAAAACAGGACATGCATGAGCAGGGGAAAGGGGGAAAGGAGGGGTTGGGGGAGGGAGGATCTTAAGCAGGCTCCTCAGTGTGGTGCCCAATGCAGGGCTTGACCCAGTGACCCTGAGATCAAGACCTGAGCCAAAACCAAGAGTCGGACACTCAACCCACTGTGCCACCCAGGCACCTTCAGTGATTCTCTTCTAATGAACAGATCACAGAGAGGAAAGAACAATAAGTTTACAGCAGTGAAACCTGGCAGACCCCATAACCAAGTGAGCAAGGTTAATATCATCAGTGGTGAGTCATGCTGACATCATGTACTCCCTGCTATGACATGATGACAAGGGCATATCACCCCTACATTTACTCTTCCCAAAAATCCATCACCTGTTTAATCACAGACTAGAGAAACCCAAGTAACAGACATTCTACAAAGCACATAACTACGACTCTTCAACAGTGTCAAGGACACGTACGGCAAGGTAAAACCGTCATAAGTTGGAGGAATAAAAAAAGGATGACAACTGAATACAACATGAACTAGAGCCCACAAAAGAAAAGAATGTGAGCAGAGAACCAGGGAAAACTGAATAAAGTTTGTAGTTAATAACTAAAGTTAACAGTATTGTACTAAGGTAAATTTCTTAGTTTTGATAAACGTGAGATGGTTATGTAAAATGCTAATATTAGGGGAAGGCAAGTGAAAGATATACAAGAATTCTCTAAATTGTATTTCCAACTTTTCTGTGAGATTCTATTATTTCCAAATAAAAAAGTCTAGAAACAAAACAAAAGTGATGCTCTGGGAAGACACATCATGCTTATGCTAACTAAGGCTTCTTCAGGTCCCCACAAAACCCCTATCTATGTGTACCCATCGTCCCCGGTTTGAAAAGCATCACAGGACCTCTTGGTTATCAACGATTTTACTAACGTTAGTACCATGAGAATTACACATCAAGGAGGAATGACATGCATGATCCTAATTATTCAGCTGTCTTAAGTAAGGACCTTTTCTTCTAGATTCCATTTATATGAGAAGATAGAAACAGCGAAAGGCTCTCAGTACGGTGAGATTCGTCTGCTGCTTCTGGCTGTGATCCCATCATGCCACATTCTAAGCCCTGCACAGAAATATACCCAAAGGACAAATTCTGAGTGTGCATCAATATTAATTCATTTATACAGAGAACTTTGCTTTCCCCTGGTCTCTTTCTGAAAAGAGCTTGATTTAAATGCCTATTTCTACCTCAAAAGATAAGCTGTCACTAGACTCTCAACCATCCATGAGTGACAAGATAAAATCTATCCAATAACTTTGAAGGAAAACATTGTTTTGTTTTTTCCTTCATTTTTAAGATGCAGCAGCAGATTGCTTTGCAAAAATGGCTCCAAATGGTGCATCTCTCTTGTATCCACATCCTTTATTCAACATGATGGTATGGCTTCTTCCATCAAGGGCACAGGGCTGGGGGCGTTGCTTCCCTAACCCTTGGAGCTGGGCTGGCCTCGTAACTTGCTCTGACCAACAGAATACAGCAGAATTGACAGCATGCCGGTTCTGAACTGAGAGGATTCGTTTACTTCTACTCACTCTACTGGAAGCCTGCTCTACAGTCATGAAAAACAGCCAGGGCTGGTCTGCTTTAGGACAAGAAAACCAGGTGCTTAAAGACGAGGCTCCCCCCAGTCAGCCCAGCAGCTGACTCAGATACATGAACAACCCCACCACGCCCAGCCCAAATGGTCGACCTGTAACATCACGAGCTAAGCAAATAAGTCACTAAATTTGAGGGGTAGTTTGTCACACAGAAAAAGTACCTGGGTAGCTCAGTCGGTTAAGCATCTGACTCTTGACTCTGGCACAGGTCATGATCTCATGGTTCATGAGTTTGAACCCTGCACTGGGCTCTGCACAGACAGTGCACAGCCTGCTTGGGATTCTCTTTCTCCCTCTCTCTCTCTCTCTGCCCCTCCCAGGTACATAAGTGCTCACTCTCTGTCTCTCTCACACACAAAATAAATAAACCTAAAAAAATTAACTATTAAAAAATCTAACTGATTCAATGCAAACATGTGACTTCTATGCTATTAATTTTTCTGATCTTAAAAGTATTACATACTTACTGTAGAAAGGTCAGCCAATACAGTAAAGGAGAAAATTACCCATTATTTTACCACTAGAAGAAAACCAATACTCTGGTGTATTTCTGCCCAGTCTTTAGCATGTATGAGTAAATGAAAATGGGACCAGTTTAGTTCTAATTCTGTATCTTGCTTCCCCCTTGCAAATATTCTACAGTTTTTTTTAATGCTGTGAAAACATGATTTTTAATGATTTCACAATATTATCATGGATGTATAATATAAATTTGTACCATATATATTGTAGTTTCTAGTTCCTATACTACTAATAAAGTTATTTTTTGTTACTGTAAACAATACTGTTCATTTGAGTACAGAAAGCTTTATCCACTCCTACAGTTTTGTTTTTTTTTAACTAAACTCTACCTCCAGCATGGAGCTCGAACTCATGATCAAAAGTCACATGCTCTACTGTCTGAGCCAGTCAGGCATCCTTACGATTATTTCTTTAGAATGAACTTCTAAAACTTCTAGAAATTCTTGATTCAGAGTACGGACCACTGGTCACCTATTCAGAGCCAGTCCGGTCATGCTCAGGGGCACACAGGCTCATGCACACACAGCCTCTCCCTTGCCGGCAGAGACCCATTTTGCTCAGCTGTTCACCGTATGCTCTATCTGTGCTCAGGGTGGGGGCCTCTCTCCAGCAAAGGAAAGAGAAGAGACTCTTGATTAATCTAACCTGCAGGCCAAATCCAGCCCACCACCTGTTTTTGAAAGGACTACTTCAAGGAAAAGTCTTTAGGGAAGCTTTGGGACAGGTTTTCTTTATAAAAGATAGCTGTGCCGGAAGGGATGGTCCCTATTCCCAACTTTAAATATTCATGTGTGAGGATGTGTTAGCCGTCTTGTGACCACCAGGAGCCATGCCTGTAGAGAGGAGCCAATAGGCTGAGGATGGCAGAGCGAGGAAGGAAAGAGCCTGTGTCCTCTGTGGTGAGGGTGAGCCTCTGAACTCCCCGGAAGCAGCCTACACCTCTGGACAGCAAGATGATAAGCCTAAGCCTTTTGAATGGACATTTCTCTAAAGAAGACATACAGACGACAGACAGACACACGAAAAGATAATCATTATCACTCATCATCAAAGAAATGCAAATCAAAACCACAATGAGATACCACCTCATGCTGGTCAGAATGGCTAAAATCACAAACACAAAAAAAACTAGTGCCGGGCAAGAATGGAGAAAAAGGAATCCTTGTGCACTGCTGGTGAGAATGCATTTGGTGCAGCCAAGGTGGAAAACACTATGGAGTTTCTTCAAAAGATTAAAAACGGAACCACCCTATGATCCAGTAGTTCTACTACTGGATATTTACCCACAGAAGAAAAAAACCCTAATCCGAAAGGATATATGCACCACTATGTTCACTGCAGCTCTACTTACAGTGGTCAAATTGTGGAAGCAGCCCAAGTGTCCCCTGATAGATGAACGGATAAAGAAGATATGGTCCACATACACACGTCTATATACATACACAAGATAATATTAGTCAGCCATAAACAAGAATGAAATCTTGCCATTTGCAACAACATGAGAGTATAGCTAGAGAGTATAATGCTAAACGAAATAAGCCAGTCAGAGAAAGACAAATACCGTGTGATTACATCCTCTGTGGAATTTAAGAAACAAATGAGCAGGGGCACCTGCATGGCTCAGTCGGCTGAGTATCTGACTTCAGCTCAGATCGTGATCTCACAGTTCATGAGTTCGCGCCCCACACTGAGCTTGTTGCTGTCCACACAGAGCCTGCTTCAGACACTGTGTCCCCACCCACTCCCTTATTCATACGCACACACACGCTCTCCCTCTCTCCCTCTCCTCCTCTCTCTCTCTCAAAAAGAAATAAACATTACCAAAAAAAGAGTAAAGGTAAAAAAGAGACAGAGACACCAAAAAACAAACTCGTACCACTTACCCTGATGAGCACTGAGTAATACATGGAGTTGCTGAGTCGCTATATTGTACATCTGGAACAAATGTCACACTGTATGTCAACTACACTGGAATTAAAATAAAATAAATAAACCCAAGCCTCTTATTGTTTACACCACGTTTAGCCAGGTTTTCTATTCCCTGAGGACAAAACAATAGAGACTCTTCAAAGGCTATCAACTCACAGAGCACCAAAGTGAACTCTTGGAAAGACTGTAGCACCGAACCTCTTCTTCAGCAGTCTATGGGTTTTATATAAAATCTATGAAATAACTAGAGAAAAAGGACAAATGTAAACTATTCACTATTCTAATGTCCAGAAACATGATATAGTTTTCATTTGTTCAAATTAAAAACTATCTCCTAGTAAACTCCTTTTTCAATGTGTTGTGAGAATTTTTTCTATAGGTTTTGTGCTTTCTGTTGCTATTAAGAATGGAAGCATCTTTCCCATTATAGCTAACAGATTATTGCTGGTATATAATACACCATTGCTCCTCATGTGTATACCCACAAGTTGAGCCCTCATAAATTCTAGTAGTGTTACCAGACTTGTTTTTTTTTTTCTTCAAAGTTTTTATTTAAATTTCAGTCAGTTAACATATAGTGTAATCATTTCAGGAGCAGTGATTCAACACTTATACACAATACCTAGTTCTCATCATAACAAGTGCCCCTTTTATTTTTTTTAATTTTTTTATTGTTTTTTTATTTATTTTTGAGAGACAGAGAGAGACAGCATGAGCAGGGGAGAGTCAGACAGAGAGGGAGATACAGCATCTGAAGCAGGGTCCAGGCTCTGAGCTAGCGGTCAGCACAGAGCCCGATGCGGGGCTCGAACCCACAAACTGTGAGATCATGATCTGAGCTGAAGCTGGACGGTTAACCGACTGAGCCACCCAGGCGCCCCACAAGTGCTCCCTTTAATAGGCATCACCCATTTAGCCCGTCTCTCCACCGACCTCCCCTCCAACAACCCTGTTTGTTTTCTATACTTAAGAGTCTGCTTTCTAGTTTGCCTCTTTTTTATCCCTCCTAAGTTCATCCGTTTTGTTTCTCGAATTCCACATATGAGTGAAATCACACTGTATTCTCTGACTGACTGACTTCACTTAGTATAATACTCTCTAGCTCCATCTGCATCATTGCAAATAGCAAGATTTATTCTTTTTGATGGGTGAATAATATTACACACACACACATACACACACAAACTATATGCATATATATACATACATACACACAACTGTATACATATATTCACTTTATTTTGTTACAAAGCTAAACTCTATTTACATACATACATTGTGGGATAAAGAATCCCAAACTCCTTTATCCATTTGTCAGTCGATGGACATTTCAGCTCTTTATATAATCTGGCTATTGTTGATAATGCTGCTATAAACCTCAGGGTACATGTATTCCTTCCATCAGTATTTTTGTATCCTTTGGGTAAATACCTAGTAACCATACTTATTTTTTTATTGGTATGTAATTATGTTGTTTATTTTAAAAACCTGTTTTCTTCCAATAACCAACTACATTTTAAATACATGTTTCGTGCTTTATTGTGGTGGTAAGCAATGCCAGCACAATAATGAGTATTATCTTGGGATGTTTTTATGGAAATCCCTAGTGTTTTCTACTCAGTATGATATTAGAAGCTGGCTTCAAATATATGTACATGTGGATACACACACACACACACACACACACACACACACACTTTTTTGTTGTTTACAATACACTTAAATCATCATGCTAAAGAAATAGCCTATTTTCCTAAGAATTTTATTTTTTTCATTAAGAATGGGTATACATATAGTTTATCATTCTGAGACAACGGACTATACGGTTTACGTATAGACTTCCTAAAAAACATGATTGTACTTCTGGAAAAAAAATGTAAAGCTAACACCCTGAATGGTTCCACCAGAGTCTCCTTTGTAATTTTTTCATATGCTTCATCGGGTTTTTTAAATCACATGACTAGGGGAGCCCTTCTACTTCAGTGTGACAGCAATTACATACATGGGAATTACCCCATTTTTTGTAAATTTAAGTAAGTTCATTAGTAGAATTCCAATACCAACTCATTATCTCATGGTAAGAGTGGGGAGATTCCAACAGATTACGTTAAACAGTCATAGAGTAGGCAGGCAGGACGTCTTTGGAATACTCGTATTACCGGGTACTAACATTTCTACAGCCCCTGCTGGACACAGCCCTGCCTCAGGGATCACTTCCCCTCGGTACTACTTCCTCAGCTCCACGATATTCTCCTGATACTGGGAGGATGTCGCCCTTGACTTTCTGTAGTTTGGCTTTGTTCTACTGCACCAGAAACACTTCTCGACCTTTTCAAACAGTGTTATATAGAAAGGGGAGAAGACCTTGGCTTTTCTATGTCTAAACACAAAGCCAACCACCTGTCCATTTCCCACCATACCCGTATGTATGTATGTATGTATGTATGTATGTATGTATGTGTGTGTGTGTGTGTATTTTCACAGTATTGCTGCAGGGAAAGTGATGTAAAGACGTCCCTGGCATACAACAGCAGGTGCTTCTAGCTCTTACCGTTAGGTGTGGTGGTCATGGCTCTGCTGATCTTGGCTGGGCTCACTCACCTTGCTGTAATTATCACCCTGGCATCAGTTGGTTGTTTTCTGATTTAGGTGACCCAAGGAAGCTGCTGGGCCTTATGGTCAGGGTAAGGAGCAAGAATTGCTAAGGGAGCCATTTAAATATGTTCCAGGTGGGAGGGGAGGGAAGAGAGAGAACAGAGACTCCATGGCCAACCACAGAGACATGGCTGGGTATGACTCAGGGGAGAGTGACAGTCTGGAAACCTTGTTCCACATCTCTTTCAGTGAGTCAAAAACATAGAAAAATAAGAGGATGAGATTATACAGAGTAACACCCATTAGAGGTGCAGCCTTGTCTATGTCAGCAGTATGCATGAGGTCTTACCATCATCAGGTGCCTGCTTTCAGGCAGGGTCTATCCCTCTTAGGACACTAATAAAAAAAATTCAAGGGATTGGACAAGTCTCAATGAACCTTCCAGCACCAACACTCCCTGGCTATGGAAATTATTTTACCAAGCTAAACTCTCTTCATATGCATTCATTCTTCAGGTCACCTGAAGTATGACTGCTTAAAATTAAAAAGCTTCTGTAATGTTTATTTGTTTTTGAGAGACAAAACCAGAGAGCACACAAGCAGGGGTGGGGCAGAGAGAGACGGAAACGCAGAATCCAAAGTAGGTTCCAGGCTCTGAGCTGTCAGCACAGACGTAGGACTTGAACTCACAGACTGAGAGATCATGACCTGAGCTGAAGTTGATGCTTAACTGCCTGAGCCACCCAGGCGCCCCTGCTCACAATTTTAAAAATCAGAAGGAACAATATCAACAGCAGAACCTTAAACCCAACCTCTAGAGATGGGTATGCTCCACCTTAGAGTATCAGAAGCTAGAAAAGGATTACTATTCTGTCAAAGTGGCTTTGTGTGAAGGGAACCAAATGTGTACATTTTCAGGGCAGCGTGGGTTCATTTGTGATTAAAGAAAGACTCAAATCCATTTCAAGTAATAATATCTTTGAATTCACTCATACTGAGAATTATTGTGATTTTCTCCATTGCAATTCTTTTTTAAAAATTCAATTTATTTTTTGAGTAGTGGATATATGCATATGACATTAAACTCATAAGCTACAAACAATATAATGTTTAAAGTTCTCTATTATCCTTATTCCTAAAATACTCAATTACCCTCCTCAGTGATAACCACAGTTACTAGTATTCTATAGGCAGAGTAAGTGCAAGCACCGTGTATACCTGTGTAACTACAGGCATGCACAACCACACATTTTTCTTTTTAAACTAATATATGGCATTGTACTAAAAACACTGTTTTGCACCTTGCTTTTCTCCCTCTTAATGGTACATCTGACGCATTATTCCATATAGAGCTGCCTTGTTCTTTTAAAAGACTATCATACTCTGCTGTGTGGACATGATATTATTTAACCAGTTCCTATCAATGGATATTTAGGTTGCTTCCAGTGTTTTGGTATTTCAAACAATGCTATTATAAGTAACTTTGTACCTGAGCCATTTTGAGCATCCTACAGATGCAAACCTATCTGTAGGATAAATTCCAGCAAGCGGATTGCTCAGTCTGTGGAAAACTGTGCATTTTTAACTCTAATAACATCAAACCACCTTCCAGACACACAACATCAGGGACTGGCAAATTATCTGCAGGTCAAATCCAGCCCATCAGCTAAAAGTGCTTGTGCATTTTTGGGGTGCCTGGGTGGCTCAGTCGGACGGATGTCGGACTATGGCTCAGGTCATGATCTTGGAGTTAATGAGTTAAAGCCCCACAGCAGGCTCTGTGCTGACAGCCTCAGATTCTGTGTTTCCCTCTCTTCTCTGCCCCTCCCCCTGCTCACACTCTCTCTCAAAATTAACATAATTTTTTTTAATGTTTAATGTTTTTGTATTTTTAAAGAGTTGTTTAAAAAAGAAGGGGGTGGGGAAAAGGAGAAGAATCTGTGACAGAGACCTTAATGAGACCTGTAATGCTTGAAATATTTACTGTCTCATAGAAAGTTTGCTGATCACTCCACTAGGCCAATCTACATTGCCATTACCAGTGTCTGCCAGTGTTTATCCACTATTTCAGTTCTAGTCTTTGGTTAAATTGAAATTTAAAGTAATGCTTCAACAGTCTGGGTGGCTCAGTCAGTTAAGCGTCTGGCTCTCAATTTCGGCTCAGGTCATGATCTCACGGTTGGTGGGTTCCAGCCCCAAGTCCGTGCTGACAGCACTGGAACTTGCCTGGGTGTCTCTCTCCCTCTCTCTCACCCTTCCCCACTTCCATACATATAAGCATGCTCTCTCTTTCTCTCTCTCTCAAATAAATAAATATTTAAAAAATAAAGTAATGCTTCAGGTTCTGTGTCAGTTGAAGTTGAAGCATCTGTAACACTTACGTACTGGCACTGTGATTTTTCTAGGCCAAAACACAGCCAGTTTCAGGACACAAACATCAACTGACACTTGAGTTTGTCACCTCATGGTCACAAGTGGCAAGAAAAGGTTAGAATCCCCAACCGTCAGAACTGAAAGCAACTGTAAAGGTCATCTGCTCTGAGTATTATGGATTGTGTGGGCCATTAAAATTTCAAGAAGAATCTAAAGGATTAAAACAAGGTTGCCAGTTTTTATCTTACCAAGTCATTAAAAGATAAAAACAATCCAACCACCATACACTGTCATCATCACTTCATAAAAGAAAGGAATTTAATACCAAAAATTAGGTAGGACATACTCAATCCTAGCATAAAAGAGAATCCACTAAACTGAGTACCCTTAGCTTCATGACAAGCCAACCAGAGTCATTTTCTTTCTGCCACTTTTGCCTCAGATTGAGGAAAATTCCATGTCAAACCCATATGTGGGAACCAACCTTGCTGTTTTCTAAAAAGCTTCCATGTCCAAATGGCATGCCCCAGACTCAATGCCAGTGACAATAAATTCATGATTGATTCAGAACAAGAATACAGGACTTCTGCCCCCCCCCCCCCCCGCCCGGTCTCCTATGGTCCTATCTTCTCCCTAAACCACAAGTCCTCGTGTGTCCAGAATCACAAAGCAAACAGCACAACTGGGCGACACCCCAGCCCATTCACTGCCTTCCACATCTCACCGTCCTTAGGTCTTACGTCTGACCTGCCCATTTCTCATCCAAAATACGTTTTTGGTCCTCTTCACAGAGGGGGAGGGGATGCAACAAACAAGAGCAAAGAGAAAACTTCCTCTATTCTGAGTAGCTGGAGAATCCTTCGTTCATGCAGGCCCACACCACACTCATGCACCCGCCGTAAATGTGTCTCTCTTCCATCATCCTTGTAACCAACCTCTACCTCACTCTCTTCCTTTATGCTGCCAGAGCCTGTCCTTCCTGCAGTGCCCACGCTGGACAGGGAGAGGGGACTCTGGATGTACACGCATGAGTTTTTACCAGACTTAATCAGCTGTGATGGTTAATTTTAAATGTCAACTTGCCTGGGCTACAGGATGCTCCGACAGCTGGTGCTTCTGGAGAAGATGAGTGGGCATCACCCAATCAGCTGAGGGCCAGAATGGGACAGAATGTCAGAGGAAGGGTAAATTCATGCTCTCCACCTGGAGCTGAGACATCCACCTTCTCCTGCTCTTGAACATCACATGGGTACTCCCGATTCTCTGGATTCCAGACTCAGTTCAAGACTCACACCATCAGCCAATTGCCAGGCCTTCGCACCCAGACCGAATTACACCACAGGCTTTCCTGGTTCCCCAGCCTGCAGACAGCAGATCCCGGGACTTCTCAGTTCCATAACTGTATGAGCCATTCCTTTAATAAATCTCTTCATGTATGTATCTATGCATATCCTACTGGCCTGTTTCTCTGGAGAACCCTGATATGTCAGAGCCAAGAAAACTTCAATGGTTTTGAACATGCAGCGAGAGAAACACTATGACATCTATACCACATCCAAGCCCTCACCTTCCTCTGCCCTCCCTGGGTCCCTTTCATTCAATATTTCGCTTTCTTCCATGTGCCAGGCACTGCTGGGTTTCCCGTGACTGCTCGCCCACATCCTGAGGGAAAGTCCGCCTCTTTCTGTACCACCTGCTACCTGTACACTCCTTCAGGCACAGCTGCGTCAGCCTCTGCCACTTAGCCAGACCCCATCCTTGCGCTGCCGTCTCCAGCAGGCCCTGAAGCTACAGCTAAATGACGCTCAGGGCTGCCAAGCTTCCTGCAGTCCTTCCGGCATCACGCAAAGAATGCATTCGAGCAATCAGCACGAACAATAACTTTAGTAACTACAATACTGGCTCAATCTATTTTCTTTTCAATTAAAATTTCAGCTTTCACACAGCAGGGCTTTAACAGAAGTCTCAGCCCAGGAGTAGGTCCCTGCGGATGTACAATACCTAGTTCAGTGAACCAAACAGCAGGACTCCTGCTGCTGTCCAGTTGCTTTTCCCAAGTCTTCCTGTCACTCACGGCTCTGATGCACAGCTGAAAACAGTTCTCTTCCCTCCCGACACCTTGTTGCTTCTTCCTCCCCATTAATTACTCCCTCCGTTTTTATTCCCTTATAATGCATTTTAATAGGACTAATAATCCAAGGGAGAAACCAAGTAGTGGATGGAATTTTTCTTTCCTTGGAAAATAGGCTGTGGTCAAAAACACGCAAATCCTCACCGAGAAATGAAACAGGTGTCCCAAGGAGATGGGACACAGGGAAAGGGGATGTGATTTCTGCCGGTGCTTCATGCTCTCCGCAAAGTGACCTCTTCCTGTTTTGGCAGCAGGCTCTGGATAATATCACGTCTCTATAAATCACCTCAGTCATGCAGATATGATTCAGTTATTTATCCCCCAGAACCACAGGATGTGGATTGATTCAGATTTGACATTTGGAGATAAATGAGGAAGCCAGGCCTACAGACTGTCTGCTTCCTTGTACAAAAAGGTATAAAAACTCCATCTTGCCCACCACTCCCTGGGTGTTAGCCTCCTGGCTCGGAGTTTACATTTCCAAGGCATCTCGTATCAAACAGACGAGGGAGCAGGCATGGTTTAAACAAGCCTCACTCAGAGTCATGCAATGGTAGAGGCAGAAGACACCATAGGGGTTTAAGAAAAGAGGGAGCTAAACGGACACATTAACAAACAGTGACTAAAGCAGGGCAGGTGTGTATATGTAAATGAAGTAGAGGCATAAATGTAGTTCACGTCTGTTCCAGGTCTGTGATGTGCCACATGCTCAGTGCCTCTTCAAGGTTTCATTCAGTCACCTACTCACTCATGCGACTAACAGCTACTGAGCACTTACTGGGGTCAGACACAAGTACGCAGCACTGGTGATATGATGCTGAACTAGATACCCCTTCACGGAGCCTCTAATCCAGGGTTTACAGCTTACCTGACAAAATTACAACAGCCACTCACTAAAAAATATACCAAAGAGGTGGGGAGAGATGGAGGAGAGAAGAGGCACACTGATATCCTGCACAACTGACAATTTACCATACAGAGCTGACCCTTGAACCACAACACAACATGGGTTTGAAGTGTGTGAGCCCCACTTAGATTTTTTTTTAATACAGTACAGCACTTGTAAATTTGTTTCCCTTATGATTTTTTAAAATTTCTTTTAATGTTTATTTCTGAGAAAGAGAGTGTGTGTGTGTGTGTGTGTGAGCAGAGCAGGAGCAAAGAGAGAGGGAACACAGAATCTGAAGCAGGCTCCAGGCTCTAAGCAGTCAGCACAGAGCCCAATGTGGGGCTCGAACTTATGAACTGTGAGATCATGACCTGAGCCAAGTTGGACGCTTAACCAAACTAAGCCACCCAGGCACCCACCCTTATAATTTTTTTAATAATGGCTTCTTTTCTGTAGCTTATTTTGTTGTTAAGAATACAGCATATAATACAAATAACATACAAAATATGTTAATTGACTGTGTTACCACTAAGGCTTCTGGTCAACAGTAGGCTATTAGTAGTTTTGGGGGAGTCAAAAGTTATACACAAATTTTTGTATGAGGTATGTGTCTCTCACCCCCATGTTGTTCAAGGGTCAACAGTATACCATAAATGGATTCTAACTTAAAAATAGGTAGAGTTGCAGAGCACATGGTGGCTCAGTTGGTTAAGCATCTAACTTTGGCTCAGGTCATGATCTCATGGTTCGTGGATTCGAGCCCCATGTCAGGCTCTGAGCTGTCAGCACAGAAACCTGCTTCAGATTGTGTGTTTCCCCCTCTCTCTGCCCCTCCCCACCAAAATAAAATAAACATTAAAAAAATGTTAAATAAGTAGACTTACCTATAAGTATTTCACTTGTAAATGAGTAACAAAAATAATAATCCTGTTCATTCAGAAAACATTTGAGGACCAGCTACATGCTGGGTTACCCAAGTGACAAAATTTCTATCCTTAATGAGCTCACAATTTAAGTGAGAAGATAAAATAGTTAACAAAGAGGAGTGCCTGGGTAGCTCAGTCAGTTAAACATCTGACTCTTGATTTCAGCTCAGTTCATGATCCCAAAGTTTGTGAGTTCAAGCCCCACAACAGGCTCTGCACTGACAGAGTGGAGCCTGCTTGGGATTCTCTCTCTCTCTGCCCCTCCCCTGCTCTCTCTCCTAAAGTATAAAGTGTGAAGTGAAGTGAAGTGAAGTGAAGTGAAATAAAATAATTAACAAAGAGCTTCTATATAGGTGACAAAGGCTTTAATGAAGGGTGGAAGACATTCTGAAGGAATGTGGTGGGGGCGGGGGCATGAACAGGCACTAAAATCTGGAAGGAGAGCAGCACTGAAAGACTTGGGCTGAGGCCTGATGACCGAGTAAGGTAATACCAGGCAGGCGCGGAGTTGGGGAGTTCATTCCAGATGGAGGGAATGACAAGTACATTCTCAACTGAAAATAGTGGCTTCAGGTTGAGCAGAAAGTGCATCTGGGCAGCAGCCAAAGATAAGCCTAGAAAGGGAAACAGAAGCCATGTCTTGGAAGGCTCTGAATGCCCTGAGTGCAGAGCTGTGCTTTATCGTGCAGGTGATGGACAGCCTCTGCTGTATTTTCGGCACACTGGATCAAATGATTAGATTTGCCTGCTGAAACATTGCTCAGGCTGAGGTACGCTTACACACTTCTGAAGGTGTGGCTGAAGCCAGAGAGACCAGAGAGCGGGGAACAGCCCCGGGGAGCAATGACAGAATGCGGTGGAAGGAGGTTCATCATCACTCGCTCCTTCTGGTTAGATTCCAAATCAAAGAGAGTTTAAATGAAAACAAAAGACACGTATCTAAAAAGGTCATCCATTTCAGCTCAGCCTGGGCTTTACATTTAAATTAAAAACCAAAACAAACCTAGAATCATATTACAAGAGGAACAAAACTGCCTGTGCCTTTTGACCTGATAATTCCATTAAGGGATTCCTAAGAAAACAGCCTAGATGAGAGAAAAATAATTTTCTTCAAAGATGTTTTTAACTAAACTACCCAAATAGCCAACAAATGAAAATAATCCAAACATCTAAAAATAAGGGATAGTTTAAGTCAAATGTCATCTATCAACATGACTAAATACTAAATAAATATTCAAATAACCAGAGCCAACCATGGGAACGCATGTGGGAGGAAAAATCAGACTCCAGAACAACATACAGTTGACTTTTGATCAACAACACAACATGCGTTTGAACTGCACAAACCCCCTTACATACGGATTTTTTTATAAATACAATACTGCAAATGTATGTTCTCTTCCTTATGATTTTCTTAATAGCCTTTTCTTTTTCTCTAGCTCACTCTATTGTAAGAATACATGACATATAATATACAAACATGTACCGTGTACTGTTACTGGTTAAGTTTTGGGGGGGGGTCAAAGGTTATATGTAGATTTTCAACTGCATGGGGAGATGTCAGAATCCCCTGCATTGTTCAAGGGTCAGCTGTACATCCGATGACAACAACCATAAGTGTCTACCATGTGCTGGCCCCAAGGCTAGGTATTAGGGAATACAAAAATAAGCCAGACATGGTCCCTGTCTTCCAACATATCAGAGTCCACTGGGAAAGCCAGACCCACATTCCTGCAACAACGTGAGTTCTCGACAAAGATGGGCACCATGAGAGCCCTGAAGAATTGGTGCCCACCTCAGAGCTGACACACAAACACAACACAAACACAGACATTAAAATCAGTGGCAGAACTAAGTTACAAATCTGGAAGCCCCCAAACATGTACTTGCTAATAGTGTTTGATTATCCTGGGCATGAAATAGAAACTGTGAAACTTATGATGAAGAACACTTAAATCCCCAAGAGTTTCTGCATGGAGCCCCTTAAGAATCCTTGGACCCTGGTTTGAGAAGCAAGATCTAAAAGTAGGAGGGTAGCAGTGGAAGGAAAAGACAAAGATATGCCCAATAGAATTAAGCTCCTGAAGAGAATCGAGGGAGAGAAAGTCAGAGACAATGTCAATGTCAATGACAATAAGGCTCCCTGAAATAAGAAAGAGGATCAGGTTTGAAAGTAAGAAGTAAGTTCCATTTTTGACACAGAGTTTGAGGGACTTTGGGAAGAAGAAAGGTAGAGGTACTTAAGTCTTTGCTGGGAACTTATCTCTAGAGATTTGGAGCCATAGGGTAGAGACTCAGTATCCAAAGTCACCATCTGGAGGCAGCTGAAGCTAGAAATGGATGTTGAACAAGAAGTATGAACATATTTAATGTTACTAAATGTAGAAGACATATCCCCATTTAATCCCTCAAATATTTGTTAAGCATTTACTTTCAAAGTAGTATCTCCATCAAATTAATAAAATAATGGAATGAACAATAAAAGATAACAAATTATAATAATGAACTACGGAATTAAAGGATCAGGCTATACAAAGAGTAGATATATCCATCTCATATTTTTCCATGGGAAAAACTCTCTACTTTAAAACGAATGTAATTTGGAAATACAATTTGATTAATATAATTAAATGAAAGCTAAGTTTTTCTACAGTGATATATTCATGACCATCTTGCTACCAAGCCTATGAACCTGAGATAAGAACTCTAGGGACAGGGACGTATGCCTTATGTAAATGTCTAACATAAGGTATCTGGGAAAATAGCAAATACCTAATACTTGTGAAGGAATTTTCCAAGTAGGGGAATACTTAAACATTAGGAAATGGCAAAGTACTAGAAGAGAGCATTTGTGCGTAAGTACATACACACTGCAGAGTTCTACTCTTGAAAACAATCTGGGCTGCCAATGTGGAGGTGGTTGCTTTCACTCATTTGAAATCTACAATTACTCCTATGTAAATTAGAGGCAATGCAGAAAATGTGAGAAATTCAGAATCAATTTATCTTTTGAGTACTACTGAGATTCTTTGTGTGTGTGTGATCTGTATGTGCCAACATTACAACTGAGTTATTTCCAGAAATAATTCAAAAAAATTTTTCAATGAGGAGTTTTGAGTAGCAAAACTGGAAAGCATACTGTCAATCTGTTGTACATTCATGGAGTGCGGAATCACATGCTCCTCCTTTCACAAATATGCTTCAACACACAGAAAAAAAGTGAAAACTACACTGTAAATAACAGGGCTGCAGAGGGAGAGGTAAAGGAGGAGAAACACAGTTTGGGTTCATATGCTGGATTGACAGCAAAACATGACTGCTCCTATTTCCACTTGCTGTGGCAGACATTCTCAAGAAGATAAAGTGAGGGCACCTGGTGGCTCAGTCGGTTAAGCATCTGACTTCGGCTCAGGCCATCATCTCACAGCTTGTGGGTTCTAGGCCCACGTCGGGCTCTGTGCTGACAGCTCAGAGCCTGAAGCCTGATTCAGTTTCTGTGTCTCCCTCTCTCTCTGCTCCTCCCCAACTCACACTCTGTTTTCCTCCCTCTCAAAAATAAATAAACATTAGAAAAATAATTTTTAAAAAGAAGATAAAGTGAAGATAATTCTTGCTCTTCCTCACCTTCACTCTTCTGATTTCCTTATTGTCTATGAAGACAAATGGCACAAACTTTTTTAGGGAGAAAGTCCAAGCTAGGATTAAGAGGGAAGTATGTATATGGTTTTCTTCTTTTTAAAACTTTTTTTTATTGTTTTATTCATTAGTGAGAGAGAGAGAGAGAGAGAGAGAGAGAGAGACTGACTGAGCATGAGTGGGGAAGGGGCAGAGAGAGAGGGAGACAGAATCCAAAGCAGGCTCCAGGCTCTGAGCTGTCAGCACAGAGCCTAATGCAGGGCTTGAACTCACAGACTGGGAGATCATGACCTGAGCTGAAGTCTGCCAGTCAACAGACTGAGCCACCCAGGTGCCCCTGATTTTCTTAAATCCATCAGCTGAAGCTTATGAAGAAAAACAAAGCCTCCCAAACACATCATAATTACCTAGGGGACCTATTAAAAATATAGAGGTCAGGGTACCTGGGTGACTCAGTCTGTTGAGCATATGACTTGAACTCAGAGCATGATCTCAGAGTTCATGAGTTCAAGCCCCACATCTGGCTCTCTGCTAGTGGTCCAGAGCCCACTTTGGATCCTCTCTCCTTCCTCTCTGCACCTTCCACACTCAACATGCTTTCTTTCTCTTAAAAATAAATAAAAACATTTTTAAAAATATATAGACTTCTAGGTCCTCTCACAGAAATTGTGAGTCAGCAAGTCTGGGGTGAGACTGGAAATCTGTGTCTTCCCAAAACTCCACCAACCCCATCTATTCCCACAAGTGACTCTATTCACTAATTCTGTAACATTCTGCCGAATGCCAATTGCTTTATTTTTATTTCAATGTATAATTCTAAATCTCTAGTTAATATAACTTACCAGGAACCTCAAAGGATAGGAACAAGACCCCTTGCAATTGGGAAAGGGCGCCTTGAACATTAAAAAAAAAAAAAAAAGAAAAGGGTAGGGATGTGATTGTGTCTATGAGAAGCTAGTTTGGGAGAGGTTTCTGGTTTTCTGTCCATGTAACTCTTTGTAACCTACTGATATGAGGATGGGCTATGGCAGAAAAGGCTGGTCCTCAACCCAGAAAAGAAACTGCAGACATACCTGGCACACAGGGGAATCTCTAATTATAAATGATGGCCCACAGGCCAAATCCAGCAACCTCTTTTTTAATGGCCTAAAAGTTAAGAACGCTTTTAACATTTAAGGGGTACCTGGGTAGCTCAGTCAGTTAAGTGTCTAACTTCAGCTCAGGTCATGATCTTGTGGTTCATGAGTTCAAGCCGAGTCGGGCTCTGTGCTGCCAGCTCCGAGCCTGGGGCCTGATTTGGATCCCGTCTCCCTCCTTCTCTGCCCCTCCACTACTTGCACTCTGCCTCTCTCTCTCAAAAATATATAAACATTTTAAAAAATGTTTTAGGGGTGTCTAGGCGGCTCAGTCAGGTAAGCATCCGGCTTTGGCTCAGGTCATGATCTCACAGTTCGTGGGTTCAAGCCCCGTGTCGGGCTCTGTGCTGACAGCTAGCTCAGAGCCTGGAGCCTTATTTGGATTGTGTCTCCCTCTCTCTCTCTGAACCCTCCCCTGCTCACACTGTCTCTCTCTGTCTCTCAAAAACAAATAAAAAACATTTTAAAAATGTTTAAAGAATGGCTTTAACATTTTTAACTAATTGGAAAAATCTGAGTAATAATATTTTATGACATGAGAAAATCATATGAAATTCATATTTTAGTGTCCATAAATAATGTTTTATTGGGACACAGCCATACTAACTCATTTTATGTACTCTCCATGGCTGTCTTCACACTACAATGGCAGAGTTAAGTAGTTGTGACAAGGATCCATATGACCCACAGAGCCTAAAATATTTACAATCTGCCCTTCAAAGAAAAAGTCTGCCAATCCCTGCTTTAGGGGAGGTGTTTGGCTGCTTCCTGAAAACTGATTTTGATCTAGCCTTTGTCTGCTGAATATGAAATAAAATACTGAACTTAGAATGTCCTCAAACACATTTTCTTTGATACTGACCTAAAAGGCATACCACAGTCTAGATGCCTCTGCCTGAACGTCCCCTTACTGAAGTGACACTACTCCTGTGGTTTCCTAACCCAGAAGCAGAGGCAGGGACGGGCTTCCATTATTAGAAAGACGGATGTATAAAGAGAGGCAGCCAGGCACACTAATCCAGCAGGGCCCTCTGCATGAGCCATGTTTGAGCCTCCCTTTCATTGAGGAATGGAGAGCTTTACCCTGTCAACAAATACTGTTGCCGTTTTCCTAGCATTAATATTCAAAAATAGGAAATGCAGCACATGAAGCGTAATTCAACATAGAGTGGCAGGAGGTGCTGCTGTCGTCACTCCACCGAAGGCAGGAGGGTCGCCTCTCACAGTCCAGACAGTTCTGGTCCACTATCAGCAGTGTCGTTTTTGCCATTTCTGAAGGCAACGCAAACAGTAAAGCAGTTGCCATTGTTGCACCAGTCAGCTAATTCAATGGTCAGAACATTTCAAACCTCATAATTTACGCTGGAAAAAGTGGGAGTCTCACGCCTTTGAACTGCCTGTTAGACTACTCCATGTCACAGCTTGCCTGGCACCAGGAATAAGAAAAATTCTCCATTAGGAAATTAATGTTTATAAATACCCTGGAAAGCCAAATAATAAGCATCATGATTTAAACAGTAATCAGAGTGGCTTGTGTTATTAACTTTGCGAGTACACATTTTAATTTGTGGCTTTATCACACAGATTGATTGTTGGCTCAACTTTTTTAAGCATTTATTAGGTTTTTTGTTCATACTGGTCTAACCCTTAAAGTATTTTGCTCACATTTCAAACAACACTTAATCTAGAAAAAGAGTTTTGAAGAGTTAATCAAGTATCTATGTATAAGCGCAGTGCCTTGCATGTAACAAGCATTAAGTAAATGGTGGCACTTTTTATATTAGTAACAAAACATGCCAGGGCACCTGGGTGGCGCTGATTTCGGCTCTGGTCATGATTTCACAGTTCATGAGTTCAAGCCCCATATCAGGCTCTGCACTCACAGTGTGAAGCCTGCCTACGATTCTGTCTCTCTTCTCTCTCTCTGCTCTCCTGCACTCTGTCTCTCAAAATAAATAAAACAAACAAACAAAAAGCATGCTAAAGAGAGAAGTCTATTTTGAATCAACACTAGACTACAAAATACAGATGTTCAAGTGCAAAGACCTTATCTGAGGTGACCCCCTCTTCTATTTCCAAGGCTTAAGGGCCTGGTTATTGGCCAAATTTCAAAATTTCAGAGATTTACCATCCGTGATCAGAATCCTCCAAGGTCACAATCAGCAGCAACCTGATTCTCACAAGCCTTGCACTCGCAGGCCATGGCCATACTGGATGTGGCTGGGTTTGCTGAGGACCTGTCCTTCACGATTCTGCTCTGAATGAGAAGGGACAAAAGGCAACCAAGAGCAAGGGAGAGTAGAAACAAGAGACAGTCATTCCCAACTACCTCCTCTTCCTCTCCCTAAGGGCAAACCCTGTCCAGCATGTCAGGGAACTGTGGGGCTACCTATTTAGCTAGTATAAGACAGGTACCTTCAGTTGTTCAACAGGTACTTACTGAGCCCCCACGAAGGGCCTGCCATCGTTCTGAGCACTAGATACATCAATAAATGAAACAAACACACCCAGGGGTGCCGGGGTGGCTCAGTCAGTTAAGCGTCCATCTTTGGCTCAGGTCATGATCTCACAATTCATGGGATCAAGCCCCGTGTCGGGCTCTGTGTTGACAGCTAGCTCAGAGCCTGGAGCCTGCTTCGGATTCTGCATCTCCCTCTCTCTCTGACCCTCCCCTGTTCATGCTGTCTCTCTGTCTCTCAAAAATAAATAAAAAACATTTAAAAATAATTAAAAAACAAACACACCCAAGCACAACCAAGCACAGTGGCTCTACCTATCTGACATTAAGACATACTATGAGTAGTAACTAAGATTTGAATAGCGAGCTTGCACACTCATACATGTATAAACACTTGACAGATGACAGGTGGCAAGGACCCGTTGGTGGGGAAGGGACGGCACTCATAAGTGTTGCTGGAATACCTGGTTATATATCTGGGGAAAAACTAAACCCCTACCGTGTTTAACACATTAAATTTAATTCCAAGTGGATTAATACTTTTAATATTAAAGGCAAAACTTGAACTCTCATTAAAAAACACAGGTAAATATCCTTACCAACAGACAACAGAAGGATTTCTTATGCAACAAAAAGCACAAACGACAAAAAAAAAAATAACTTCCAAAATGTTAAAATTCATCAAAATATTCCATTTAGAAAAAGACACAAATTGGAAGAATATATTTGCAACTCAGTAAGAAAAAGTAGAAAAGAGAAATGAGCAAAAGATATGAACTGACAATTCACAGAAGTGAAATGGCCAATGAATACCTAAAAATATGTTGGACCAAGGGAGCCTGGGTGGTTCAGTCGGTTAAGCCTCCAACTCTTGGTTTCGGCTCAGGTCATGATCTCACGGTCCATGAGATGGAGCCTGGTGTCAGGCTCTGTGCGGACAGCATGGAGCCTGCTTGGGATTCTCTCTCTCTCTCTCTCTCTCTCTCTTCCTCTCTCTCTCTCTCTCTCTCTCTCCCCCTCCCTCCCTCCCCTGTGCACATGTATGGTCTTTCTCAAAATAAATACATTTTAATAGGTTGGACCACATCTGAATACATAAAAATATGTTCAACAATCAGAGAACCACAAACTAAAACCATGATGAGGTATTCCACCTTTGCCAGACCTGCAAATAAATGTAAAGTCTGACAGTACCGCGTGCTTGGTAAAATACTGGCCATTCGCAAACTGCTCATAAACCTCTCCGGAGGAGATTATGGCAATATTTAGTTGAATTGACAGCATGCTTACCCTCTGGCCCCACTACCCACCCCTACATGCCCTAGCACTCACAAACAAGTACATACACAAAATCAGAGCAGCACTGCTGTGAAACAACCAAAATATATGGCAAAAACATAAAGAACAACTGAATTATGCAGTATTCCATTACACAAATATACTTAGCTCCAAAAATGCATGGCGAGCTACTGGTATCAGATGGATAAATCTCACATATACAATATTTAGCAAAAAACCAGTATGTGTATGTATATATGTTGATATATATACATATAAAGTTTAAAGACATGCAAAGTAACGGCGTATCTTAAGGATACATACATATGTAATAAAAGTATTAAAGCACACAGATATGTTAAATTCGGGACAGAAGCTTCCTCTGCTTGGCAGGGAAGTATGGGGAGAGCACCATCTCTACTGAGGCTTTTTTTTCCTTTGTATGAGGGTCTTTTATTGAGATATAATTTACATACAGTGAAACAGATGTTAAGTGCTCAGTTTAGTGAGTCTGACATGTACACCCATGTGAACCGCAAGCCTATCAAGAAGTAGAAAATCTCCATCGCACCAGAAAATTTCCTCATGCCCCTGTCCTAGCCCGTCCCCACCAGCAACCGCTGTTTGATTCCTATCACCACAATTTGGTTTTCCCTGTTCTAGAACTTCATGTAAATGGAACCACACAGTACGTACTCTTTAGCATCTAGTTTGAGATTCCTCCACAGGTACATGCATAAACAGTAGCCTGTTTCCTTTTTATGGCTGAGTAGTAGGCATTCCATTTTGTAAATACACTGCGGCTTTGCTTGTCATTTTTTATCTTCAAGTTGTGGTATTATTCTTTACACCCTTTTTATAGATTAAGCATTTCCTTCTTAGAAAAGTGTAGGTCACAGAGTGCTGGAGATGCTCTAGGACATCTGCCTAAGAGTAAGGCAGCTGTGCTGTACGCTATGCCTGTGTCCACCCGACTAGACACTGCAGATTCCAGTTTCTGACCACAGACTTAGGAGGTGCTACCCAGGAAATCAGCATTTTTAATTTTTTTTAATGTTTTTTATTTATTTTTGAGAAACAGAGAAGACAGCACAAGCAGGGGAGGGTCAGAGAGAGAGGGAGACACAGAATCTGAAGCAGGCTCCAGGCTCTGAGCTAGCTGTCAGCACAGAGCCCGATGCGGGGCTGGAACCCATGAACCATGAGATCATGACCTGAGCCAAATCCGAATGCTCAATCGACTGAGCCACCTAGGTGCCCCAGGAATCTGCATTTTTAACAAGCTCCCCAAGCGACTCTTCTGTAAGACACGTTTTATAAACCACTGTTTATAAATACATTCTCTATGTACATTCTCTGTTCTGTAACTGCAATGGCTTCAATTATAACTGCTTACATGCCAATAACTCATAAATTTGTATCTTAATTTTCTCCTAAACTGCAGACCTCTGCTACAAATATCTCTACATGAAGGGCCCACTAGTGCCTCTGTGCAAAACAGAAGCAAACTTCCCAAGTCCTGCTCCTTGGTTTTCCCTCCAGAGTTTTATGTCTCAGCTCATGGCACCACTGTAACTCCAGTTTCACCAAACCAGAAACCTGAGAGTCTGTCACTCTGAACGCCTCTCCTCCCTCATCTTCCACATCCTATCAGTTACGAAGTCTCCTTCAAGACACTGAAATGCCTCTTGAAGGGAACGGGTCTCTCCATTCCTAGTCTAGGTCATCTGGATCACTGTAACGGCCTCCTAACCAGCCTCGCTCCCTCCAGTCTTCTACCTCCAGCCCCTTCCCTACCTTGCAGCCAAAGGAAACTTGCGAAACAAATATCTGATTTTCAAAACTGTGCTTATTTAGAACCTCTCAATGGCTTTTATTGTTATTATTACTTTTAGAGAGACAGGGGGAGAGCATACATGCAAGCTGGGAGAGGGGCAGAGGGAGACAGAGAGAGAAAGAATCCCAAGCAGGCTCCATGCTGAGCGTGGAGTCCAATGCGTGGCTTGACCCCACAACCCTGGGATCATGACCTAAGTTGAAATCAAGAGTCAGACATTCGATCGACTGAGCCACTCAGGCATCCCTCTCAATGGCTTTTCATTGCCTGTGGGACACTTGACATGGTTAACACAGCCTTTCATGATCTAACTTCTCTCAACCTTTCCAACCTCAGCTCTTGCCAATACTCCCTTGCTCTGTAGACGTTTAGCTGCTCTAAATGTACCTCACTTCCTCAAATGTGCCATTCCTTGCTCTTCCTTTGCATAAACTGATCCTTCTGCCTACAAGGCAACCCTCCTCCTCTTTCCCTGGCTGCCCCTACTTGCCCTTCAAGTCTCAGCTGAACAGTCACTCCATCCAGAGGCTGTTCTGAACCCCCCAGACTACATTAGGAACATGCAGTCCCACTACAACACCCTAGCAACTTGTTTTCCCTTTACAACAGATTATACCGTAATTCACAGAACTGTTCATCTTCTCAGACAGTCTACAAACTCTGTGAGATCAGGACCCTGCAGCGCTCACTCGCCCACAACGGATTCTTAGCACATAGCAGGAGGTTCATTGTATTTGTTTCATGAGTGTTACCCCATTACAGTGAGTCTACGTGCAAAGAAAGCTTATCAAATAGCCTCAGTTATTTCTTTCCATTGAAGACATGAATAATTCTAAGTTCTGAAAGTTATACCAGATACGCAACATTTATGTTTTACTCTCCTGCTGCTTTAGCGAACGCAATCTGTCACCAGAGACCAGTCTGTCAAAATGAGCAAGACATACATGCAAAAGAATGAAACTTAACCACTTGCTTTCACCAAACACAAAAACAAACCCAAAATCCAGTGAAGACCTAAACGTGAAGTCATAAAAGTCCTTGAAGAAAAACAAGCAGTAATCTGACATGGGCTATAGCAACATTTTTCTAGATATGATTCCTGAAGCAAGGAAAACAAAAGCAAAAATAAACTACTGGGACTATACCAAAATAAATAATCAACAACATTAAAAGGCCACCTACTATGGGGCGCCTGGGTGGCTCAGTCAGTTAAGCATCCAACATTGGTTTCGGTCTTGATCTCACAGTTTGTGAGTTCAAGCTCTGTGTCAGGCTCTGTGCTGACAAGTGAGAGCCTGGAGCCTGCTTCAGATTCTCATTCTCTCTCTCACTCTCTCTCTCTCTCTCCCTCCCTCTCTGTCTCTGTCGCTCTCCCTCCTTCCCTCCCTCTCCCCCACTCATGCACTGTCTCTCTCTCTCTCAAGAATAAACATTTTTTTAAAAAGGCAACCTACTAAATGGGAAAGGATATTTGCAAGTTACATATCCAATAAAGGATTAGTATCTATAATATATAAAGAACTTACACAATGCAACATACACACACACACACACACACACAAATAATCCAATTAAAAACTAGACAGAAGACATGAACAGACATTTCTCCAAAGAAGACATACAGATAGCCAACAGAAAAGAAGCACACATGAAAAGAAGCTCAATACATTTGGGAAATGCAAATCAAAACTACAATGAGATATGACCTCACATCTGTCAGAATGGCTAAAATCAAAAACACAAGAAACCACACGTGTCGACAAGAATGTGGAGAAAAAGGAACCCTCTTCACTGTTGGTGGGAATGCAAACAGGTACAGCCACTGTGGAAAACAGTATGGAGGTTCCATAAAAAGTTACAAATAGAACCATCCTATGATCCAGTAATCACACTTCTGGGTATTTACCCAAAGAATACAACACTAACCCAAAAGGATACATGCAACCCTATGTTTATTGCAACATCACTTACAATAGCCGAAGTATGGAAGCAGCCCAAGTATCCATCAAATGACAAATGGATAAAGAAGTGGTATACATATACAGTGGAGTATTATTCAACCATAAGAATGAAATCTTGCCATTTGCATTGACATGGATGGAGCTAGAGTGTATTATGCTAAGTGAAATAAGTCAGTCAGTGCAAGACAAACATCATATGATTTCACTCCTACATAAAATTTAAAAAACAGGGGTGGCTGGGTGGCTCAGTTGGCTAAGTGGTCAACTTCAGCTCAGGTCATGATCTCACAGTTCATGAGTTCAAGCCCTATGTCAGGCTCTGTGCTGACAGCTCACAGCCTGGAGCCTGCTTCGGATTCTGTGTCTCCCTTTCTCTATGGCCCTCCCCTGCTCACACTCTGTGTGTGTCTCTCTCTCTCAAAAAAAAAAAACTAAGAAAAAAAAGAAAAAAGAAATTTAAGAAACAAAAGAAAACAAATAAGCAAAGGAAAAAAGAAAAAAGAAAGAGAAACCAAGAAACATACTCTTAAATACAAAGAACAAATTGGTGGTTGACACAGGGGAGGTATATGAGGGGATGGTGAAATAGGTGAGGGGGATTAAGAGTACTTATCCTAATGAGCACTGAATAATGTACAAAATTGTTGAATCACTATATTGTACACCTGAAACTAATATAGCACTGTGGGTTAACTGCACTGGAATTAAAATTTAAAACTTAAAAAAATAGAGAGAGGTGACAAGACTCAGAACTAGCCAGCTTGAATCTCAAACCTTAAAAAATAAAAAAAAAAGCCCCGTGTACTTTTCAACAGTGTTGCACATGTCACACCTCAGTTACAAGGGAGGCACAATGCTTGAAATCTTGTTAGGATTACAATGATTGAAGTGGAAAGGCTTTTGACAAAAGGATTGACGTTTATATTTTTGTTCTGGGATTTTCAGTCTAAGGCACAGCTGGGTACACTCCGCTGCTGCCAAGGATGGAGGCTGCGTGTGAATTCACCCGCAGTTTACCTAGAGCGAACGCTCTCCGTTTTAAAAAACAGGGGTGGCTGGGTTAGTATCTATAATATATAGATCATTTATTAGCTGCAGTATGCTGAGCAAATTACCTAGCCATTCAGTATCTAACTTCCTCATTTGAAAATGGGAATAAAACAGCACTTACTTCATAGGCCTGTTGTGAGGACTGAACAAGCTAATCACACGTAAGGCACTCAGAGAAGGGCTCGGTAAGTTTTCCACACATCTAGGGGTAGAGGAATAGGTTTGGAGGAGAAGCAAAATAAATGTGCTACATGATAATAACTGAGCAATTCTTTTGAACCTCAGAAAAGTCCCTTTAATGCAGGTTAACTAATCGAAGTTGCACAACCAGTGAATAGATAGCCTGGATGTGGAGCCAGGAGTCCGTCTCTAGAGACCAAGCCCTGAACCACTAAGAAATACTGTCTCCCTTCCTCACATATGGCCCTTGGGGAACGGAATTGCTGACTCATAAAGAAGGAAGGGGAGCAAAATGACATAAGGAATGGGAAGGAAGAAAGAATAAATAAAATAAGGTCAGACTCACTTATTTTCTCAATTAAAAAAAAGGTAAAGGGACAAGTTTCCCTTAATTCTTCCTTCGCACACCTGACAGAGTGCACTATCTTCCAGGAAGCTGGGTTGATACGGAAACTACTGTCAAAGACTTCAACAGATGGACAGATCCTTCGCAGCCTAAATCCAAATGTGAAATGGAAATAAGGGGCATGACATCCAAGAGTGAGCAGGACGGCAGCAGATGAAAGTGGTACCAAAATCATGCTTCTGTCTAGAGTGGAAAGACAAGGTCAGGTGTTCTAGAGTCAGATAAAGGACTCATATTGTCTGACCTGTACCATCAGAAAAGCAACTTAACATCCCTAAGCATCACTTGTTTCACCTTTAAAAAGGGAATAAGAATATGTGCCTCTCCAGGGTAATACCTGCCTCTCCAAAGATAAATAACTTTGATGGAATTTTAGAAGAAACAGAGAGACAGGCACCCTCACACGTGAAAACTGAGAGTAATTTGCCAATCTCTCTCTTTTCAATTTAACAAACATATATAGCACTTACAGTGTGCCAGGCACGATGCTAGTCATTTTAAACATATTAACTTGGGGGGCGCCTGGGTGGCTCAGTCGGCTAAGCGTCCGGCTTCAGCTCAGGTCATGACCTCACGTTTGTGGGTTCGAGCCCCATGCCGGCCTCTGTGCTGACAGCTAGCTCAGAGCCTGGAGCCTGTTTCAGATTCTGTGTCTCGCTCTCTTTCTGATCCTCCCATGCTTGCGCTGTCTCTCTCTGTCTCTCAAAAATAAATAAAAGCATTAAAAAAATGTTTTAAAATAAATAAATAAATATATTAACTTGGGGTGCCTGGGAGGCTCAATCAGTTAAACATCCAATTCCTGATTTCAGCTCAGGTCATGATCTCACAGTTCATGGGTTCGAGCCCTGCGTTGGCCTCTGCACTAACACTGTGGAGACTGCAAAGGATTCTCTGTCTCTCAAAATAAATAAATAAACTTAAAAAAATAAAAATATTAACTTAATGTTTGGGGTAGACTGTTTGCAAAAATGGTGCCAATGATTCTCTTCACTGTATCCTTGTCCTCGGAGAGTCCCCGCCCGCACGGACTCAGTGCTTTCTGCTCTGGGCTTTGCCCTCTCCTGCTGCTCTTGGCACCCTGAGACTATCATGTAAGGAAACCTGAGCTGACTGACTGGAGCATGAAAGATCACAAGTCATCCCAGGAGGTCCCCACAAGCCAACTCTTCTGTCAACTACCAGACGTGCGGGCCGGTCAGCCTGGATCCTCCAGCTGCCAGGAGACCCCCCAAGTAACCACAAGACAGTGAGAGAACCCGGCGGAGCCCAGCTGGCCTGGCCCACACAGGAAGCGCCACCCAGACAACCTACCGACTCATGAGCTAAGCAAAACAGAGACTGTCTTAAGCCAGTAAGTTTTGGGGTAATTTGTTATGCAACACAAACTAATAACAATCCACATAGCACTTTAGGTAGGTTCCTATTTTACAAATGAGACAACTGAAGCGAGGAGAGGTTGACTTGCACAGCTTTGTAAACGGAAGAGTCAAGATTCACCTCCAGGCAATCTGGCTCCAAGTCCATGCTATTACTCGGAGATTTTATTTATACAGATATATGGAACAGACATATACATACCTACAACAAATAGAGCTATATATATATATATATATATATATATATATATATATATATATATATATATATATGTGTATCTCCTCTATACTATGCTGCTTCACCTAACAAAAGTAAAGGTATTTTTTCGTATCAGCT
>NC_043709.1:24791374-24796151 GCF_006229205.1 Suricata suricatta | reverse complement strand
TATATATATATATATATATATGTGTATCTCCTCTATACTATGCTGCTTCACCTAACAAAAGTAAAGGTATTTTTTCGTATCAGCTGACTCAAATTTATCATACAGATATACTCACACAAATGTGAAATCACATATGTAGAAGATTATTCCCTGCAGCACTACTGATAACAGCAAAAGACTAGTACAAACAATCCTAGTACATCCACATAAAGGTATTCCGTATGCGGCCATAAAAAGAACCGAACTGACAGATCCATAAACACTGATCTTGTATACAAGGAAAAGAAGTAAAGTGTACTTACATGCTACATTTATGTTTGTATGTAAAAAAAAAAAAGGGGGGGGGGAGAAAGTATGAATATATAACTGCTTGTATATGCACATATTATTTCTAGAAGGACACAAGAAATGGGCTTAACATCCATTACTTCGGGCTAAAGGGAACCAGCTGGCTGGGCAACAGAATATAAGGAATAATTTTCACTGTAAATATTTTCATATATTTTGAATTTTTATACTGTATGAATGTATCATCTATTAATTTTTTTGTTTAGAGAGAGAGAAAAAGAGCACATGCAAGGGGGAGCGGGAGAGAGAATTTTTTTTAAGTTTGTTTCTTTTCAGGGAGAGAGAGAGTGCATGCACACACAGCAGCGTAGGGGCAAAGAGAGAAGAAGGGAAAGAGAGAATCCCAAGCAAGCCTCACGCCATCAGCACGGAGCTCGACCTGGGGCTCAAACCCACAAACTGGGAAGATCATGACCCAAGCTGGATCCAAGAGTCAGATGCTCAACCGACTAGACCACCCAGGCATCCCGAGCATTTTTTTATTTGAGAGAGAAAGAGTGCAAGCAGAGGAGAGGGGCAGAGGGAAAGAATCTCAAGCACGCTCCATGCTCAGCACAGAGCCCAACTTGGGGGCTCAATCCCATGATCATGACCTGAGCTGAAATCAAGAGTCAGAGGCTCAACCGACTGAGCCACCCAGGCACACCAATCACCTATTAATTTTAACTTAAAAGGGTGTTATGAACATGAAGGGAGAACATAAATGCCTGGAACAGAGAAAGCAATCAATAAATAGTATTGTTATAATAATTATATTATGCATAATGTTTTAAAATCATTGTAATTACACGTATCATTATAAATATTATAATTTAATTATTATAATTATTTCCCCACAAATGACTTCTAACTCTAATCAAATAATTTCTTAAAGTAGCCAATCCTCAGGGCACCTGGCTGGCTCAGTCAATAGAGCATGTGACTCTCAACATTGGGGTTGTGAGTCTGAGCCCCATATTGGATGTAAAGATTAAAAAGAAAATCTCTAGGGGCCCCTGGGTGGCTCAGTCGGTTGAGCATCTGACTTCAGCTCAGGTCATGATCTCAGGGCTCCTGAGTTTGAGCCCCACGTCAGGCTCTGTGCTGATAGCTTGCACGCTGGAGTCTGTTTCTGAGTCTGTGTCTCCCTCTGTCTCTGCCCCTCCCCCACTCATGCTCTGTCTCTGTCACTCAAAAATTAATAAACATTTTAAAGTATCTCTAAATATATATATGTATATGTATATATATAATTTAAAAAGTTGCCAGTCCTCTGAAACTCCTGGCTCTCTACAGGAAAAAGCTCATTTGGGATGCAAAAGTAAAGAAAGAAATATTTACTAGTTATGAGAACAGATGAAAGAAGAATCCAAAACATGGCTTCCCTGATGGTCATGACATGAGGTTCAAAACACTGGGCAGAGTGGTAATGCCCCATGTCTGCCTCTCTTCAGAGAAACCCAATTACTGGGCATTACTGTTAAATTATCTGCTTCTCAGAACCAGAAATGATGTGGGGCAGGAGCAGGCAATCGGTAGGCAGCCAAGAGTAATGGCAAGAGCCAGGGCTTTGGAGTCAGGCCAACAGGTACAAATCCCAGCTCCGACACTTAGCTGAGTGCAACATACTCAACCTTTCAGAGCTTATTCCATCTGCAAAAAGGTGACGACAGTTACTATTTCCCAGGACTCCTGTGAGCACATGTACCACAGTACCAAGTACAGCGTAAATGCTCACTGAATGGTAGCTATTTTCATTATCATTGGGAGCATTCCACCACCTTCATTTCTCCATCTCCCCCCACAACACACACACACACATCAATGATTAGCAACTTTAGGTGTACATGAGAGGACTCCCACCTCACCCTCCCAAGTCAGCAAGTTCAAATGACTCTACCTCCAAAATCCACCCAGTCTCTCTGTATCTCTCCAACACCCCTGCACACAAAGGTGGTCTCTCTTTACCATGACCATCCCCATTCCATAATTCATTCTACACACAACAGCCAGGGAGATCTTCAAAAAAGTAAACCAGATCATATCATTCTACTCCTCTGCTTAAAATTCTCTAAATAATATTCCTCTGCATTTAGGCTGAAATCCAAATTTCTTACCATGACCAATACGTTGCTATAGAACTTGGCCCCTGTCTCTCCAACCTCACTTCATTCCACCTGCTCCTCCCCACCCCCCATGTACACCCCACTCCGCTTCAGCCCCAGTACTGTTTCTCACACAGGCCTAGTCTGTTCCTGCCTCAGAGCCTTCACATCTGATGTTCCTCAGTCTGGAACACTCTTTTCCCCAAACCTTCAGAGAGCTGACTTCTTTTCATCATGTAATTTATAGTTTAAATGTCAACTCTCTAGCAATGTCTGCCCTGATCATAAAAACTAAAATGGCTTCCCTCCCCATCTCATTATCCTGCTTTATTTTCTTCCCAGCACTCATCACTATCCAACATCACCTGTGTACTGGTTTACTTATTGTCTAATTTCTCAACTAGAATGTAGCCTCCAAAAGAACAAAGCTCTTTGGCCATCACCTCCCCCGCTGTACTCCTAGAGCTTAGAATGGTCCCTGCACACAGTAAGTGCTTACTACATAGGCATTGTGGTGGTGGCAGTGGTGTTTAAAATGTAAAGTGCGAGCTCCAGTCCCAGGGATTCTGATTTAACAGGTCTGAAGTACAGCTCAAGAACCTGAATTTCTAGCAAGCATCCATCTTTTTCCTCCTAAAACAAGCAGAATATAAATCACTATTTTAAGATACTGTGGTCAATTCCCTCCATTACCAAATCTTGCTTCTCCCTCTAACACCTCCTTGCTTAGGCTTACAGATCCCCTCCCAGCTGCTTTTCTTAATTAACCCAATGCCACTAAGGTAAAAGAAGGTTGCTGACCCCCGAATTTGGAGTTCAAATAAGGAACCCCACCCATTTCCACTTCTGCTGCTCCATCAATGCCAGGAATGCCAAACTAGCTGCCCAGTCTGGCTGCAATCCTGTCCTCCCTCCCCAGAAACACCTGAGCAGGTCTGGACTTACTCCAAAAGATAAGCCAGGTAAATTTCCATGTCAGTTCACCAATAGACTTTCCAGAGTCAGCTCTTTCATACTTGCTCTACAGGCCCTCCAAAACCTCTCCACCCTCCCCCCCACATCAACATATCCAGAAGACTTAATTCTGTCACCACCTGCAAAATGACAGGCCAGAATTCTCTCTGAAGCAACCTAGCAACTAAGGGGAAGAAATCTTTGAAAAGCCCAAACAGGCAACACACGCCTTTGTATGTACAAGGCAACCCCTAACTCCAACGCAGAGAAATTCACAGGCTCTGGCGACAAACAGTCGTTATTTTGCTTTTCCCATTTATTCTCAGACTTGTCTCTTCAGGAAACATCAACACCCTTTCCTTGGCGCCTAAACTGTCACTGGGCTTGGCCTCAGGGTGTCCGGTAAAAATGTCAAGGGTACCAACTTGGAGTTCCCCAAAGTTTCCTCTACTGCTACCCCGGTCCGAGATCCTGCACTTGATTAAAGCAGCCCCCACTCCCTAGGTTAAAATTCAAACGGCATCCTGGGACTGGTGACTCAGAATCACCAACACTTCTGTGTACATTAGCTCCCCAAGGCAGGGACGATCAAGCTGCACGGGGCCTGCGTGAATGCTTTCCCGGGCTGACCACAAACAGCACCAATCTTCCAGGCTGTTCCTGGAAGGGGAATAAACCCTGTGGTTTCGCCTGGAGTGAGGAATTTTTCCGCCAAGAGCCACAAGCGCGGGGTCGCCCCTGCCGTTCGGGGAGCAGCCGCCGCCCCGGACTCCCCCAGTGCACGTGCTGGAGTCCGCCTCGTGACTCCGCGGGTTCGCATCGGCCCGCAGCGCCCGGCTCGCCAGCACCGCTAGGGAGCAACTCGAGTCCACACGCCCTCGCGCCTTCCAAACGTCGAAGCGAGGGCCTTTCCCCCGACGAGGGGTGAGGCCCACCTCCCCGAAACACACACACACCCCTCCGCCCGCCACCCACCGGACTCGGAACGGGGCCCGCCCATCCCTGGGGCTTGCGCCCAGGGAGCCCAACCGACAGCCGGCGGCCAAGTTTACGAGGCTCTCGAACTAGAAGCGCGGCGCTAAGCAGAACGCGGCGGCCTGACAAGCGGAGAGGGCGCCGGGGACGCCGTGAAGTGAAACCCCTAAAAGTTGAAGGCGAGGGTGCTGGGAATAGCCCGCCTCGGCCTCGGGGAGGCGCCGGCGCCGGCAGAGAGCCCCGACGTGTCCGCGCCGCAGCTAGGAGCGCTGGGCCGGCCGGGCGCCCTCCGGCTGCAAGTCGCCCCACGGTTCCCCCAGCCCCACCCCCCAGAGTCTTCCGCTGGGCGCCCCTCGCCAGCCCGGGACGCAGCCGCGGCCCCGACCCCCACCTTCAACCCTTCCCTCCGGCTACGC
>NC_043709.1:24755898-24791274 GCF_006229205.1 Suricata suricatta | reverse complement strand
CCGGGCCCGCCCCCGGCGTGCGGAGTTCTGGGCCCACCCAGTCCGGGGGCTCCTCGGCCCCAGCGGTGGTATCCGCTCCTTCCGGGCCGCTTCGCTCCTCTCCTCCTCCTCGAGTTTCCGCCCGACGAGGTTGGAGTTGAACGGAGGTGCAGACCCTGTGGGGAACCAAGTTCGAGGAGCCGGAGGAAATTGATGGGCTGAGCTGGGAGTTCTCACCCCCTTAAAAGTACATCTCTTCTCCCGTTGGATGGGAGGAGGCCCGCTAGTGTTCCATCCTGCTCTTTAGATTCTGTGATTGTCTTTTGGAAATCCTGAGCATTCATAAACCTTTTTTGGAGGAGGGATGGGGTGAGAGTTCAGGGTGGAACCCCGCAAATGAACCCAGGGCTGGAAGAAGGACAGCTTCCCGGAACAGACATGTCTAGTTTTATCAACGTAGAGGAGCTCAGCAGGGGTCTGCATCCCCTTTACTGCGGAACCCATAGGTCTTGCTGACAAACCTCTGCGTGCAAAGCTTCCTTTCCACAAACTTCTCCAAACAACAGGGAAATCCCATCCCCAAATGCTAATGCCTCCGGAAATATGTTGAGGCAGGATGTATTCCTCCTAATCAGGAAAACACTGCACACCCCTGAGCCAGGGGAATGCAGGACCCAAATCCTCAAGAACACCAGTAGGACTGAATGATGTGAAAGTCTTCCGAGAAGAAACCTGGACTTCTCCCGATTTGGCTTCTGCTGAACAAAGTAAATCCAATAGCATAAAATTCAAGGCAGCCTGAATTCAGTAGGAGAGGAGGTGGGGAAAAAAACCACCTTGTTTACCAAAGGATCCTTTGAACAGCATATAAAGCCGCCTGCGTTTTCAAACCGGGCTGTGACAGGTGAGCAGGCAGAGAGCAGCGGAAACGCAAAGACTTGTGCTGGGTAAACATTTATGACGAATGTTTCAGCTTTTACATTGCTTGGCTGCCAAGGATCCTGGCAGATAACCGCTTATCAGCACAGTCAAAGGAATATGGTTATAATTGCCTAACATTGATAGAGTGTCAGCAGTGCTATCGAGACCAAATGTTAAACAGACTAAGTACCTTTATGATAATGAATAAAACAGTTTCTCTGGATTTCTCTTTGGTGCCTACTAGCATAGATAAAAGGAGGGACAGCTATTAAAAAAAATAAAGGGAAAAAATAAAGGAAGAAAATTAATGAAGCCTGTTAACCCCTTTTTACTTTAACTTATGATCTACATACAAGGGGTTTTTTCTTCTCTTGATATGAATCTCTTCAGATTGGCCTTTGATGTTTTGCTTTTGGAGAAATAACAAGTTTTAGTAAGTATACTTACTTATGATGCACCATGGGCTTTACCTATGTTATCACTTTTAGTCCACACAACCCTGTGAAGTAAGTACTATGTATGACTTTATGGTTTTTCAGAGATACCAAGGCTCAGAGAGGGTAGGTAATTTGCCAGAGGTCACAGAGCTTGTTAGTGGCACAGTTAGAATTTGAAATCAGATCCACCCCCTTGATCCCCACACTTTACTGCCCCCCTCTGCTCCGCCTCATAGAAAAGGTACTGCAGTGGGAAGATGTTAAAGTAAAAACATGAGCTCTTGAAATAACTCAGTGGCTTCCCATCCCTGGGCCTTATCTTCCTCATCTGTAAAATGACTGTTTGGATTAAATAGATGAGACGACCTGTCCAGAAGTAAAGTTCTAGTTTTAAAGTATTACCATGTGCATATTCTATTCTTAGTATTGTGAGAAATCCTAACCTGAAGGTACAATGTTAATAACCCATTGGTTTGTATAATTTCTTGCCACAGCCCCTTGTCTTACACTGCTTATGCTGCTTTCTGCAAAACTACCTATTCCTCCTCCTTCTAATTAATGTTCTTCCCATTGTGAATGCACTACTCCAATTAAGGTTAATTTCTTATTTAAGTCAACTAAGACCCCTAGCGTGAGGGGGCAGTGTCCATTAAGGAATTGCTGGGTTATCTTCAAGCATTAGTTAGCCTGAATAATTTTTAAGCTCCTTTCAGAAACCAAGACAATTGTTCAGCTGTACCAAATAAATGACAACACATCAGATGCTACTGGAACACAGTCAGACTGCTCATCTACAGAAATCCCCGTGTTTCCAATGCTATCGTGAACTAATCTGAAGAACCAATTTTGGGGCACCTGGGGGGCTCAGTCAGTTAAGCAACTGACATCAGTTGGGGTCATGATCTCGTGGTTTGTAGGTTCGAGCCCTGCGTCAGGCTCTATGCTGACGGCTCAGAGCCTGGAGCCTGCTTCGGATTCTTTGTCTCTCTCTCTCTCCACTCTTCCCCAGCTTGTACTCTGTCTCTCTCTCCCTCTGTCTCTCAAAAATAAATAAACCCTAGAAAAAACTTAAAAAAAAATAACCAATTTCAAAGTGGAACTAGACTGAAACAGATTTTTGTTTTTTGAGGGTGAAGAGGAAGGTCTTTATCTCCTTCCTATGTTTTACAGGATCTTCAATGATAGGAACTATGTCTTTAGTGTTATTATCAGTTGTTATTATCACAGCTTGACTAGCCTTCTAAACTCTGACATTATTGTTTCCTTGAAAACCACCTAATATTTGAGAACATAGTACATTTTTTCCTCCCTTTCATTTTTCTTAATTGTGTAACAACATCTCCACCAATTACAAACATCTCCACTAGTTACAAGAGGGCACAGATCAGCCCTCTTGATCTCTAGGGCAAATTCATAGATCTCTGTCTAAAATACAGCAGGAAGTATATTAGATCAACCTAACTGCTTTCATTAGTCGTTAACATAAATAGGCATCTGATATACCATTGAGTAAAAATGAACCAATTTACAATTTCACATAAATAGTAAAAAATCAATGAAAAAGTTGGTTGACTTTTTGTAGATAAGAAATGTTACCAATTAGCATAACTTCTTATCAGTCTGTCATCCTCCATTGGGTAATGCATTAGTAATGAAACACCATTTTTCTTTGCCATGTTCTTAAGTTAGAACCCTTCAGAAGTCATCTATTAAATACTTACTACAGAGGACATAATTAATGGTTGGATCAATTCATATTTCCCTGAAACAGATTGAAAATAATTTCAAGGGAATGTAAGGAACACATCTATATGTACTGAGCATGTTATATGTCCCAAGGACTATGACAAGCCATTTTACATGTATCAGTCTGTTTCATCTTCACAAAACCCTACTAGACAGTTGTTATTATCTCCATGTGATAGACTAGGAAACTAAGATTTATTGAAATTAAACATTTTTCAAAGGTTATGTGGCTAATAAGTGATGTAGATCTACCCAAATCCATCTGACTCCAGAGCCTATGAGATTGACCAATAACAGGTGAGTGCTAATGTATCACCAACTCTTCTCTCTCTAGAATTTCTTCAAATCAGTGAGCCAGGAATTTGATATCCAGTAAAACTGACATTCCAGTATTTATGCTAGAATATAAGGGAATTAGGTGAGAAAAAATTCTTAAAGAAAATGAATGTACAAGATTTAGCTTTAAAAAATGTACAAGATTTGAGTTAGAAGAATGAAGACTATTCTTGATTAGAGACAGCAGCATGACCCACAGCACAGAGGCCATGAGAGTAAAAAGACTAGGTCTCCTAGAGAATCCTGGGGCACATGACTCGGGAAGCAAGCCTAGTAGCCAGTTAATAAGGGGCTGGAGATACCCCACTAGGGTACCATTATACATATTCCCTTCAAATTTTTTATTGCATTATTATAGTCACTCAAAAATATTCCTTTATTTTGCTGTAGAAGGTCTGCATGGTTGCTATGCCATTTCTCCTCTGCACGCCCTTGTCAAGGCCTACTGGGATTCCCTGAGCACACCACTGATCCGTAGTGGGGGAGGGGTCTGCAGTCAGGGATGGAATGGGGAGAGATTACCTGGAGCTGTATGAAGTCTTTGTCAGAGGAATTTGATTCTGCGCTTCCCTCAGGTTTTGTGCCAGAGTTCACTCCCCAGCAGACACTTAGAAAGACAAAATTCACCCACACTCCAACCTCTAATACTATTTCCATATTCCTTCCTACTCTTTGTCCAAATAAATATTTACATGGCTATCTTTCCAGCTACACGCTGACTTCCTTTAAAGAAGGAATTCTCTTAATAATGTTTCCATCCCTAGGACCTATCACAAAATAGTTGCTCAATACATGTTTAATAAATGAATGATTGATGTTAAAACCATATTTTAGTCTGCTATCTCCCTTCAACAAATAGTTTTCTATGTTTTTATATAGCCTTAATAATTACCTAATTATTATGCTTAATATGCATGGTCATTGATATATTATCATTTAACCATGTGACCATTTGAGTGGTTTCTACTCTTTTGAAATTCCTTGTCAATTAGTAAGTAGTACTAATTCATTGATCTGAAGTAATATTTGAAAGAGGATAATGTGAATATGGTGAATCAAATGGTCCAGAAGTAGGGAGACCCGTTAGGAGGATGACCTCAGTCACACAAGATGAAACTGATGAGGTGACAAAGGCCAGGATTAGAATGGTGGTTGTAGAAATGAGAAGGGAAAGACAGTTTCTACATCCACAATAGAAAGATGTAACCATGGATTTATCCCCACAATAGAGCTAAATATATGCCAGACGGTAGAGACTGTCCTGTGATGAAGAGTATTGTTTTAGCACCATGGACAGGTCCTAGGTTGTCAGGGAGGGGTGCTGCGTGATGGGGCCATTATTGCTGTCAGAGCAACAGTTATAAATTAATAAATATAAATAAACAAACATTTATTGAGCATGTGCTCAATGAAAACTTTATATGCATTTATTTAATTTTCATAAGAAACAGGCACAGAAAGACTACATAATGGCCCCCAAAGTCATACTGATAGCAAGTGGCAGAGGTAATTTCTGAACCCAGATAGCTGGGCTTCAGAACCCATTAAACTATGCTATAAAAGGAAGTTACAATCAAGTGTGAAAAGTGTTATGAAAGAAAAGCACAAAAGAGGGGTTTCTGAAGTACTTGGAGGACAAAGAAGGAAAGAGTATTCTGGGGAAACTTCTCAGAAAAGAGTACACAGGAACTAAGTTTTGAAGGATGAATGGGATTTAACTAGAGAAGAGGGCCAATTGGCCATGTGGAGCCCTGTGTTCTGAGGCCAGAGGTATAGGCTCAGCAAAAAGCCCCCTGTGACCAATTAGCAAATGAGGCGGAGAATGATGGGAGACCTAAGACGAGGGAGGTAGTTGGGCCAAACAACGAAGAATCCTGTATGTAAATTAAGAAGTTTAGACATTTCCCCTAAAAGCTGTGAGAAACCACTGAAGTGAAGAGATTTAAGCAAGATGTGACAGGATAAGATCTGCACTTTAGAAAAATCATCTTAAGATTTTAGGGTAAAGATAGCAGAGTAAAGTAAGATCACAGATTCCCCTTTTCCTAATACCTAAGGTAATTAACAAAGGCTAGCTCAGAGAGAGGGCAAGGGGGTAAGGGACAAAGGAACCTTCATCTACACTGTATAACAGTGGAGCTACCCCTCTCAAACAAAGGTGAGAGGAAAGAAATTAAGTAGTGATCATGTAATTATAGTATAGTCAAAAGAGGGAGGGATGGGAAGGAAGGAAGATAATGGGTGAACTATGAAGAAATCAGTCTGGAAGATTGATTTCTAACCTCAAGATACAGAAGATCCCCAGGGGGTACCTTGCCCTATAAAGACCTTAATAAGAACGTAAACCTGAGAAAATAAGATCTCAAAATGGAGCTGATAAAATGACAGAGGGAGAATGAAAAGAAGATTTCAGAACTAAGGAAATGAATCAAGAACTGAAACAAAACCATTATATATCTAATATATAAATTAGCTATGCCAAATATCAGGAAAGACATGATTGAAAATTGAAATAATGGCTTGGATAAAAGGCTTGAGATAATTATGGCAAATACAAAGAGAAAACGCAGAGGGAATAAAGCAATTAAGGGGAAGATATTAAGAGAACCAAGAGATAATCAAACATAAAGATAATTGGTGTCCCTAATTGGTGTAGAAAATCCAATAAATGCAACAAAATATGAGTTCAGAAACACAACACAGGAACGTTTTTCCTAAAATGAAGGACAAACTAAATCTGCAAAGGAAAATTTTTACTGTATGCCATGAAAAAACAACTTTGACTAAACATCTAGATATACCTTAGTTAAGTTCCTAATTTTCAAAGAAAAATAACTATTTAAACATCTGAGGAGAAAAGACAAATTATCCACGAAGCTGAATACAAACATCTCCAAACAGCCTCAATACCAGAAGACAATGAAACAATGTCTACAGTTTGGAGAGAAGAACGTATGAACCAAGAATATGATGGCCAGCCACGTGTAGATGTCTTAAGCATGAAAAAACTCAAGAGAGTAAACATCCATGAGACCTTCTTGAAAAAAATCTAATCAGTTGGGACCAGGGGACAAATTTTTAAAAAGTGGCAGGCAGGGGGAACACCTGGGTAGCTCAGTCAGTTAAGTGTTGTATTCATGATTTCAGCTCAGGTCATGATCTCACGGCTCATGGGATCAAGCCTCACTTCAGGCTCTGGGCTGACAGTGTGGATCCTGCTTGGGATTCTCTGTGTCCCTCTCTCTCTGCCTCTCCCCCACTGTGTTTTCTCTCTTTGAAAATAAGTAAATAAATGTTAAAAAAAAAAAACAAGAATTCAGAAACAAAAGATACCAAAATAAGAGGTAAAAGTGTTGCAAATACGCAGGTAAGCTATTTAAAAACAGAACTAGGAGCAGACAACTGCTGGACTTCTAGCTGTGGAACAAAATGTAACTGTGATGAATCCTGACAAAGTAAAAACAACAGAAAGATTTTTTTAAATCAGGGGGTGGGAGAAGGAGAGAGGGAGGCAGTAAAATGCTAATGACTTCATCTCTTACCTGCGAGAGGAACCAATTGCTATTTCCTGAAATTAAAACATAATCAGGGCGCCTGGGTGGCTCAGTCTGTTAACCGTCCAACTTCAGCCCAAGTCAGGATCTCACAGTTTGTAGGTCTGAGCCCTGCATCAGGCTCTGTGCTGACAGCTCAGAGCCCGGAGCCTGCTGTGGATTTCATGTCTCCCTCTCTCTCTTTCTGCCTCTCCCCAACTTGTGCTCTCTCTCTCTCTCTCTCAGTCAAAAATAAATAAATAAACATTTTAAAATTTCTTAATAAAATAAAATTGAAACATAATTATACTTAAATAAAAATACAATAATAAAAAAATTTTAATGAAATTGAAACATAAATCAAGAAAAATATAACTTCAACCTCTTAATGATTCCGTAATGTTTTTTCTTAGCCTCAGGAATGTCTTGTAAAACATTCCTTCTATGGTGGAAAAAGTTATCTGAAGCCGCATTACTTCGGGGTATCGGGGTGGCTCAGTTGGTTAAGCATCCGACTCTGGCTCAGGTCATGATCTCACGGTTGATGAGTATGAGCCCACACCAGATTCTGTGCTGACAGGCTGGAGCTCAGAGCCTAGAGCCTACTTCAGATTCTGTGTCTCCCTCCCTGTCTGCCCCTCCCCACTTGCACTCTGTCTCTGTCTCTCCTTCCCTGTCTCTCAGAAATAAACATTAAAAAAAAATTTTTTTAAAGAGAGAGATGAAACTGAATTGCTTAAAACCTTTTTTGTTCTCTCTTTTACTTTTACGCATAAGTACAGACTCTGGACCCTGAGATTAAGGTCCCATGTTCTACCAATTGCGCCAGCCAGGCATCCCAAAAGATAACATTCCTTATTTCAGGGTGGTGAAATTCTTCCTCCAGTGTTACTGAGATGTGACATAACGTTATATTGGTTTAAGGTGTATAAAATACAGATTTTATATATATATATATATACACACACATATATATATGTTACAAAATTATTATCACAATAATTTTAGTTAATATCCATCACCTCACCTTATTAAAATGGCAGGATTTCCTTCTTTCAGGTGGTGAGATGTCTGTGCTGCTTTTCTCCTGGTATTTTCCATACTGTTGAAATTTTTGTCAAGGAATAGATATTTTTATTTAAAAATAATATAAATGTTACTCTATACGATTTGACATGGAAAGATGTCCATGATATATTGCTGAGTGAAAATTGCATCTGCAGTCTAATCTCATTTAGGTAAAACCTACAATATCAGACATGCTTATGGATGCATTAAAAAGCCTGGAAAGACAAATGCCAAAAATGTTAACAGTACTTATCTCTGAAGTTGGGGTAGAGAATTAAGGGAATGGTTTATCATTTCCTATGATTTTTTAGACCTTTTTATTTGAAAATAAAACACAGATACACAAACAAAAACCAAATGTGTAATTTATTAAGTTCTAAAGTGAACATCCTTGCAACCACACCCACATTAATAAATACAACCTTCCATACTTTGGCTATGGGGCGCCTGGGTGGCTCAGTTGGTTAAACCTCCAACCGCAGTTCAGGTCATGATGTCACCATTCATGGGTTCCAGCCCGTGTCAGGCTCTGTGCTAGCAGCTCAGAGCCTGGAGCCTGCTTTGGATTCTGTGTCTCCCTCTCTCTCTGTCCCTCCTCTGTTCGCACTCTGTTTCTCTCTTTCTCTTTCAAAAATAAACATTAAAAAAATGTTATAAAAACAACCTTGTCAGATAACCTAGAAACTCTTCTTGCTCCCCATCTTCTTTCCTCCCCACGAAAACAGTTTCCTGACTTTTTAAGTACTAATTTTTTTACATTTCTTTATAATTTTATCACTCAATACATGTGCATTTCTGGATGTTGTGCCAATTTTTTATATTTTGATATGTTAAGTCTCTTTTTTAAAATATTTTTTAACTTTTTAAAATGTTTATTTATTTATTTTGAGAGACAGAGTGAGGCAGAGACAGGGTGAGAGAGGATCCCAAGCAGGTGCTGTACTGTCAGTGTAGAGCCTGATACTGGTCTCAATCCCACAAACCATGAGACCAGGACCTGAACTGAACTGAAGAGTTGGACGCTTAATGGACTGAGCCACCCAGGAAACCCTGAGATTTCTTTTTAACTTTTTAAAGTAATCTCTACACCCAATGTGGGGCTCAAACTCACAGCCCTGAGATCAAGAGTTTCATGCTCCACCAACTGAGCCAGCCAGGCACCCCTGTTTAAGTCTCTTTTAACCTAAAGGTTCCCTCTCCATTCCTTTCTTTTCCTGTATCTGTTGAAGAACACCAGGGCATTTGTCTTGTCCAGTTTCCTGCAGTGTGGATTTTGATGCTTGCACAGTTATGGTGCATTTCAGTTTGTTCCCTGGTCCTCCGTGTTTCCTACCAAATGGCAGCTGGATCCAAATTCTCCTTGGTGGAGAATCTCTACAGATGGGGCTGTTTTTTTTGGTGATGTTGGCAGCTGTTGATTAGTGACCTCAATCCATTTTAAGGATTGTGAAATATTTCTAATTTTATATTTTTCATTCATTACTTGAAATGCTTTTATGAAAAGATAATCTCCCCTTATTGGTTACCCAGGGTTACACTTTATAAAGAAAAGGCAAGACTCTATGCTTAATTCTATTTCTTTCTTTGCCAGCTTTTAAGATAATAAATTGGTTCTCTATCCCTATTCCAATAAATTGGAACCCCACTGATTCCTCTCAAGGTAATCAGTTATTTTGAATTCATATGAATTCAAGGACTTAAGCATATTTGATGAATTTCGATCACTAGTGACTATTATGTTCCATCTTTAGCCAGTGAGAGTTTCTTCAATTTGACTTCTGAGGGGTGGTTTTGTTTTGTTTTATTTTGCTATGTTCCTAGAAGTGTTTGACAGTTTCCTTGCTATCAGGTATGACAAAATGTTCTGGACTCATTGTGCATATTTTCTTTCATTTTAAATTTTTTAATGTTTGTTTATTTTTGAGAGAGAAAAAGAACACAAGTGGGGGAGAGGCAGAAAGAGAGGAGGAGACACAGGATTGAAAGCAGACTCCAGGTTCTGAGCTGTCAGCACAGAGCCCAACACAGGGCTCAAACTCATGAACCATGAGATCATGACCTGAGCTGAAGGCGGATGCTTAACCAACTGAGCTACCCAGGCACTTCTCATATTGTGATATTTCCTCTTGCAGATAGGAATTAGCTATTTCTCTGGGAATCAAGCAGTTTTCTAAGAAGCCTTAATTTCAGTTAGTGGTAAATGGTATCTCAAGACCATAATATTGATACTCTGGATGCTCCATGCTGCTGTGTCTCTTTTTTTTCCCCCATTTACATCCTAGTTAGTTAGCATATAGTGTGATAATGATTTTGGGTGTAGAATCCAGTGATTTGTCCCTTACATATAAAACCCAGTGCTCAGCCCAAGTGTCCTCCTTAATGCCCCTTGCCCATTTAGCCTATCCCTTCACCCACAACCCCTCCAGCCACCCTCAGTTTGATCTCTATATTTAAGAGTCTCTTACTTTTTCTCCCCCTCCCTGTTTTTGTATTATTTTTGCTTCCCTTCCCTTATGTTCATCTGTTTTGTATCTTAAATTCCTCATATGAGTGAAGTCATATTTTGTCTTTCTCTGACTAATTTTACTTAGCATAATACACTCTAGTTTCATCCACATTGTTGCAAATGGCAAGATTTCATTCTTTTTGATTGCCAAGTAATACTCCATTGTGTATATATACCACATCTCCTTTATCTATCATGTGTCAATGGACATTTGGACTCTTTCCATACTTTGGCTATTGTCAATAGCACTACTATAAGCATTGGGGTGTATGTGTCCCTTCAAAACAGCACACCTGTATCCTTTGAATAAATACCTACTAATACAATTGATGGGTCATAGGGTAGTTCTATTTTTAATTTTTTGAGGAACTTCTATACTGTTTTCCAGAGCCGCTGCACCAGTTTGCATTCCCACCAGCAGTGCAAAGGAGTTCCTCTTTCTCCATATCCTTACCAATATCTTTATTGCCTGAGTTGTTAATTTTTCCACACTTTTGTCTTGATCATAAATTTTAGGCTTCTTCAGGAAACAGAGCTAAGACTTGTATACACACACATGCACATATATAGACATACAGTATTTATATGTGTTTATATACATACACATGTGCTACGTAGTATGTATACATATAGTATACTATATATACAGTCTTAGCTTTGTATATGTATATTTTTATATATATATATATACACATACACACATATATATACACACCATATACTATAGACTGCACTGTATGCATAGAGAGACAGAGACAGATATAGATAAATGTAAACACAGGCAGATAAAAACACATATAGACATCATACAAATACTTCCAGGTTAAATTTGTGTTTGTTTTGGGGGCACCTGGGTGACTTAGTTAAGTGTCTGACTTCAGCTCGTATCATGATCTCAGTTCATGAGTACAAGCCCTCCACTGGGTTCTGTGCTGACAACTCAGAGCCTGGAGCCTGCTTTGAATTCTGTGTTTCCTTCTCTCTCTGCCCCACCCCTGCTCACACTGTCTCTCTCTTTCTCTCAAAAATAAACATTAAAAGTTTTTATTTTTTAAAATTGTGTTTGTTTTTACTCAATTTCTTTTGTACTATATTCATATATTCATTCTTCCAATGATAATCTGGTTCTTAAGAATACAGAGATAAAATATTCTATAATTGTTCCTTTATTTCATCCCACAACTATCTCAAAATAGCAATATTAATACTGCTCAATATTATTACTGAAAATAATTTGGTGACATTTTTGCATTTACTCTCTGCCTTCCCCCTCATTTTTAAATAGTTGTACTATATCTACAGACTATAGACTCTTCCTTTTATTTTTAATATAAGTTCTATACCCAATGGGGGGGCTCAAACTCATGACCCCAGAATTAAGAGCTCCTTGCTCGACTGACCGAGCCAGACAGCACTATCCTCTCTTCCTCTTAACACTTGTTTCATCTTAATAAAAAACAACCGCATTTTTAATTCTCACCACCAGTCTCTTGTCTGAAGCTTGTTCTCAAGTAGAATCCTCTGAAAGGGAACAATATTCCGAGTTCTTAAATGTTGTCGATAGAGAACAGCTGTCATGCAAAATATTTAAATACTTAAAAGTCAGTTTTACTGTATTATAAAATTCTTTGTTCACATTTTCCTTCCTTAAATTAGTTTAATATATTATTCTATTTTATTCTAGGGAAAATCATTGCTCTCAAGAAGTCTGATACTAATATAATTTTCTTTCCCTTGCTGTTTTACCTAAATGCTCAAAGGAATTTTTCTTTTTCTTTAAGGGTTAATCCTTTTACTAGAATATTTCTAGGAGTTGGTAGTTTTGGTATTATATTCTCAAATATGCAGTATGTTGTTTTCACATGTAATTTCAAATTTTTTTTTACTTTGTGAAAATTTTCTTGAATTATAATTTTAGTATGTGTTCTAGTCCCTCCCTCTAGTTTTTGTCTTCGGGAATTCCTATTGTCTGTATGTTGGATCTTCTTTTCCTATCTTTAATACTTGTCATTTTCTCTTAAAATCTTATCATTTCTTAATTTCTTTCCTTAATTTTTTTAAGTAATCTCTGTAGCCTACATGGGGCTCAAACTCAGAACCCCAAGATCAAGAGTCACATGCTCTACTAACTGAGCCAACCAGGCGCCCCTCTTAATTTTTCTTTGACTTAAAAAAATCCTTCTTTCACATTCTGTTCTTAAGGGCATACCTATTCCATTCATTTGTTTCTAATTTTTAGTGTAGTCTTCATTTCATTCATAATTCTTTCCTAAGTCCTATCACCTCATTTAAAATGTTTCTTCTAGTTTAGATTATTCTTTCATATCTTCTATTGCTTTTGTATCTTTTTAAAAATTTTGTTTAATGTTTATTTATAATAGAGAGCATGCAAGCCGGGGAGGGGAAGAGAGATAGAGACAGAATCCAAAGCAGGCTCCAAGCTCTGAGCTGTCCACATAGACCCCAATGCAGGGCTTGAACTCAAGACAGTGAGGTCATGACCTGAGCTGAAGTCAGACACTCAACTGGCTAAGCCGCCCAGGTGCCCCTCTTTTAGCTGGCTTTTAAACAGAAGGTTACAGCTTTGCTCTGCTCGGCGGGCGTGTCTTTCTGGTATGATTTCATTGTCTCAACAGAAGCTCTCATCAAGAGAGAATCCTATCCTGGAAAGGATCTCTGGCTGGTCAGTTTTGAAAGTTCATAGAGGTTGGACTATTCCAGCTCCTCCATTTTTACTGCAAACGCATTCCACTCTCCTGCTACTGGAGTTGGCAAACCTCTTCCGGTTACAGCTGCTGTTCTCGAGCTGGCCTCTGCCGTGCTTCCAGTGAACGCCTGCTGATCGTTTTGAGATTCTTCTGTTTTCGGACCCATCAGATGTCCCATGCTTCCCTCTGCTTTCTTCGGCACAGAGGTTGATAAAGCCAGGTCTTTGTGTATTGGGGGGCTTGAGGGATCTCTAGTCACCTGGTTTTGTTATAAATGTGGTTTTTTAATATTTATTTTGGGGGAGAGAGAGAGAGAACAAGTGGAGAGGGAAGAGAAAGATGGAGAGAGAATCCCAAGCAGGCCCTATGCTCATAGGGAGCCCAACACTGTGAGATCATGACCTGAGCCAAAATCAAGAGTTGGATGTTTAACTGACTGAGCCACCCAGACACCCCTTGTTGTAAATGTTCCTGTGGGTTTTGGGATAGCCATCTAGTTGCTCAGTCTATATCTAGAGACTCAAAGAAGTTTCAAAACCTATTCTACAGCTACCATCTTTCCAGCTTGCTTTATTTTGTTGTATTTTTACAACAATGGTGTTGATCTTGGGAGAAAAGCAATGATATTTCCCTTTTGGGGGAAAAAAGATGTCTGGCTGTATTATATTGGATGGCTATGGGAGGATTAAACAGGTATGATCAGCTGCTATTCACTAGTACAGCTGTTCCATTATTACAATATTTAAATACAGGGGAATGCTATGTTGAGTGTGGAGCCTACTTTAAAAAAAATGATAAAATATTTAAATACTTCCATTTCAACTGATAAGTAGCCACTGCTCTAACCCTTGTTCCCCTTCCCTTGAGTGTCCCATCTCTACAGCCCCCTGAGTGAAACAAAAACTAAGGAGTTAATGTCTATCCCAGGAGGGGTCCTTCTGGATTTTGTTCTAGCCCAAAGGCTGACTGGTTAGTGCCCATGCTGAGCTGTGGGTTAAATATATAAAATATTACCTCTGAATAGGCTCCATTGATTTGGAGACTGATGGTATTTGGGAAGTGAGAGAGAGAAGATGATAATAGTTTGTACCTTCTAAATGGGCTTCAGTTGAGGGGCACCTGGGTGGCTCAGTCAGTTAAGCATCCAACTTCGGCTCAGGTCATGATCTCACGGTTTGTGGTTTCAAGCCCCATGTTGGGCTCTGTGCTGACAGCTCAGAGCTCCGAGCTTGCTTCAGATTCTGTGTCTCCCTCTCTCTCTGCTCCTCCCCTGCTCACGCTCTGTTTCTGTCTCAAAAAGAAACAAACATTTAAACGAAATTCAGTTGAATAGATCAACCAACATTTCAGCACCTCCTGTGCACTAGGGACTATGCTAAGCCAAGGGGATACAAAGACCAGACTGAATTCTTGCCACTGAAGAACTCACAACGTACTGCTCTGTTTCTGAGGCCACTTAACCACTGGGAAGATGCCAATTTGCCATATTAGATTATATAAGGCTCCGTCCCTGAGCAGAAACGAGAAGAAGAAGAAAAATGCCTAATGACAAAGCTCTTACTTAAGCCATCACCTTAACAAGCTCAAGTCTCTCTACCTTTAGAAATCAGGACGGTCGCACAAGGCTTGGCAGCTAATTAAAACACGTGGCAAATAAGCCGGGCAAGGAACGCTCTGTCCTTGTACACAACGAATCAAGCAGTCTCCTCAGACACAAAAGGCTGTATCCTTATCTATAGAGTGAATCAATTATTTAACAATCATGCTCTGTATCCTAATTGGACTGGCAGTACTTTCTTTGAATATGGAAGAAAAAGAGATCTGGAAGAAAAACAGGCTGGAAACATAATGTGTCTAAATAATAACAACAGTGCTTCTTAAAGGCTTTTTTTTCACTCAGGAATGCAATACAATTGAGGAGATGATCGAATTTTTGTTTGCCCAGTTACTGGGAAGCACAAATCTCTTGAAGGAAAAAATGTCAAATAGGACTAGCACTCATTGTCAGAGCCCAGGAAACACCCCGAAGGGAAAATAAATCCCTTGACACCCTCGTTCCCCCAAAGTCAATCAATCCCAATTGATCACATGTATTAGGCAAATAGGTTTTAGCACCTGCTAGGTGTCAAGTGTAGCCCCTGCTATTGCCAAAGTCCACCTTACCCAGCAAGAAAATTAATATCCAGGAATCTCTGGTGTAAAGCTCAACTTTGCCTCTGTAGAAAAGTTGAAGAAATTCAATAATTCCCACAGCAGAGTTAATACTTAAACAGGAACCAGATACATACTGTAAGACATTATTGTTTAAACCTTCAGGTGGGACTTCTGAGAGAATGAACACAGTCCTAGCAGCTTGATTATCTGTAGGAGTTTATGATGCAGTTGGGAACCCCCACCGCGGAGCCCGTTTCTGAAGCAAAAGAATCAGACACTATAATTCTCAACAGGACAAAATGAGAATCTTACATTGCAGCAGCTCCCATTAACTTCTAGTAGTATGGTGTCTTGTAACATGGGGAGGGAGGCATCAGAAATCTTGGTGGGGAAGCAGGGGGAAATAAAAGGGGAATTTCCAAATTACAGATCCCTTCTTAATAAGAGATTTTTAAATATGGAAATGGTTAAAAGCACAGGCTTTGGAGTCACACTAAGTTCAAATTCTGGCTCTGATACTTAGTTGTGTGACTCTGGATAAATTATGTAGCTGCTAAGTACCTCGCTTTATGCATCTGTAAAATGGGAATGATGACATTTGTGCCATCTGTTCATTTATTGCTTTTGAAGATTAAATGAATTAATATATGCAAGTCACTTAGAAAAGGGCATCTTCCCCAGGTCCTATTCTATTGCTGCCCCTTGTTGACCTAAGTCATCCTAAAAAGGGCTCCAAGCCTCAGACCATGATAGAATCAAGAGGGGGAAGGAATCTTGAAGCTCTCTGTCCTTATCTATTTTGGAATCTTCTCTCTGAAATCTTGGCCAACTCATCTGGCCCCTACCTGAACTTACCCTAATGACAGGGTTTCTGTCTCTACTGTTCTGTACTATCCTGTACTGGAAATCCTGGTCCATCTCTGGGCAGGTGAAAGGTCTCCCTTGCATTGAATAGGCGTCTGTTTTCCCATTTCCTCTGGCTGTTGCTCTGTCTCATGGAGTCAGAGTTAACAAGATTATTAATATCCTTTTAAATAACAAAGGACAGCTAATGGTGTACAATGAAGCTCGTGGGCTCCAGAGGCAGATTGCATGGATTGAATCTCAGCTTCCCTGTTTATTGGCTGTGTGATCTTGGGTAACTTAATTTTTCTATGCTGCCATTTCCTCATTTGCAAAATGAGCATAGCAATACTACCAAGTTTCATAGGGTTGTGGTGAGGACTGAATGAGATGATATATTTAATGAGCTTGGTACACAGTCTCAATGAATGTCATCAAGAGCCGATGCTGTTGCTACCCCTCTTGGCATTTGCTTCTTCAGACTAAACATTCCTATTTCCTTTGTTCTGGATACAACTCCCAGTACCCCTTATCCCTCTCCTCTGACTGAGTCTCGTAGCCTGTATTTCTCTTTAACTCCATCCCCAATATGGAATCCAGGACTCTGGTGGGTTCTGGTCCACAAAAGCCAGGAGAGACCATTCTCTCCGCTGATGGTTTGTCCATTCACTGATCCATTTGCACATAATTGTAAGCATATATTTTTGTAAATAGCTCCCAAAAGAGAACTAGCATTTTTTAGTACATAAACCCCACTCTTGACTTAACACTGAATTCACAGTGGGCTAGACCAGGGGTCAAAAAACTTTTGTCCAGACCCAGATGGTAAATATTTTTGACTTTGCAGTCTGTACAATCTCTGTTGCAATTACTCAACTCCGCTGCTGTAGAATGAAAGCAGCCATAGACAATACAGAAAACTTTATTTACAGAAGCAGGCAACTAGCTGAATTTGGCTGATGAGCCGGTTTGCCGACTTCTGAACAAAAACATATAATATAAATAAGTCTCTTTCACCATATGATCCAGCAATTCCAGTTCTGGTTATTTACCCAAAGAAAACAAAACCTCTCTCTTGAAAAGATACCTACATCCCCATGTTCATTGCAACATTATTTGTAACAGTCAAGACATAGAACAACCTGAGTGTCCATCGATGGGCGAATGGGAAAAAGAAACTGGTTTATTATATAAACTGGAAATTTTTCATCCATAAAAAAGAAAGACATCTTGCCATTCATGGCAACATGGATGGACCTTGAGATCATTACACTACGTAAGATAAGTCAGAGAAATCTAAAAAACAAAAAAGCAAGAAAACAAAAACAAAACAACAACAAAACAACCCCAAAACAAAAACCTAAAACAAAAACAAAAACAAAAAACCCTCCCTTCACAGGTACAGAGAACACACTGGTCACTGGCAGTTGCCAGAGGTGGGGGTAGGGAGTCTGCAAAATGGGCAAAGGAAGTCAAAAGGTACAAGTTTCCAGTTAAAAGATAAATAAGTGCTAGGGATGTAACATACAGTATGATGACTATTGTTAACAATACTGTATTTATTAGAAAATTGCTATGAGGGTAGATCTTAAGTTTTCATCACAAGAAAAAAAATCGTAACTGTGTGGTGATAGATGTTACCTAAACATACTGTGGTGGTATATGTTTCAAATATGTATACACACACATACACATACACATACACACACACACACACACACACACGTCTCAAATCATATATTATCTTTCTCTCTCTCTGGGCATAGACATATCAAATCATTATGTTGTATACCTAAAACCAACACAAGGTTATATGTCAATATCTCCATAAAAAAACAATTTAAAAAATTTTCCCCACCTCTCCCCACTGCCCAGCTTGTTTTTGTTGTCATTTTGTTTAGTTTTTGACACAAGTGTAAGGCTTTCCATTTGCCTCTGTTCAGTTTTATTTTGTTGGACTTGGCCCAGCCTCTCTACCCTGCCAAGATCTGTCCGAGCACAGATTTTGTCACTGTCCAAAATAATCTCTATATCCCTTAACTTTGTGCCATCTGCCAGTAATAAATGAGCCTTTCATATGTTCATCCAAGTAATTGATTAAAGTTTTGAACTGGAAAGATCTGAAGACAGAGCCTGTCTGTCCATCGAAACATGCAATCTGAATCTCCCTGCTTGTTAACTCTGCTGTATTCTTTAAAATTCAGCCCAGTGTTCGCTTTCAGGAAGCTATCCTGACAACTCCCATCTCTTCTCAAGCCTTCCTACCCCAGAGTAAAGAGGATTTCTGCACTAAGTCTGGGTTCTCCAGAGAAACAGAACCAACAGAATAGCTATCTATATATTTATCTATCTACCTACCTACCTACTTGTCTAAAGAGATTTACTATAAGGAATTGGTTCACGCAATTATGAAGGCTTAGAAGTCCAAGATCTGTAGACAGCAAACTTGTGACGCAGGAAAGTCAATAGGGTCATTGCAGTCTGAGTCCAAAGGCCTGACAACCAAGACAGCCAATAATGCAAGTTCCAGTCCAAGTTCAAGTCCAAGTCCAAAGACAGGAGGAGACTGATGTTCCAGCTCAAAGACCATCAGGCAGAGAAGATTCTTTTTAGCCTTTTCTTCTATTCAGGCTCCAACAGACTGGATGAAGGCCACTCACACCGGGAGGGCCATCTGCTGTACTCAGTCTAGAGATTCAAATGATAATCTTATCCAGATACATCTTTACAGACACCCCAAAGTAATGGTAACTAAACATCTTGCACCCTGTGGCTCAGTCAAGTTGAAATACACAATTAACCATCGTGATCCCCTTTGAATTTGGCCCATTAGTACCCTACACATACCTCTACCACAGCACTCTCACTGCTCTGTAATTATTATTTCCCCAATTAGACTGCATCTTCTATCCTCAATGAATGCTGGTAGGATGAACGAATGAATGAATGAATGAATAAATGTGTGGCTTTGAGAATGTATCTTCCTTAATTTCTTCCTTTCATCAAAAATGACTTCCCTCTCACTTGTTGGGATGAGCACTGGGTATATGTAAGTGATGGATCACTGGGTTCTACTCCTGAAACCAATACTTCATGGCATGTTAATTAACTTGAATTTAGATAAATAAATTAAAAAACAAAACAAAAACAAAAACAAAAACAAAAAAGTGACTTCCTTCTTATTGTCTTCTTTTGAAAACCAGCTAGATATAAGTGAGAAGAAACAGCTCAATGAACCATTTCTTCCAGAGCTTCCAGAGGGGTGATATTTGAAGAAGGGGGCCTACGCCCTGATTGCAAAGGTCTGCAATTTCAGGCACAGTGGAAAAGAGATTTTGGAAGATGTGAATACATTGGCATTCTCCCCAAATCACATTGTGTTGTCTTTTCCTTATTTTGCCTTTGTATAAGAAAAGACTAACCAAACTCAGGTTCTTTGAAGAATATACATTCATGTTTGCAGATTACAAATAATATTAATAAATACCATCTGTGGCCCACAGAATTCTTTCAGGCGTGGCTCCTGAGAGTCTTTGATATTGCAACTCACATCATCACTTTTGAAACCATTATCATTCTGTTCAATTACCAGAAGAAAATGCCTGTCTCAAATCCAGTTTCATCCAGTGAATAAACAATAATAAATATAGAGCTGCTATTATGTTATTGTCATTGATAATAAATTATTGAAAACTATTTACTGTCTCATTCACACTGGTTATAGGGTAAAGCAATCCTTTACCCTGAAATACTCAGAATGGCCTGATTCCTCTTTGGGTGGAAATTTGATGGGGTGCCTGGGTGGCTCAATTAGTTGAGCATCGGACTCAATTTTGGCTCATGTCAGGATCTTATAGTTCTTAGATCAAGCCCTGCCTCAGACTCGGCACAAAGTGTGGAGCTTGCTTGGGATTTTCTCCCTCTCTCTCTCTCTCTCTCTCTTTCTCTCTCTCTCTCTCTCTCTCTCTCTCTCTCTCTCTGCTCCTCCCCAGCTTATGTGAGCTTTCTCTCTTTCTTAAACAAACAAACAAATAAATAACTATTAACTTTTTTTTGATAGGGAGTTTCCTTTGTTACCAGCAGTTGAAAACTGAGAACATCCTAAGACAAATCCTAAGACCTGGATCTGTTCCCCCAACGTGGTTCACTCAGCTCCTTTCAGTCAGAGCACAGGTTACAAACTGGCGGCTCCAGGGCCAAATCCAGCAAGCCAACATATTCAATGTTATCTTCATTCCTTCCTCTCTTTCCTTTCCTTTCAGTTATAAAATGTGACTTTCTTTTAGCAGATCATGCACTCCCCCTACTTCATCATGGTTTAGTCCATTCCCAAGGCCCCATACCAGTTAGCTTTATACATTTAAATTACCTTCCTGGCTCCTGCAGACATTGGAGTTTTAGACCCTGCATTTGGGACACTGAGCAATTTATAAAAGGGAGGGATGATTATCACAGTTATTACTTTAGAGCATTTACTCTGGACAGGCACTGTGCTATATCCACTTTCCCTATACCCTCCAACTTTATGAAGCTAAGAAAGATTAACCAGCCCAGAGCACAGAGCTGATAAATAACCTGGTGCCCAGGCAGCCCATCCAGGGCATCCATGAAAGTGGATGCTATTCTGAAGCAGTCACAGCTGGTCCTGTTTAGTCCTACATTTTAAAGGAGATACGTACAGAGGCTTTACCCCAGCAGCAAATGGGGGTCCCAGGAGCAGAATACGTCACCCCAAAATATGCCACTTTGGCATATTGACTTGTCCACCTTAAAACGACCAGTTATTTTACCAGCAAAATGGGTTTATTCAGAGATAACAGAGGATTGTAATGCAGGACAAGCGAGCTATAGGAAAAGTTACAGGCAAGTGCAACAAGCAAAGGAAAGGAACAGTAGCTTATAGAGAAATAGGAGGATGTTTGGAGGAGTTATTTTGAGTGGAAATCGATTGGAGACAGGCGAGGGCTCAGGGTGGTGAGGGTTTCTCATTGGCTGAGTTCCTGGGCAAGGAAGGGACTCTGTCTTCCTCCTGCTGTGAGTAGCAAAGCGGTATCAGCTTGCAAGGTGAGTGGCTCTCCGTCCAGCTCCATGTGGACCAGGCTTCCTGTTTCGGCTCAGAATCCACATCTGGCGGTAGTGCATGAGGGCCCCCGCTTCTGGACTCCTGATTCCATTTTCCATGAGGTTTCTTTTGATTAATTTTTAAATTATTTTGAATTAAAATTATTTGAGAGTCAGTGCAAGAAGAACACTCTGATCCTCCTTTGTCTTCCTGAAAGCTGATTAATCTCCCATGTGAAAGGCATAGCAGGAGGGTGAAGGGATCCTTATCACCAAAAACAGGGAATTTAGGGCTGAGAAGGCTAGATAAACAAAACTTGTTATTTCTTCACTAATTTACTACCCGAAGCCCAAACCCCTTTATCTTGCTAATTCTTTACAAATTTACTGTTTCTCTATTTAAAAAGTATAAACACTGTCTGCTTGGGCCACTTCTTTGAATCTCATAGCTTTGTGAGGGTTTTATGCATGAAATTAAATTTGTTTTTCTCCTGTTAATCTGTCTTGTGTCAATTTAATTATTTGGCCAGCCAAAGAACCTCGAAGAGAAGAAGGAAAAACATTTCTGCACCTACAAAACTGTGACTGAATCTGAAATCCAAAACCCAGAAAAAAGAATAAACAGACCAGCCCCTGAGCAAAACTGTAAAAGCTGCCCTAGATTTTAGGAAGAAATCCTAAAACACACAAAAATAAGAGTTTTTCTGAGGCTATTTTTAAAGCCCCATGTGTGCAGTGTATATGTGCTATATTTTATTTTGTTAAATAAAATGCTCTTGTTACACCATATCTCAAGGGTAAAACTTCATTTCCCAGAGGACAAGGCAGACAGAGCAACAGACCTGGTTATTAGCAGCAGTGTCTTCAGAACCAGGACCAGACAGAAGAAGCAGGAAACTCTCTTAAAAATTCAGGAGAGGGGCACCTGGGTGGCTCAGTCGGTTAAGCGTCCGGCTTCGGTTCAGATCATGATCTCACAGTTTGTGAGTTCAAGCCCCGCGTCGGGCTCTGTGCTGACAGCTAGCTCAGAGCCTGGAGCCTGCTTCAGATTCTGTGTCTCCCTCTCTCTCTGACCCTCCCCTCCTCGTGCTGTCTCTTTCTGTTTCTCAAAAATAAAATAAAAAACATTTTAAAAATTTAAAAATTCAGGAGAATCAGGCCTCAGTGACAACACGGAGTGTCCCACCCTCCCTTATGCTTCCAACAGGGAAATGAAGTTCAGATAATGGCCTTCAAACCACTGATGTTTGCACATCTTTAGGAAAGTCCGTCTTTCCCCAATTCATGCGTTTCTCAGGGCTGACGGCTGAGCTCAGCTTGGAGGCACAGTCCCTGCCTTTTGGAGCTTAGAATCCACAGGCAATACAATTTCTTTCCTCCTCAATCCCACTTACGTAGAATTTCAAATACTTTTGTTTAAGTTTATTTATTTTGAGAGAGATGGTGGGAGAGCATGCAGGAGGGGCAGAGAGAGAGGGAGGGAGAGAATCCCAAGGAGGCTGTGCACTGTCAGCGCAGAGCCTGACATGGGGCTCGAACCAATGAACCGCGAGATCATGACCTGAGCCGAAACCAAGAGTCAGATGCTGAACTGACTGAGCCACCCAGATGCCCCGTAAGTATTTCTATCATTTTTAAGCATGAAGTGTCTTTCAGAACACTGAGATTTTTGTAGAACAGAGGTAAACCGTATCTTCAAAAAAGTATCTAGACCTCAGGACGCTATGGACTGAATTGTATCCCTTCAAAATCCATATGTTGAAGCCCTAATCCCCCATGTGCCATAAAGGCTGAGGCCTTTATAAGGAGATTAAGGCTAAATGAAGGCATAAGGGTAGCATCCCGATCCAATAGAACCGATGCCCCATTTACAAGAAGACAAGACACCAGAGCCCTCTGCGCGCACCAGGCAGAGGCCACGGGGCAGGCAGCCATCGCGAGCCGGGAAGAAGGCTCTCACCACAACTCAACCACGCTGCACCCGAATCTCAGACTTCCAGCCTCCAGAACTCTGACTGATGAATTTCTGCTGCTGATAAGCTACTTAATCTGTGGTGTTTTTCTACGGCAGCCCTGGCAAACTACTAAGTGCAGTACGTGTGTTAATTGTCATTTTTTGAGTAAGTAGGGGCACAAAAGAATCAATATGAAGATGGCATCTCTCAAATTCTCCTTGTCAGTTCCAGGGCCCGGTGGGCATCTGTAATTTTGGTTGTATTGCCTTCCTGATTCCTTTGGGGAACTCCTTCATCCCCAGTCTCTCTAGTTCTCGGAGAATCATTCATCACAATTTGCTGCCCTGCACTGACCACAGGCTCACTTGTCACCATACCCTACCCCCCCCCCCGACAATGGTGATCATTACTGGTACGGTGGCATGAGGACAGGACTTATCAGAGCCCTTCTCTACAGTTATGTTCAGTGCCTACCATGTATATTTAATATTCACATATTCACAGAGGGAACTTGCTTTTCCTGCTAGTCTTGCTGAGCTAGGATCATAAACACCTGGCTGAGTGTAGAAAGCCTGACTGTAATGGGAGATGATGAGGCTGACACACAAAAGCGAGCGAGGAAGAGAGCAAGCGAGCGTTCTTTAAATGCCTGATTCCAGCTGTGAGTCGTGCCTCTGCCAGCCCCAGTTGGATGAGGTGGTAGATTTCTTCTCATTAAGCTTAAGTTAGCTTGCGTTTGATTTCTGTCACATGCACCCAAAAATCTTGACTTACACAAGAGGCTCCCAAGTCTCTTTGTGTCCTTTGTAGACCAGATTTGGCCAGAACCCACGCTGAGGGCTGTTTTCATCCTTCCAAGTGGACATCCGATCCTTCTCTCTTCAGACAACAGGAAGGGGACAGCTTGTTGTCCCCAAACTTCCCATGGCCAGACATATGCTTTCCCTGCTCTAGCCTTCGGTTTCCCAGCTAAAATTCTCAACTTTTTAAAATGAGAAGAACTGCTGTGAAATAATTTCATAAAGTACTTAGCACATTGTGTAGCAGTACTGGGTGCTTATGGAAAGTTCTTTGTATGGTAACTGAGGCTCTCCCCTAGGCTTCTCTGTAACAATCTTTTCCTCTTTCTCATGAAAAGCAGAAGCAATGAACAGATTGAGATCAACATCTATTGTTTTTGCAATAAGATCTCAGTCCCCTCCCAGAGAAAGGTTGCCTCTCTGCAACCGGGGAGGAGAACATAATGTTCCTAAATCCTCTGCTTAAAATCACACTCTGTTTAGAAATCATTCGTGCCTCCTTTTCTTGTTTCAGTTCAAGAAACCGATGGTTTCTTCATCGGTGTCCAGGAAGGAGCACTGAAATGAAATATCACCACGGGTGCTAAGTTTCTGCTCTGGAGAAAACTAAGGAAGAGGCTTAGCAAGGCTTCCTTTCCCGGGGCGGTCACTCTGATGGGTCTGCAGACTCGCAACCCCCCCCCCGCCCCGCATGGGAGCTAGTGCGCCGTGGGTGAGGACGGCTTGCAAAACCGCAGAAGCCCGCCTTCAGGCTGAAGACCGGAGCGCCAGGCTCTTCCCTGGAGGGTGCACCTGGTATGATAAGAAACAAGGGAGGTACAAAACTCTTCTGACTGGTCTGGGCCTCCTGGGATCCTGCAGTTTCCATTCTTTGGGATGGAAAAGAACTGCCACACAGAGGAGAAGCTTGTCATCAGCCTTGTCTTGCTCACCAACCAGAACAGGGCGAGGCTCATGCGGGCGCGGCAAACCGTCAGACCATCACACTTGTGAGCCGGCCTCAGCCTAGGCCTCCGTCAGGGCCTCCCTGCCGAGGACAGAGATCTGAGTCACGCGGCCACTCAGGCAAAACCTCCCGTCACCTCTGACGGCAACATCACCCCATCTCTCAGCCGGGCTTGGAGACTTTCACTTCCCCTCCGCTCCGGCCCCAGCAGCCTTGGGAACCGGCACCGTGGTACCACCAGACATTCATGCACTTAGCGCCGTTGGTCCCCGCTCTATGAAGTGCGCGCCTACCCGTTACACAGCGAAAGAAACTGAGCCTCAGAGGTAGTAAATAACCCGTTGATAAGTGGAAGAGCATGCAGGTCTGTGTGACAATACCCACGTTCTTCCCCACAGCAGCAGAACTTTTCCACATATTTAAGACTCCTGTTCCTACGGCCTGAGAAGAGCAGAATAGGCCAGCACACTCCGACTCAATGAATGGGCTTCATCTTCCTCACTCTTTTTTTTTTTTAATGTTTTTTAATGTTTATTTGTTTTTGAGATAGAGCACAAGCAGGGGACGGGCAGAGAGAGACACACACAGAATCTGAAACAGACTTCAGGCTCTGAGCTGTCAGCACAGAGCCCGATGCAGGGCTTGAACCCACGAGCCACAAGATGATGACCTGAGCTGAAGTCGGACGTTGAACCGACTGAGCCACCCAGGAGCCCCTCCCTCACTCTTAAATAGGAAGATATCCTTTTAGCACCATGCAAAATATCTCCTCTCCCGAGAGAGGCGGTCTGTCCCCCAGGCTTCCTCAGGTAACCCTAAGAGTGTCTGGCACATCATTCCTCAGTCCTCGTGAACTGCCTTCCTTCTCAGCTGTGTATTCACTGAAGAGTCAGACGTCTTTGTGCGGTGCCCTGCTGTTCTCGGAATGGCCTGCAGCCCCTATTATTATCCCTCATTTGGCCTGGCCAGAGCCCAGAGCAAATGGCCCAGCTCCAGGCGGCTAGGCCTCCCCTGGTTTCCCCACTTGAAGACCAGTTGGTCACCTGCCATCCCTCATTCTGCCCGCTGCTCCATGCAGATGATCTCAAATGGATGTCTCTTTATTTTTTTCTTTTTTTATTATTTTTTTAATGTTTTATTTATTTTTGATAGAGAGAGACAGAGCATGAGAAGGGGAGGGGCAGAGAGAGAAGACACAGAACTGGAAGCAGGCTCCAGGCTCTGAGCTAGCGGTCAGCACAGAGCCTGACGTGGGGCTTGAACCTACGAACGTGAGATCTGACCTGAGCCGAAGCCGGAGGCTTAACCGACTGAGCCACCCAGGCACCCTACCTTTTTATTTTTTCAAATGCACCATGCTTTTTTTTAATTTTTTAAATGTTTACTAATTTTTTTTAATTTTTAAAATGTTTCTTATTTATTTTTGAGAGAAAGAGAGACGGCGTGAGCAGGGAGGGTCAGAGAGAGAGGGAAACACAATATCTGAAGACAGGCACCAGGCTCTGAGCTAGCTGTCAGCACAGAGCCTGATGTGGGGTTCAAACTCACAACTGTGAGATCATGACCTGGGCTGAAGCCGGACGCTCAACTGACTGAGCCACCCAGGCGCCCCTAAATGTTTACTTATTTTTGAGAGAGAAAAAGAAAGGGACAGAGAGAGTGGAAGGCAGGCAGAGAGGGAGACACAGAATCTGAAATAGGATACAGGCTCTGAGCTGTCAGCAGAGCCCAGTGCAGGGCTCAAACCTACAAATGGTGAGATCATGACCTAAGTTGAAGTCAGACGCTTAACCGACTGAACCACCCAGGGCGCCCCACAACAACACACTTCTTGAGAAGCCCCTGGTTTACAAGGCTTTGAAGAATTTTCAACCAACCATCACTTGAGCTTCCATTGTGTCACTGGAGGATCAGCACAGGAGGACAGAGAACAGGGGCCACATTTGTTGTCCTGTAATGACTGTATCGATTTCAGTAATTTCAGGTATTGGCGGCAGGATGGGCATAAAGGTTTGTGTGTTTGCTTCTTGTTGGCTTATGGCCTTTGCTCCCACCATGCCCAGTCCTGCTAATCAGTAACTGCAGACAGCTGTCTATGATGGATATTTTTATGGTGTTTTAGTGTCATTCTATTTTCCTAAAATGTCAGTAGACAGCCCAGGAAATTTCCCTCCAGAGTCCTTGGAGGTTGTTTTGAACTGAAATCACCACCAGTATGATCAGCTGAGCAGTAAATGAAAAACAGTGTTCTATGTCAAATTAATATTTTAGGGGAGAAATTGTGCAAACCCGCACCGCAGGCCTGCGCGACCTCCAGCTTTAGCCACAAAGCTGCACAGTGATGACCGAAAGGCCAGAGCCAGGTGTGGCCATCAGTTAGGGGGCTGAAATCAGAGAGGTGGGGGGAAACAATGGTGAATGGGTCTCCGTTCATCAACTGTGGCAGACTAGTGGGACAAGAGAAGGCAGGAGTGATGACATTTTTAAGTGGATTCATTTTGAAACCACTGCTGCTGCCTTAAGAAAAAATAAGACATTATAGAAGAATAATGAGTGATAAGGCAACTTGATAAAAGCAGGTTGTAAAACCAAATGTACAATATTGTCCAATTTTTGAGAATTGTATGAGAGAGAAAGAGAGCACATGAATGAGTGAGTGGCAGGATTTTATGTCTGATTTTACAATAGAATGTTCTGGAATTTAAAAAATGTTTTAATGTTTTGAGAGAGAGCAAGCAGAGAAGAGGCAAAGAGAAAGGGAGAGAGAAAAAGAATCCCAAATAGGCTCCACACTGTCAGCTCAGAGCCTGATGCAGGGTTCAATCCCATGAGCCCTGAGATCATGACCTGAGCCAAAATCGAGTCGGAGACTTGACTGATTGAGCCACCAGGCGCCCTTGGAAAAATTTTTTTACTATAGATCCCTTGCCCCTGCCCCTAGAGGTTCTGATTTTTTAGATTTGGTTTGAGGCCCACGTATTTGTATTTTTAAATCTTCCTAGGTGCTTCTGATGCACTGTCAGCATTGAGACCACTTATATAGATGGAAAAAAAAGATCAGAGAGAGCTTTTTTTAAAGATCAGAGACAGATTTACAAAGGATTTCTGATTTAATATTTTTCCTGTGGTTTTTCTATACTCATATACTATTCTATGAACATGCTTTCCATCTACCATCAGAAAAGGTTATTAATAAAAATTATAACTGAACTGGTTAGGAAAAATTGTCCCAGGCAACAATAATGACAATGACTAACATTCATTAAGTGCTTCCCGGGAGCCAGACACAGTTTTATTAACAATAGAATATTGTAATAACTCTGACATAGCCACTAGTGTTTCAGCCATCTTACAGATGAAGAAGGCAGAGGTCCAAGAGGTTCTAATCCAGACCATCAGAGAGTGACGGACACAGTATGAACCCAGGAACTGCTACTTGAGAGCCTGAGGCTTACCCCCACGTGCTTCTTTGTTCCAGATGGAAGAAGTCCTGTGTGGTCCAGACACTCACACCATCCCCAGGCCCCCGGACCTGGGACTGCTGTGAGCTTCCCAGGAGTCAGAGTTGTGGGAAATTTCCTCTATGCATTCCCATGGAATTTGCTACTCATCTAAAAGGAAGAATTCTGTCACCACGTAAGCTAGAGAGAAGGAGAAAGAAGAAATTGAACACCACAGGATACTGATGGCTATTAAGGCATGTCATAAGAATCCTTTGAAAGGATTCTTAATTGGTTTTTTACTGGAGTGGAAAATGAAGTTCTACAAAGTGCCCCAGGCCATTATGCGGGTGGATAAGGATGTGAAATTCTCCAGGGTTTTCCCCTCCTCTGAGAGGACGGAAGCAGATTATTTCCCCATTTCACAGATGGTGGTGCCAAGTCATTAAGGGATTTCCTGAAAGAAGAGAAAGGAACGAGTTGACACCTCCAGCCAGAGTCAAAGATCTTTGCTAGTCCAAAAGGGGCTGGTGAATTTTAAAGATTTTTAAAAATCAGCAGGTGTTTAAATTCTTTGTCTTTGTAAGGCTGCCAGATAAAACACAACACGCCCAGTTAGATTTGCATTTCAGATAACAAATAATTTTTGGTAAAAGATGTCCCAAACATAGCATAGAACATAATGATACTAAAAAATTATTCATTGTTTATCTGAAATTCAAATTTAACTGGGAGGCTTGTGTGTTTATTTGCTAAACACGGCAGCTCTATTTCATGGGAAACGATTTTATGTTCTCCTTGAAGGTTGCTTTCCCTTCTGAGTGTCAGCGGCTCAATGACTTGAAGAAGTATTAATCCCAGCCCATCCCTTTGCACCAAGCCCCTGGAGAGCCACCTCCTTTGGTGGCAAGTATTACATATTCCAAATGCACACGTGCGTGCACAGCCTATGCACCGGCATTCACGTCCGTTCACATGCCTTCAAATACACTCACTCACATGCTTTCACATATACACATGCAAATGCACAACACAGGGTACAAGCGGACTTCTCCGAACATTCTAAAATGCAAATCTCTCACTCTATTCAGATTTTCATGGCGTTCTAAAAACATAATTTTCCTTTTTGGTCAGTTCTTGCCTATTCGGGAAGAAAGTCATATGCCCGGCTTGCTTTAGATGCCCAGCTACACTGACTGGCTTCCCACAATAAGACCGCATTTCTTGTACTTCAGAAATTTTGAATTTTTCTTTCCTTGCCATCGCATTTAATTGCTTCTTTTAAGTACAAAGAGGATGACAATTCTCTTAGGATCAGATAATGAGTATAGTTTAGTAACAAGGAAAAATATAAAAATACTTGAGCCATTTAATAAAAATACTTGAAAATAAGAGAGAAGAATAAACATTTTTAAGATGTATTTATTTTTGAGAGAGAGAGAGCACAAGCAGGGAACGGGCAGAGAGAGAGCGGACTGGAAGATCCGAGGCGGGCTCTGTGCTGATAGCAGTAAGCTCGACGCGGGGCTCCAACTCACAGAACCGTGAGACCATGACCTGAAGTCAGATGCTCAACCAACTCGGCCACCCGGGTGCCCCGAGTAGAAAATGTTTAATGTGTTCTCAAAAAGCATAGAGCATAGTGACCAAATGAATAATTCCTAGAGTCAGGCTGCTTGAGTTACCAGCAGGCCAAATTAGTTTACCTCATCTGTAGAGTGGAAATAATAAGAGATTCATGAAATTGTGCCTGGAACACAGTGTTTACTATTATAATTACCTCTTATTTGCTAGACACAAGGGTAACCTCTTTACGCATATAACCCCATGGGGGTGTCAAGACCAGCCCGTGCATATGTGGGCATGAGGACATTGAGGCTCACAGAGGTTAAGAGACTTCCTAGTGTCACTTGCCTAATCTTGCAACAAAACCAAGATTTAAGTACCAGTCTCAGTATTAAGCCCCTGTTCTCTAGCCAATGGTAAGATGAAAACAAGTGGAAAGCACACCGGTGGCAAGGTGGTAGGTCCTCATGGAGGGGACAGAATTCCTTCTACGGTCATTGCTCCCATGGAAGGGGCTGGGAAGGTGTCAGGAGAAGTTTGGACCAGTGTGTTTGGTAGAGAGGACAGTGCCCTTTGGGTACTTACCCAAACATTTACCAAGCAGACGGAGACCTCACTTTCTGTGACCCCTCCAAGCAAATCCCCAGGAGCTGGAAAGCCCTGACCCTGGACTCTGCCTGACTCTCCATCATGAAAAAAAAAATTTTTTTTAATGTTTGTTTATTTTTGAGAGAGAGAAAGAGCATGACCAGGGGAGGGCAGAGAGAAAGGGAGACAGAGAATCTGAAGCAGCTCCAGGCTCTGAGCTGTCAGCACAGAGCCCAACGTGGGGCTCAAACCCACAAACCGTGAGATCATGACCTGAGCTGGAGTCAGACGCTCAACGGACTGAGCCACCAGGTGCCCCTGACGCTCCACCATTAAGGCAGCAGAGGCACAGGGTCCACCAGCACTGGGCGTGTTCTAGCAGCAGCCCCAGGACTCTGTGCTCAACTTTCTTCATTTACACACGTACCCTGGAAAATTCCATTCAGTTCCTTTAATGTTATCTATCAACTGATGACTCCCACATTTATGGCCCTACCCAGACCTCTCCCCTGAACTCACACTCACAACTGCCCAATCAGCCTCTCCTTGGATATCAAATAAAGATCTCAGACTTAACAAGTCCAAAACAGGATTTTTCCCAAAAAATAGGCTTCCCCTCCAGTGCCCCGGAAACAACATTTGACAACTCCATTTCTCCAGCTGTGCACACCTGAAGATTTGGAGGGGCCCTTCACTCCCCGCCTTCCTGTGTCTCTGCAATCCAGCCCACCAGCTCCCCACCTCGACCCCATTGGCTTCACCCACAATCAAAACACCTCCCACCCACCCATCCTTACCAGCCCAGACCCTGCCCTCTCCTCTCCTCTGACGCAGCCAACCCCCAGCCGTCTCCCTGCTCCCCTTCTCACTGGGAACATGGTGTGTCCTTCACCCCACAGTGGGAGCACCCTCATTAAAACGAGCTGGTGGGGTGCCTGGGTGGCTCAGTCGGTTAAGTGCCCAACTTCGGCTCAGGTCCTGGTCTCATGGTTTGCGAGTTCGAGCCCTGCATTGGCTCTGTGCTGCCAGCTTGGAGCCTGCTTCGGATTCTGTGCCTCCCTCTCTCTCTGCCCCTTCCCCACTTATTCTCTCTCTCTCCCTCTCTCTCTCAAAAATAAATAAACATTAAAAAAAAAAGTGGTGCAGATCACCTCACTCCCTTTTCAGACCCTCCCCACCCACCCGCCAAACCCTCTCATTTCAGGAAAAGCAAAGTCCTTACAGTGACCCAAAAAGCATAGCACAAACTCAAGCCCTCCCCCAGCTCTCTTGACCCCACCCCCCACCCCTCACCCCTGCTCCACCACTGTTCCCAGCTCCATCTGCTCTAGCCATGAGGCCACCAAGTCTGTCTTGGCCACATAGGCTCATGCACTAGGGCCTCTGCACTTGCTCGTCTCTCTCCAGGACACACCCCACCGTGGTGTCCCTGTGACTCACTCCAAATCTCCATACTCTCAGTCTCACCCTATCGCCCCCCTTTGATAGGACTACCCTGTCTCCACACTGCCCTCCCCCTGGGCACTCGCCCTCCCTCCACCCAATAGCATTGATCACATATCACTCTCTGATGTGATTTATTCATTTACTTATTATCTCCATCCACGACAAGGGAAGATCCATGTGGATAGAGATTTTGTCTGTTTCACTGACTGCTATTTCCTCCATATCCTCAATGTCCAGAAGCAAAGTCACACAGTAGGTGCTCGATAAATACTTGGTGACCGGGTGAGTGGAAGGAGCCTCCGGGCATCCTCACGCCAGCTGAACGAATACCCCCGCCGACTGCCTTGGCGCCCCCCCTCCTGCAAACCAGGCTTTCAGAAGACCCTCTGCTCACACTCCTCTCCACTTCAGGAACCAAAATTCCAGGATGATCCTGAGCAACTCTTATCTGGTTCTGCTCAGTTTGGTTTGCCAGAAGAGGCTCGTGGGCAAAGAACAGGCGAGTCTCCCCACCTGTCTCTGGCTCCCCGTGTGCTCTTGATGACAACGTGTCTGGGGACACTGTTCGAAAGGCTCTATCTACTCTGACGGTCACTTCCATGGAAACCCCAAATGAGTTCAAAAGGCTGGTACTGGCAATCCTTCCAGCTTTTATGATCCCTTCTTGGAGTTCCAAGGGTTGTGCCTGCAGGCACATGCGGTGAGGGGCCTTTTGAATCGCGTGTACCAAGAAGGAAGCTTTCCAACGCCCAAATAATTATCTTCAGCAACATTTAAACTATTATTATTATGTGATGAGTTTGCCAGTCAGACCCTCTGGCACACCCATTACGAACCCTCGAACCACGCCAAGTGCTCAGCCTCTCGGCTGCAGAAATCCCTTCACCCCCAAAATAAGCAAGGCTATTAGAAAAAATCTTTGCTGATTCAGCTGGGAGGCCTCGTTCCTCCTCTGGCCTCTGGAGCATCTACTAACAGCTAAAGCATTACCTACAGAAGCCCAGGATGAACTCCGAACATTCCAAGTGTTGAACACACATCTAAAATGCACATGGTATCTTTTCCTAAAAGGGTCCAAGTATAACCAATCACAGCTGTGCTGATTAGTCATTTCTCCAGAATTATACTGGCCAGACTGTCTATTATAATGGGTCCTAGTTTCTTTTAAGTTTTTTTTTTAATTTAATGTTTATTTACCTTTGACAGAGAGAGAGAGACAGAGTAGGAGAGAGGGGCAGAGCGAGAGGGAGACACAGAATCTGAAACAGGCTCCAGGCTCTGAGCTGTCAGCACAAAACCTGACACAGCTCTAGAACCCACAAACTGTGAGATCATGACCTGAGCCGAAATCAGACACTCAACTGACTAAGCCACTCAGGTTCCCCCAGGTCCCAGTTTCAAGGAAGCACATTCTATTTGCATAAAGAGGATGATGTCCCCATGGAGTTGCTTGAACTCTCTGCTTTTTTCCAACATTCAGATCAGCCATGACTTCTTTAATATTTCTGAACATTCAACCAGCACAAATTTCTAGGTCACCCTTTAAGTACATATATGTGTATGTACTCAAGACCTTCATTTGTCATCCATTTCAAGATGCACCGCTGTGTTACGTGAAGGTAAGAAAGAAAATGATGCTGTCAATTAAATTAGAACCAGACAGTGATAATAAGATGTGTCCTGATCAGAGATGTTACATTGTAATCAGTTGTGAATTACGTGTGTGTGTGTGTGTGTGTGTGTGTGTGTGTGTGTGTGTGTGTGTGGTGTGCAGGAAGAAAGAGATGTAGTTGGGGAAAAAATCCTGTAAATGGTTTGAAGAAATTTTAATAGAATTTTAAAATTAAGAAATGTAAGAGCACCTGGGCGGCTCAGTTGGTTAAGCATCTGACTTTGGCTCAGGTCATGATCTCACCATTCATGAGTTAGAGCCCCACGTTTGACAGCTCAGAGCCTGGAGCCTGCTTGGGATTCTGTGTCTCCCTCTCTCTCTGTCCCTCCCCAGCTCTTGCTCTCACTCTCTCTCTCAAAAATAAACATTTTAAAAAAGAACTTTAAAAATAAATAATTTTTGTGAATGGTGTCAGAAAGTGGTCTAATTTCATTTTTCTACATGCTGCTGTCCAGCTCTCCCAACACCACCCGTTGAAGAGGCTGTCTTTTTTCCATTGGACACTCTTTCCTGCTTTGTCAAAGATTAATTGGCCATATACTTGTGGGTCCAGTCCTTGGTTCTCTATTCTATTCCATTGGTCCATGTGTCTGTTTTTGTGCCAATACCATACTGTCTTGATGATGACAGCTTTGTAGTAGAAACTAAAGTCTAAGATTGTGATGCCTCCCGTTTTGGTTTTCTTCTTCAATATGACTTTGGCTATTCGGGGTTTTTTGTGGTTCCATACGAATTTTAAGATTGTTCGAGCTTTGAGAAGAATGCTGGTGCAACTTTGATGGGGATTGCATTGAATGTGTAAATTGCTTTGGATAATAATGACATTTTAACAATGTTTATTCTTCAATCCATGAGCACAGAATGTTTTTCCATTTCTTTGTGTTTTCTTCAATTTCCTTCATAAGTCTTCTATAGTTTTCAGCATACAGGTCTTTTACATCTTTGGTTAGGTTTATTCCTAGGTATTTTATGGGTTTTCGTGCAATTGTGAATGGGATCTGCTTCTTGCTTTCTCTTTCTGTTGCTTCATTTTTGGTGTATAAGAATGCAACTGATTTCTGTACATTGACTTTGTACCCTGAAACATTACTGAATTCATCGATCAGTTCTAGAAGGCTTCTGGTGGAGTCGATCGGGTTTTCCATGTAGAGTATCATGTCGTCCGCGAAAAGGGAAAGTTTGACTTCTTCTTTGCCAATTCTGATGCCTTTGATTTCCTTTTGTTGTCTGTTTCCTGATGTTGGACTTCCAACACTATGTTAAACAACAATGGTGAGAGTGGACATCCCTGTCATGTCCCTGATTTCAGGGGGAAAGCTCTCAGTTTTTCGCCCTTGAGGATAACATTGGCTGTGGGCTTTTCGTAAATGGCTTTTATGATGTTTAAGTAAGTTCCTTCTATCCCAACTTTCTCAAGGGTTTTTATTAAGAAGAGATGTTGTATTTTGTCAAATGCTTTTTCAGCATCTATCGACAGGATCATATGATTTTTTTCTTTTGTTTTGTTGATGTGGTGTATCACATTAATGGATTTGCGAATATTGAACCAGCCTTGTAACCCAGGAATAAATCCCACTTGATCATAATGGATAATACTTTTTATATGCTGTTGAATTTGATTTGCTAGTATCTTGTTGAGTATTTTTGCAAAAGAATCTGAATGTGAGACAG
>NC_043709.1:24620012-24755798 GCF_006229205.1 Suricata suricatta | reverse complement strand
GGGGGGCACTTGTGGGGAGAAGCACTGGGTGTTATATGGAAACCAATTTGGCAATAAACTATTAAAAATGAAAATAAATAAAATTAAAGACTGTATGAAGTTATTTCTATTTCAGACTCTAGTGAGCACACAGTGAGTTCTCTAACTCAAAAGTAAGAGATGGCTCTTCTGCCCACTCTGTCTGCAAAGGGCCACGCCGGGGAGGGGATGTGCTGCTGCCCCAGCGGAGCGCATGGTTAAGTGACGTGCTGTCCTTCTGAAATCTCGAATTCACTCATGCACCCGCTCACTCTTTCCTAACCGCCTTTGAGCCACTGTTCTCAGTGGTAATTTTCTGGGTTTACCATTCATTTCTCACTTGCCGAGCGAGTGGCTCGAATGAGATTGATTTGTAAGCTTTAATGTTTGGCTTTCTATTAATTCCACTTTGACTTTGAAAACATAAGAGTCAGCTGGCAAACGCTAAATGGCCCTCCTATAACAAGAGAGTCAAACTGTTTGGAGCACTTACTATGTGCAAGACACCATAGTAACTGCTTTCCACACAGTATGTCACTTAATCCGTGAAGCAGCTTTGTGAGGTAGAGGTTACTATGCCCATTTGGCAGGTGTAGAAGCTGTCAATACATGCCAGGTAGGGTCTTTTTTTTTTTTTTCTGTTACAGATTTATTGAGATACAGTTCACATACCATATGGATCACCCTTTAAAATTAACATTTGAGGGGCACCTTGGTGGCTCAATAGGTTGAGCATCTGAGTTTGGCTGAGGTCATTACCTTGTGGTTCATGACTTCAAGCCCTGCATGGGGCTCTCTGCTGTCAGCGTGGAGCCTCCTTTAGATTCTCTCCTCCTCTCCCCTGCTCATGCTTGCATGCACGCTTGCTTACGCTCATGCTCTCTCTCTCTCTCAAAAATAAATAAGCGTTAAAATGTTTTTTAATTAGCATTCAAGGGGTGCCTGGGTGGCTCAGTCTATTAAGCGTCAGACTTTAGATTTTGGCACAGGTCATAATCTCATGGTTTGTGAGATCAAGCCCTGAATTGGGGCTCTAGGCTGACAGTGTGGAGTCTGCTTCTCTCTCTCTCTCCCTCCCTCTGTCCCTCCCAAATAAATACTTTTAGAAATTAAATTAACATTCGGTGGTTTTAATATATTCAGAGCAGTGCAAGCAGCACCACATTCACCTTTAGAACGTTTCCATCACCCCGGAAGGAAACCCCATGCCATTCCCCATTCCGCACCCTCCCAGCCCCTGACCACCACTCATCTATGCTATGTCTCTATACAGTCACTGATTCAGTATATTTCCTATAAGTGACATCCCACCTATGTGGTCTTTCCAAGCAGAGTTCTGACCCCGAATGTTCTGGACTGCAGTACCACACACCGCCCTGCCTCAGAGCTAGGTGTTTGGAGGACAAAAATAAAGTAGGAAACTAATCCCTGCCCATGAGGGTGATAGAAGACCACACACGAGGCACATTCAGGTTCAGGAAGAGGAGACAGAGTGTGAAGACCGCTCGGCATGACTCCCCCGTTCTGCTTGGGGTCACCTGCTCACCTGTGCTGCCGCAGGTGACAGAAGCCCACATGGAGGCTGTGTGTTCCCAGCAGCCAGCCACCCCCTCACTCTTGCACCCTCTGTAGCTCACCAGGCAGCTCTAAAACACAGGAGAGAGGAAAAGCAGGTGACTTTCTGCACCCTCCCTGACCAGAGAGAGGGCAGGCTGTGGTCTTGTTTCTGCCCCAAGTCTGGGGCTGACGGCCCGCTCCTCAATCATGGACAAGCCACAGCTGGGGCCTCTCCCTCCTGTAGCCCTGCTGGAAGTTTCGGTCTTTCTTTCAAGTCAAACTGCTGCAGATTCTCTCACTAGCTTGCCCTGGGAGGTGGAAAGACACGGGGTTCAGGGGACACTCCCCATGTGTCCTAAACTGTCCTCTGCCCTCCTCTCCCGGCTCTGGGCCCTGGGAAGGTCCGTCTCTACGGCTGTGTCACCCAGGCCCCCTTGCCCGCAGTGTGACCCTGGGGGCTGCCTGCAAAAGGGAGGGCAAAAGGAGAGAGGCTGGCCCATCGCTGGCCCCTCTCTCCCCCTTTGGGGTGGGGCTGAGAGCAGCTTCCTTCTGCTACTAGCTCTGGAGGTCTCCTCATCCCTTTATGGTTCCCTCTACAGCTCCCTTAATCTTTCTCAGACCTTTGGAAATAATCTCTCCATCAACTTCTATTTCGGTCAAGTTCTTCTTGAGAGTGCCATCTGTTTACGCCAGGCCCCTGACAGCCGCAGTAGCCTTCAAAGATTGATGCCAAAAGGGGAGAGACAGAGCTTGCTAATCTGCCTACCCCACTATCGACTTTCCTTCAGCCTTCATAAAGTAACGCTTCATTTCTAGCTGAGCAGGTGGCTACCCTTAATAAAGATCTCTTTTCCCAGCCTCCTTTGCACCTAGCTGTGGCCATGTGGCTTAGTTCTGGTAAGATGTAAGCAGAAATCAAATGTAGCAGCCTCTGGGAGACCTTAAAAGATAGCTAGATCGTGGTATCTTTTTTTCTGTGCTCCTCCTTCTACCCTACAGCTTGGAACAGGATTATGATGGATGGAGCTCCAGCAGCGGTCTTACACCATAGAATGAAGTTGCGCCTTAGGGATGATGGGATGGAAAGCCTGAAGGAACTTGGGCCCTGCCTCTATAGAGTCTCCATTCCAGCCTGGATTGCCTGCCTCTGATCCTCTTTTACAAGCCACTCTGGCTTAAACTACTATTGCTTTTGACTGCCTGTACTATGCCGCTGAATTCAATTCTAGAACAGGTGAATTAAATTCGAAGAAAAATGTGGGTTAGCAGAAAGAACCCTAGACCTCAGATGTAGGTTCAAGCTGTGGCCCTTCCCCTGAGAACTGTGGAACTTTGGCCTGCCCGAGACTCACTTCTACTATGCTGGAAAAATAGTAATGTGCCTCCCCTACTCATTGAGAAGATGAAATACAATAACATTCATTTCAGTGTCCAGCACATAGCAAGCATGTGGTTTTAAGTGCATGGCTCAGGAGTTAGAATGGGAACTGAAGTCCTGCTGCCACCACTTACTAGCTGTGTGCCTTTCAGAAAGTCACTTGACCTCTCTGAGCCTTAGCTCTCTCATCTTTTAAAGTGCATGATAATAATACCTGCTTCATAGGACTCTGAAGATAAAATTAGAGAACACATGTGATGTTATTACCTAGCACCCATTTAGCATTCATTAAATAATTACTCTGTTGTGGTCATTACCATTATTTTCTAATCATGATTATTCTCTAATGACATGGTTGTTATCATTTTAAGTCTTGAGATCTCATATTCCCACAACAAGAGAAATGGTTAGATACCATGGTAGCCTTCAGAGTGCCTAGCTCGGTGCCAGGTGCAGGAGCACCCAATCAAACAGAAGATGAATCACCTTGGATGATTCAGCTGAAGAAGTCCAGTTCTAGAGTGGGGTTGAGATTCCTGTTCTTAAATTTCTTTAAAGTAGGCGTCATGCCCAATATGGGACCTGAATTCATGATCCTGAGATTAAAAGTGGTATGCTCTACTGACTGAGCCAGCCAGGCATCCAGGAGACAAAGGGTATGAAGGGTATAGGGTGGGTTGGGAGAAGAGGTTGAGAAGCTGGTGAAAGTTCAGAATTAGTAAGACATTATACAAGTTAAAGTTCTTGGTTGTAGGCAACAGAATTCATTCTGGCCGGCTTAAGCAGGAATAAATGTGTGAAAGGAATGAGAAAGCTCACAGAATCTGCATAGTGAGAAAAAATGCCCAACTTCAACATGGAACTGTTTTAACACATGCCCCGGAAGAACCAAGTGCCTCTACTGCAGAGCGTAGTAGCAGGGAATCTGCTCTCTTCCTCTCTGGGCTCAGCCACCATCTTGCATCTAAGCTTTGCAGGTTGGCAGAAACTATGTCTCAGACTGCAATCTAAATGGAGGGGAATCTAAGAATGTAGTTTTTAGTTTTCCTGACAGAGAGGGGTTAGAATATGTGTTGAGCGAGCCAACTTAAAGGATCTGCCACAGGAATTTTAGCGTTTCTATTTGCCTATGGCTTTATTCATATGACTTGCATCAGGAAGACCATGAGGTGTAGTGAAAAGATTATAGGGGCGCCTGGGTGGCTCAGTGGGTTAAGCCTCCGACTTCAGCTCAGGTCAGTCTCATGTTCGTGGGTTCGAGCCCCGCGTCAGGCTCTGTGCTGACAGCTAGCTCAGAGCCTGGAGCCTGCTTCTGGTTCTGTGTCTCCTTCTCTCTCTGCGCCTCCCCCTCTCATGCTCTGTCTCCCTCTGTATCAAAACTAAATAAAACATTAAAAAAAATTAAAAGAAAAGATTATAGGCCATGGGGCCAGATAAAGGTAGGTTCTTTCTTTCCTTTGGACACACCAGCTCTCTTCCTACCCTAGGGTCATTACGTTTGTTCTCTGTTAACTGAACACCCTCTGCCCCTTATGATTTATCCCTTCTGATCATTCAAATTCCAGCATAAATCTAACCTCCTCAAAAAAGCTTCTCTGACCATTCTACTTACAGTGTCCCATCTGACCCAGACTCTCATTATATCACCCTTTTAATTTTCTTTTTAGCATTTATCTCCTATTTTTTGATTGTTATTGTTGTCATTGTTTGTGATGTGTCCTCCCCTCACCTCAAAACAGAGTGGAAATTTCCTTAGAGCAGGGACTTGGTCTATCTTATTCACAGCTATATCTCTATAGTCCAGAAGAGTGGCTGATATATGATGATAATATATTTATTATATAATTACCGTGGCCATATATTGTTTGATCCTCATGAAGAAATTACTATTATTATTGCCCTTTCACAGATAAAGAAATAGAAGCCTGGAGAGGGTAATGTCTTGCCCAAGGTCATACAGCAAGTAAATTATGGGACTGTGGTTCAAACCTGGGCAGTCTGGCTCCGGAGCCTGATGTCTTCATTGCTAAAACATGCTGAGCATAGTAGCTGCTCAGTGAATATTTTATAGATAAATGAATGAATGGACATCTGCTGGTCATCTCATTGACACGTGTTCTATTTGACATTGCTAACTATCTCTTTTTCTCTTTCTGGGCTTTTCCTCCTCAAAGCCTTCTTCTCCTTTCCTTTAAATGTGGGTATTCATCAGGCTTCCATCCTGTGTCAACTACTTTTCCTAATACATGTTCTCCTTATGTTCTGTTATTCACAATCATGATTGAATGACCATATTATATGATGACAAGTCCCAGATCTACCATAAATCTCTAGTGCTGACTCTCCCAGAGGGACAGAATTAAATGTTCATGGCTTCCTGACATTACTGTGTGAGCATCCTTTAAGCATCCTAAACTCAACAAGCACAAAGTTGACTTAACTTGCTATTTGTACAGTCAGGTTAATCCCCTCCAGGCTGTGAAAAATGTGCTATTTCACCTTCTCCCCAAACAAAATCGGCTTCTTTTCCCATGTCCTCTATCTCAGTCCACATCACTACCATTTTCCCCATAAGGCCAACAATCTGGCAGACTTAGAATTTCCTCCTCACAGCCAATTTATGACCAAGTCCTATGGAGTCTACCTCTTCAACATTTTCCAATCCATCCCTTCCTCTCTGTTCCTGCTCCCAGCAGGACTTCTAAGTCTCCTTCCAAGACTACCCATGTCTGGTCACTCCCTCAAATCCATTCTCTGAATACCACCAGCATGAATTAGAATTTTGTTTGTTCTCTCTACACCCTTCAGTGGCTCTGCCACTCATTGCCTTTAACATAAAGTTCCAGCTTGATAAAAATCATCCTTGATCTGGCCTTCTCCCACATCCCCCACATCTACATCGGCCTCTCCTCCACTCCCCACCTTCACCTTCACCTTATGCTTCAGAAGTGGCCAGTTCACTGCATGTCCCCCCACAAAGCTCACATAGAGCCCTATTTGTCTCCATGTGGAGTAGAAATCAGGGAAAGCCAGTCAACTCAAGAGGAGAGAAAACATAACTTGTCAGTCCCCTAAATTTTATTCTTGAGGCCCAGCTGCAGTCCTGCCGTTTCATTTCACCAGACACTCTGAGTGCTTTATAATTCAGTCCTCTTCACTTCTGCTGGCTCCAGTCTTTGTCTGCTATTTGAAATCAAAAGAGTTACAACAAACGCACTGATGAACTGAAAGAAAAGGCATCTATTTACATGAAATGATTTGCATGAGAGGAAGAAAAGAGTCCTTTCACAGGAAGAGGGAGAGGACTGGGGAGGACCCCTGGCCAACCCGGAGGGTTCAGAGGGTTCGTGTCTGAGCAGTGTGGTAAGCCTCTATGTTACAAAGTCTCCCTCCTGAAAGAGGCACAGCTTTTGTGCCTAAGTGACAAAGTACCATGTGGGGCAGGGCCTTCTCCCTCTTCTGGGAGGGGTGCACCCCAGCTTCAACACATTTAAGGTTCATATTTAGGGTTCAGCACATTTGAGAAACATGGGACCCCGTTGACATTGCAAGGACTGTCTGTCTGGAGTCACTGAATGTTGGCATTCTTGGCACAATCTTCTGTGCTGTCCCCATGGACACCAGTCTCACGGTGGTGGAAACATACTGTCCTCAAATGGCTCAGTGGGCAACAGATATCAATGGGAATGGTGGTCAGGGCGTGGGAAGAAGACGTCACAGATGCCCATGGTAACTGTAGCAGACAAACATGTTTGTAGTACGCCTCCCCCCAGGGACCCTCAAAAATAACTGAGTTAGACCTGAATTGGGGGGTGGGGCATGGGGATGAGGCTTTGAAACCTAGAGATATAAGACAAAGTCAGCAAAATGTGGGTTATTTATCACCATTTATGTGACACCATTTCAACCCGCAGCCCAGGAAAATCTGAGAAAACTCAGGTTCATAGCATTACATTTACTTTAAAAAGTTAAAAAGTGAAGGAATAAAATCACCTAGAAAACTAAAATGGATTTTCCCTATGAGACTTTCCTTCAAAGCTTTCTCTACAACAAGATATTTATGACACGTCATCTACTAAAAGAAATAGCTTATAATTTAGCAAGCTGAGATTTTTCTATTAACTCAACAACAGAAAGCTTCCAGGGTTATAGGTCTGAAAGTCACCTTTATAAAATCAGTGGCTTTGGGTAGATAGGCACAGAAATCTTGCCAGTTTTGCTTGAGCTCACTTGAAAAAGAGGAGGACCAGCATTTTCAAAAGCTTACTTTTAGCTCTGCATTTCCCACGGAGCACTTGACCCAATTGTGAAATGACACATTTTCCACAGCCTGGTTGGGATGAACACAACTGGATACACAGCAAATCAATTCATCCATGGAATGGACATCAACCTAGCTGAGATCTTGTCCATTCTTATCCATAATGAGATACTGAGTTTAGAATGGAAGCTGATTAGTCATTTTTAAAAAATTAAAACATCTTAACTATGTTTACAGATATTCTTATGACACCCAGGAGACACGCATGACATGCAGGATCATTTGTTCACTGGAAGATGATGACTTGGGGAAGTAAATGTTTTTCAAACATAAACTTTCAAATAAACTAAATCCAGTAATCAAACTTCCTCTGATAGGAATTGTCCAAAGCAATGACCAAAACCTTTTGAGACAGACACTGTTGTGATCCCTGTTTCATAGATGAAGAAACGGGAGCTTGGCACGCTGGAGTAACTTGCCTACGATCCCACAGCTCATAAGTGGTGGGCCAGGGATTTAATGCAACCTGACTAGAGAATCCACACGGGAAACCAGGGTAACTAGAGAGCTTCCTCGTTTCTATTACCTCTTTTCTTTAACTAGAGTGTATAGGACTGTCCTGATGCCACCTCTGATCCCATCTATATCTGTTCTTCCCTTTCAAGTACCTACTTCCTTCTCAAGAAAGCAAGCCTAACTGGCTTAGCTTGGATCAGTGTCCACATTTCAGTGGTGGGGGTGGGGGCCAGAAAGCCCCCCAGAGGTACCCACTACATCCTAATGAGTTATTTCCAGTCAGGATGTGAATAACAACTGTAAACAATACTTTTAGGGAAAGGACAAGTCGGGAGGAGTACCAGCATTGATAAGCTATTATGTTGCCAAGCACTCTAAGTGTTTTAAATACAGTACCTCATTCATTTTTATAACACAAGGAATAAATGAGATTGAAGATTATCAAAGAGTCAGTCAACACAATTGCCAGTATGGGCGCACTTGGCTGGCTCAGTGGGTAAAGTGAGTTTCACTCTTGGGCTTGTAAACTCAAGCCCCATGTTGGGTGCAGAGATTACTTACAAATAAAATCTTAAAAAAAAAAAAAAAAAGACAATTGCCTGCGTTAAAGGACAAGGACAATGCAGGACAGCAGAATCTGTCAATGGCCTAAAGGGAGTGAGGAAAAGAAAGAGGATCCAAAGGAGTACTGAAAAGTAGATTTACATTTTTCTTAATTGTATTTTGAATAGGTAATGGACACAATGGTACAACTTTCAAAAGGTACCACAGAGGGCATTTTCTGTATGTTGATCTGTTTTATACAGACGAAATTGTTTATTCATTGGGACCATAAACTTTTTTCATAAGAATTTTGTAGTAGACATTTGTCGTTGGTGTGTACCCCAGATCTTTTCTTTGTAGTTCTTCTATATTATGTTCTCTTTTCCATAGATGGAAACAAACAAGAACAAGCCATTTCTCAACATCCTTTGCTGTCAGGATACTGACATTTAACTATCTTCTAGCAACCCCCCAAACTAAGCATGACTTGGGATTATGGGCAAAAGGTTGCAAACACATTATTTTTCCAATAAGTATGGACATAGGGGCATGCAATTTTCTGCAGGGACTCTAAGGGGAATGGGGGTCCTGGTCAGTTGGGCTTTATAAATGTGGAGCATCACCCAGCAAGCGTGGCAGGATTCCTGCGAGAGCACCCTTACAATGTGTTTGCACATCTGTGGTGCAGTTGGACATTCTTCCTGGCTGCTTTGCTTCTGACTGTGTGCCATCCAGGCTTTGTTTCTTGGCTTTCCCAGAAATTCTAATTAATACCATGCAATAAGTCTCTACTGAAATTAGCTAGAGTGGATTCTTTCTCTAAAGAGACCCCACAGTACTGGGAATCTGGGACTGAATAAGTGACCTGGTTGGATTTGAAAGCAGTACGGATGAGAAACAGGTAAGACTCTGGTACCAATGGCAAAAAAGTCACTAAAACTGTTGATATCGAAGGCAGGATGATACTACCCCTGTTTCACTTTAGACAGATGCATCAACAGCTATCTTGGGATGCCAAAATTAGAGTGAAACCAAGCCCCTGCTCTCCAGTCTCCTCTCTCCTCCCCAGAATTTATAATGGGAATGAGGGGAAACCTGTTCCACATCTCCCAGAGCTCCGAGTGAAATTCAAGAACATAAAAGGGGGTCAAAGAGAGTATTTGGAGAAGACAGTTGAGATTTTTTTTTTTACAGAGGCTTTTGCTCTGCTTTAACCCCTCTCCCCTTTGAACCTCAGCCAAGAAAGGCTACGCACATACAGCTGGATACCCAGCGGCCGAGCAGAGTTGAAAGAGACCGTCCAGAATAGAGAGCCATCCACCTGAATCAAGGGAACTGCAGGAGAAGGGCCTGCAGGGGACCTCCAAAATTCCTATGCAAGAGCCCTGAGACAAAGACTCAGCTTGAGCCATCCTAAAGGCTCTGAGGAGTCACCAGCTTTAATGATTTCCAAGGCCCAGAGAACATGAAGCCACCAGATCAAGCAATAACTCACTTGCCCTTCTCTCCCTCTCATCTCTACCCTACCTTCAGCCTTGGAGGAGAAAGAACATGACAGCCAGCAGGTGGAGGTGAAGGGAAGTGGGGGAAAGAAAAAGAAGCCATAGTGGCTGTCAGAAGTTTCATCCTGGCGGAGAGGAGGATCTTCTACTCCAGCTTCTGAAGGAAGTTTAAAGAATTAGTGGAAGGTTCATATAAAATTGTGTTTTTTAAACGTAACCTCTACACCCAATGTGGGGTTCGAAATCACAACCCCAAGATCAAGAGTTTCATATTCTACTGACTATGCTAGCCAAGTGCCCCAACATAAAATTGCCTTTTGATTATATCACGAGTTGTGCTCATAGGAGTCCGTGGCACCTAGTGGTGGAACAGCAGAAATATCCGTATAGTCACACAGACTGAAGAGCTTGGGAAAAGCAAGGCTCTGGTGGGCGGCGGAGGGAGGAAGATAAACGCTATGAGGTGAGTAGTTTCACCCAACTGCATGATAACATGTAAAGAAAAAAGAAATCACAGGCTTGGGATTTAAATTATCGCTTCAAAGCATGATCAGTGAATGAGGAAACTTCTTTGACTACCCTAAAATACTTTTATGTCACTCAGGCAGAGGGCTAATAAAGCCAAAAATCAGAGGAGATAGATCCTGAAGACTGATGAATTACAAAACAGATTGGATTCACAGTCTAAACAGGCCTTGCACGGTATTTATTTGGAAAAGGTGATTCTTCCCCTGAGTACTGGGATGGAGATATTTTGTAGTGTCAGATAATCCTGAAACTCACAGAGCCTCCTGGGCTGACAAAAGCAGTCTTTCCTCCCATTGTGATGAGGCTGGCCCTGCCTTGTGCAAAAACACTGTAAGTGCATTGCACGGTCGCCTAGCAAGGGGAGGTCCTCGTGGCACACCCGACCTCTGCTCACTGACTCCACACAACCAGAGTCGGATTCCAGCATGCCCTGAAATCTAAACCAGACCCAGGGAAAAGTGGCTTATCTACCCAAAGCATTGTGAGGTGATGGGCAATAAGAATTCCGAGAGTGCTGGCAAGAGAAGAAAATGATTTTAGATTGGATTAAATTTATCTTCTAGGTGCTCTCACCAAAACTTCTGGATTCAACTTGCTAGATGAAACAACTAGGACAGGATTAAATCTCTTGCTTGATTGTCAGAGACTGAGTATCTGTGGTGGCCTCTGCACGTGAAGTTCAGATGCTATACATGCCTTCATGAGAAGGGAATCCAAAGACGTAAGGAGAAAGGAGTATTAGAGTGGATTTATAACCCTGATCGACTCACCCAGCTTCTGAAAGAGCGGGGTAAAAAATCAACACGGCCCACATAATGGTGAGAAGAGTATTAATGTTCTGGAGAAAGACTGGCCCTCTGCAGGCCGAGGATGATTGTGGGAGATGCTTCTTTCTATGGAAGAGGGTTTCCTGAAGGGGTACTTGTGAGCCTTAACCTTCAGAGGAAGCCAGGTCCTGATTCCTGAAACAAACAGGCAGAAGGCTTAGATGTGTTTGAGGGTACCTAATGAATCCTAGGAACCTAGGGCTAAAATACATGGGCACTAAAATGTTTGCAATTTTTTTGCATTAATTTGCATAACAACAACGTCTAACTCTAGGGAACAGAGGACTGAATTGAGTCATGATGATGAAGAGTCATAGTCTTCACCCAATTCCCAGACCTAAGTCACCTTCCAGACTCAGAGCCCCTTGAATAAACAGAAGACCAGATGCTCTTGAGGACATCCCCTCAATGGCACCTCAAGTGTAGACCAACGACATCCTCCTCTCCTTTAATAAATGCACTTGGAACCATTTACCAGGGCAACTGAGCCCTGAGAAAAGGACTTAAATAAGACTTACAGGGTCTTTATTGTTGTCTAGCTAATGCTAGTCCCCAGAGACTCCAAATGCCACCTTTGTTTCTCTGGTAAGTGTAAGCAAATTTATGGAAAACAGGTGATAACAGGGCTTACTCACAGTAGGACCATTCATGGTTGTCCTAGTGGATCCTCAAACATATTTTATAGTTATTTTCTCGGTTCTTGAGTACTTGTACCTGAAGTCCTAGCAGAATGGTCACACTGGTTCCCTAATCTGTGATGTGAATCTTACGATGGTAGGATGGGTTAAATGGAAGGCTCTGGAATGATCCCTCTGTACTGAAATAATAAAGATGTAAGGGGCACCTGGGTGGCTCAGTCAGTTAAGTGTCCGACTCTTGATTTTGGCTCAGGTCACAATCTCACAGTTTGTAAGATGGAGCCCCACACTGGACTCTATGCTGATAGCACAGAGCCTGCCTGGGATTCTCTCTCCCCTCCCCCCCAGCCCCCCACACATTCTCTCCCTCTCTCTCTCAAAATTAATAAACATTTAAAAATAATAAAGATGCTTTGTATATGTCAAGTCATGTGACCTTCACAATAATCCTATGATATAGGATCTGTTATCATCTCCTTTGGCCGATGAGGAAACTGAGGCACAGACAAGCTAAGCAATTTGCCCGAGTCGACATAGCTAGTAAGACTGGACTCAAACCCAGGCAGACCCTCCAGTGAGCAAAGATCCCTAGTCAGCTGAGATGCTTGCTGCAGAGAAAAGGAACAGGAAGCAGGTGGTGGAGAAAGATGTCAACACTGAGGGTGCCTTTTTTGAGTAGCATCGATGCAAGGGTAGGTGCCTGTTCACAGTGAGAGGAATATGGAGAAGTGGTTAAGTGCACTGAACTTGAAGTCAGACTGCATGGGTTCAGATCTCAGATTTACCGCCGAAGACTCTGGTTAAGTTTCTTCTCTCTGGCTCAGTTTCTCCCATTTGTAAAATGATAGTCCCTACTTAGAGTTGTTATGCAGAGTAAATGAGCTAACAGATGAAGTACCTGGAGAGTAGTGTTTGCTATCACCCTCCTTGCTCTATCATGTATATTTTCATGCAATTGATTTTATATTTTATATCCTTTCATTCTTCTCTTACTATTTATGTAGGTTGTATTAAGGATGGTTAACCTTAAAATTTAGTCTATTGATTGTAAAAATAACAAAATGGGCTTGTTACTCACCTTGAGAAAGAATGCCCAGTAGTCAGAAATCCTGAACTTAGAGCCAGAATCAGACTTGGCTCTGACTTTAGTTCCCTCCCCCTGAAGAGAAGGTGAGTATGTTCTCATTTTTACAAGGAATAGCAGCATTATCTCAGGCTATGGGAAACTGCATGGCTTAACAGTTGGTTTTCTATGGATGCTTTGCTGTAAAAAGCAATTATGATTATGGCGAGTGTTCAATGATATGAATCTATAGTATCCAACTCATTATGATACTGGATTAAAGTGCAGACTTTATATGGTAATAATTGGTTTAATACCATTCTGATGTGTTTTTTCCAACACCATCAACCAATCCTCCAATTCTCAGCAGACGCTGACTGGATGTTCTGTAAATTTAACTCAATTCTGACACTATCTACCTGCAGGCAGCGTTCATCCCACAGGTTGAGGGTTCAGTTCCACAAGACTGCCCCCACTACAGACGCCTGTTGAAAGTCTAGGCTTTTTTCCAGGCTTCTGACCAACTAGCTATAAATTAGAGGTGCCCACAGCTCATTCCTCAAGTCTAATTTGCCAGAGCAGCTCATGGTACTCGAAGAAACATTTGCTTACATTTCCCAGCTTATTATAAAGGAGAGGAATGAACAGCTAGAGGAAGAGGTACATAGGGCAAGATCTGGAAGGGTCCTGAGCTCAGGAGCTTCTTTCCTCATGGAACTGGGGTGCGCCACACCCCCAGGATGTAAATATGTCCACCAATCATGAAATCTTGTTGCATAGCAGTTTTCATAGAGCTTAATCTGCAATAAGCCCTCCTCTCCTTCCCAGAGGTTGATGGGTAGAGCTAATGGTTCCAAACTTTTGATCACTTGGTCTTTCTGGTGGCCATCCCCATCCTGACACAATTTAGGGGTGGCACCCTAACTCACCTCATTGACATAAACTCAAGTGTACTTAAAAGGGGCCCCTTATGAATAATAAGACACTCCTGTCACTCAGAAAATTCTAAGTGGTTTAGGAGTTCCATGCTAGGAACCAGAGACGAAGACCAAATATATATTTCTTGGTATAAATCACAATACCACAGTCATCCATTTCATCAGATTGTAAGTTCCCTGAAGACCCATTTTTTTCTCTTGTTCACTGAGGTATCTCCAGAGTGAGTGCAGGCTTCTGCACATGTCATTAACTCAATAAACATTGGCATTAATGACCCACTGGTTTGAATATAATAATACTATCTGTTGCTAGATAACAGATTACTACAAATTTAGCAGCTTAGGACAACATATATTCATTACCTCACGGTTTCTGTGGGTCAGGGGTCCAGGCATAGATTCATTGAGTTCTCTGTGCCAGGGTCTCACCTGAAAGCTACAATCATGATGTCAGCAAGGGCTGCAGTGTTGTTTCAAGATGGGGAACAATCCTCATGATTTCTGGCAGAGGCAGCTCCCTGTGTCTTGCTGAGCTGAGGGCCCCAGTTTCTTGCTGGCTGTCGGTTGAAGATGACCCTCAATTCCTGCTATGTGGCTCTCTCTATGGGGCAGCTCACAGTGCAGCAACTTGCTTCATCCAAGCCAGCAAGGACGAGGGGCTATCAATAAGATGGACATTGCAATCCTGTGTAACATACCAATGTACATGGGCTCACATACACTCTATTACCTGTTGGTTAGATGCAAGTCACGGGCCCCACCCACACTCACGGGCAGAGAATTATACAAGAGCATGGACTCTAGGAGGCAGGGATCATTGAGTATCATCTTAGAGCCTGTCTGCTTCAATAACTCACCAATAAACACTCTCATCACATGAGCTAAGCTGTAGCCAATCATTCTCTAAAGAAGGGACGATAGTTAATACTGTGAAATGCCAGAGGGTCCTCATTAGCTCAGCCTTCACTATGTAGCTTTCACAACGAGCCTGCTGCTGTCAGGTTGCATTGGGAAGCAAAGGCCATCTGAAGCTGAAAGTATTCACTGATATCGAATTGGTCCCCACTCAGACAAACATTTCTCCTCGTAAAGCTAGTATACATCCTCACACATCTCATTTTGCCAGAGCTGCCTCTTGCTAGTTGTGTGAGACTGCAATGCAAATGCAATCGAGCCATTGGCACAGGGGCTACAAAAGAAAATTATTTTAGTACCAGAGGCTTAGGAGAGCTCTTGGGAAAACTGGTGAAGCCCTCAAATAATTTTCCCAAACAGATTCTTGTTTTGATCATCTAGAGCAATTTGAGTATAAAAGATTATGTATCTGGGGCACCTGGGTGGCTCAGTCAATTGAGTGTTCGACTTGTTTCCGGTTTAGGTCATGATCTCATGGTTCGTGGATTTGGGCCCCACATCAGCACAGAACCTGCTTCAGATCCCTTTTCTCCCTCTCTCTCTGTCCCCCTCACCTCCCTTAAAAATAAACAAACATTTTTTTAAAGACTATATATCCTACTATCATACCATTTTTGGATAATGAAAAAACATCAGCAAAATATATCTTTTTTTCATTCTGGGAAAATTGCCTGGATGCAAAATAACCTAACCTTAAATATGAGAGAACATAACACTGTCCTATAATTTTATGTTATTTTTACTATTTATTATAAATTTGGGTCTGACGTGAGCTGTGCCTGGATTCACATCTTGATTTTAGACAAGTTATTTAAGTTTTCTGTATTTGTTTACACAAATATAACATGGAGAGGCTGATAATAAAGTACCCATGTCACCTGTTATGCCATTTGATCCTACTGACTATCCTGTGAGGCCAGTGTTGATGCAGGTGCCTTTGACACAGTGGGTGACTTGCAGTTGGGGTAAGATGTCCAGATGTCGGTTTTTGCCTCCAAAAGGCTGGGCCTCGGCAGCATAAACCAGAGTGGCCAAGTAATTAAGGTCAGGGGTATCTGCAAGTTTAGGATAACTTCCTTTCTAGCTGGTTTTGGAAAAAGTCCATCTAACATGAATAATCCAACTATAGCAAAGACCAAATAATACGCTGCCCCTCACAAGATACAAGAGCATATAAATAACTTTCCAAAGGACAATAGATAGGAAGTGGTGGATTCAAAGCCAGCTTTAAGTAGCTCCAAAGCCCAATCTGATGCTTTTTTTCATACACTTCTCTTCGCACAGCCCTATGGATTGGTGGAAGGGCAGGGAGGACAGGCCTGACTTGGGGAAATGCAACAGCACTCAGAAAATAAGGGGTCAGATCAATAGCTAACCCAAGAAAATCACTAGCCTTGCCTCCCCCTGCCCTCCTCAACTGTCCCTTTCATCTCTAGCTCTCCTCTGTCTCCACCCCTACCTCTCATGTTCCTCCAGGGTGCTGCTTGGGAAGGATTTTGAACAGACCTTTGAGATCTCAGGAAAAGAGAAACAATCTTAATCAAATAGCAAATAAATCAATATTGAACACTCTTCCAGCCGTTCTGTTTGAATAGAGAGAGAAGCCCAACACGAGGCCCAGGAGTGTTGAGTTCATTTTCAAAACACCACGCATGAGTGTTCATTCTTAATAAACCAATGGAGTGAGACAGAATCTAAAGGACCTGAGGGGAGGGTCACCGCCTGACGGATCAATGACACAAACATCAGCGGCCGAGTCCACACACAAGCAACACAGGAGACTGAGGTGCTGTTTGGGGCTCTGAAGGACCCACAGCACCTTTGGAACTTGGGATTCTGAGCATGAAGAGGGGCCTTCCGTTTGTACGTTACTGCATCTCTGCTTCTTCAGACGTGAAGTAGAGAGTAAACAAAATCCTTGGAGGTCAAGCTTGGGACAGAAAAGAAAATGCAATGCTGGTATCCAAGTGGTATTGCCTTGGAACAGTCATTCCATGGCTGGTGCAGGATACAATCTGAAGACTAAAATCAACTCCTGCCACCGTGGGGATAATTTGATTCAGCTTTGGCTGAAACTAAGCAACTGTAGGTAACATACTACATGGTATTTACTTTTGTCTCATTGATAAAAGCGCCTGGAGAATTCAAAATCCTGGGCTTATACTACTGTTCTCAATAAAATGATGAAAGGGAATTAGAGAATATTTACACCCCAGAAACCTCAGAAAACAAGGAGCGATGAACATCATCCAGGTGGGGCAAACGTCTTAGCTTAAAAATTCTTAGGTTAAAAATATCTTAGGTTAAAAGAATTTTTAACCTCAGATCACCATAGTTTGAATATTTTGAATAACTTGATCACTACAGTTTGAATATTTAAGGTAAAAGAAGCCTCTCCAATATAGTTAACAATTAATTATACATGTGTTATTACTATAACCTCTAGGGGCTCAGTCAGTAGAACATGCAACTCTTAATCTTCGGGTTATGAGCGTGAGCCCCAATGTTGGAGGTAGAGACTACTTTAAAAATAAAAATCTTAAAAATAAATAAAATCTTTAAATACATATATAACCTTTAAATATATTATATATATTTATATATACATATAACCTTTAACCTTCAGTCTATAATATCTACAAAGTTTGTAAAGTATGTTTGTTATATGTATTAGATTATAAATTACATGTATTAGAATATTATAGGAAATTAGATTTTCTTACTGTCATATCCCTTAGAAGCAGATCTTGAGACAGGGATTAAGATGCACTCGGTTTCCTGAAGGAGCACACTCAGGGGAAGGGAAGTGAGGGAGCACAGCGCAGGAGGAGCTAGGCAAAGGCAGGGTCCTGGCTGGAGGTGAGCCTCAGAAGCATCCCACAGGGAGCCCGGCGGCGGCCTCAGCTGCAGCTCGGACTTGGTCCCATGTTGCAGGGAGGGAGCCAGTCTTCCGTACCTCTGTGTCAATCAGTCATTGGATGCCTGTTATCTGCAAGGGATGGGTGTAACTGTTGTGCCCAAGGCTGTAAAATCGCCCCAAATCACCCCAAAACAAAACACCAGAGACTGCTAGGGAGACCGAGTCACGCCTGCAAAAGCAAAGGGCCTTTATTACAAGCTTAAGCTGGGGCTCAGTCTCCATCCAACCCACTGGCCACGTGGAGAGAGCCCCGAACAAAGGCAGGGCAGGGCCCTTTATACCTTTGGGAGGGGGCCTCATAGGAAATGATGACAGGTGTACAGTGATCCAATCCCTGCCCCACCCAATCAACACTGGCAGTTGTGGGAGCCAGTCACACACCATCCGGAGCACTGACCAATCAGAGTGGGCCCAGGATGCCCCACGTGGGGCATGACTAGGCCCGCCTCTAGAAAGGTCAAAGGTAACGGCCAGCCTTTCCCAATTGGGCACCGCAGGAGTTGTCCCTCCTTAATGCGTGCCCTTTCAGGAGAAGCCGGCGCCTTCCCCTTTAAGTACAGGGGAAGGCTGGATCGGACCTGCGCCGGCGGGGGAACGCCCCCCCCACAGCCACCCTGCGCATCTCCACCGCGGAGGTGTACCCAGACCGGCTCCGGGAAGGTTGGGACGGCCTGGTGGTGAGGGCCGGATCGGACCTGCATCCTTCCATAACTTCCTGGGTGGGCTGGTTCCCTTTGGGCTGAGGGCAATTCTTTGGAGAAGGGGGCAGCTGTGAATGCTTAGCAGCTCAAACTCCCAGCACCTGGGGGCTAGGGGCGCGAGCCAGGAAAAAGCATGTGGCCAGCGCACCAGCAGCATTAGTCTACACTCACTATCGCTGCAAAATAAACTCACTTGCCTTGGGATATGTAACCCACTGTCTAGAACCTCACTAGCTTTGTGTTAAGGAGTCTTACCTCGCTGTCAGTATGGTATAGATTTCTTGGTGGTCAGTCACTGGTATTAGCTTCCTCCATTTAAGCCTTTTTGAAGGGCACGTGGGTGGCTCAGCCAGTTAAGTACCTGCCTCTTGATTTCAGCTCAGGTCATCATCTCACAGTTTGTGGGTTCCAATCCCCGTTGGGCTCTGTACTGACAGCGGGGAGCCTGCTTGGGATTTCTCTCTCCCTCCCTCCCTCCCTCTGGCCCTCCCCTGCTCACGTGCTCTCTCAAAATAAATAAATAAAATTAAATATTAAAAAAGCCTATTTGAAATAAATACTTTGGCAGATTCCAATACAAATACAAGAGGACACTTCATTTTTCCACAGATACCTACAAAAACAATTCAAAATGGGTAAGAGTAAATAATATTTAAAAACAATGAGTAAAAAAATGGATGAAAATAAAATTAAGTATTTGCTATCATTCTCAAGGGAGGGGGCGGGGTGATTTTTTTAAGCCTAGAAGTAAGGAGAAAAAAAATTCTAAAGGAAGATTCAATGGTTTTTCCTGTATAAAAACATAAAACTCCTATCCATCAGGGAAAGAGAAACCACTCTACATAAACAAAGTCAAATAGTAAACAATTAGGAAAGAATGTTTCTGGGAATTTGAAAAAAAGAAATCCGTGGCAAATAAAGATTACTAATTTGGCAAGGGGAGCATTGCACAACACGCTCCTTGCCAGATTCTGGAATAAAACCCTCACCCAGCAAAAGGGACTGAAAAGGGGTTAAAATATCCCTTTTCAAGTGCAACCTGGGACTAACCTCGCACAAGTGACTTCATTGTTCCGTATCTCAGTTTCCTTACCTGCAATATGGGGATAATAATAAAGTGGGGATAATAACAATACCTACCTCTTTTTTGTTATTATTCTTAGGGCTGCAAGAACAGGTGTTCTACTAAAAATCAATTGCCCACGCTTATAGAAAGAGGCAGTGGATCCTGCTAGGTTCCGTCAGGCCCTGGCATCAAGCTGTCCTTGGCAGACCTTAGGTCAGGGAGCTGTCACAGGGCTCTTGACACCCAGAGAGAATTCCTCCTTACCTACTATGATGCAGACAAAAGCTGATTCTTCTCAGGCTCTCTTCTTGTTAGATGTGATCATGAGACCAAATTCTACTCTACAGTGTATGACAGGAAGTGACGTGTACCATTTCTGGGCAAGCACATATCATGTCCTTTCACTTTCTGCTTTCCTTTTCAACAGCTGGAAACTGGAAGTTGGTGACTCGACCTGGACCTTGCAAACGAGAATAGGACCTACAATAGGGCAAAGCCACTAAGTGGAAAGAGCTTAAGTCCCAGATTACTCTGCAGAGCAGAGCCACCTACAAGCAAGAAACAAACTTCCAGATTCATGCCACTAAGTTATTGGGACTTGGGACTGGTTATAATTTGGTCTTCCTTAACACAGTAATGTTGAGCTAAACCTGTTCATAAATGACACTCACAGCCGTTGCTACAGAAACATCCTGAGCACTGCACACCAGGGACCTCCCAGCAAACAGTAGGCGATGACATATGCAAGTTGAAGTCCAAAGGCACAATTTGAAGGCTGTTGCCAAAAGGGTTTTGGCCCCGAATATTTCCTCTCTTGGCCTATGAAAATAACTGACAAACTTTTTCTGCAGAAGGACAGATAGAAGATATTGTAGATGGCTTTGTGGACTATACAGTCTCTGTTGAAACTATTCATCTCTGCCATTTTATAGCACAAAGACTGTCACAGGCAATGCCTGAAAAAATGGCCATGCCTGAGTTCCAGCCAGTCCTTATTTACAAGAGCAGGGTGCACAGTGTATTTGGCAGCAGGCCACAGCTTGCTGACCCCTGGCCTACAAGGATCCCTAGAATTCCCACTGTTGGAGAATCATTTGTTTGGCTTATACCTAGTAAAGTTATTAAAATATAAATAGGCAGTAAAGCAAATGGTGAAATGTTCCACTCTTTGTGTTTTAATGACAGCCTTATGTTGTACCTGATTTTCTTGAGGAAGCTCCGTATTACAGGTTGACCTTCCTGATCAATAACCTCAAGCTAAACTTTTATTAAAATGATGGGCATAATATTTAATTATTAACTCTTTAACTGCCTAGCTTAAAATTTCCTAAAATACATAAGCATAACTTAACAGGACAACTGTTGGAAGTGTATCAATTATACTTAAGATATTTCTGGAGAGGGGTGCCTGGGTGGCTCAGTTGGTTGAGCGTCCAACTTTGGCTCGGGTCATGATCTCACGGTTCGTGGGTTCAAGCCCCACGTCGGGCTCTGTGCTGACCGTTCAGAGCCTAAAGCCTGCTTTGGATTCTGTGTCTCTTTCTCTCTCTGCTCCTCCCCTGCTCATGCTCTGTTTCTCTCTGTCTCAATAATAAATAAACATAAAACATTTTTTAAAAGAGATATTTCTGGAGAAAGTCATGATTGATTGGCCACTATGGTCAAGATACTGATCTAGGTACTTTAAATACATTATATCCAGTCATCACAGAAACTCCAAGGCACTTTCCAGAGGGAGGAAATTGCGTCTTAGAGAGGTAAGCAATTTTTCTAAGATAATGTAACTGATAAATTGCACGGGTAAATACACTTAGATTCAAAGCCTCTATGATCAGATCACAGCCTCCTGACTTGGAAACTGAAGGGCAGAGGCAAAGATTTTGATGGAAAATTAGAGGCTGGCCAGGAAAGGAGGCCACTTGATTCTGGACCTTGAGGGATATGTTTCGATAGTCAAGAGCATCAGGAAGCAGAAATGTAACCACTCTATGTTGTCAAAAGGTCATAGCATAAACAACTGGCTGAATATTCCAAGTGTGAATTGTTTTAAATACAATGGGTAGCCTACAAAGAGCAGATACCAAATTGTTACATTTACTAAGTACCTACTATGTGTCAGGCAGCATTCCAGATACTGTACATGGATTTACATGGATTCTATCCTGCAGTTTGCACAAGACCGCTTTGAAGTAAGTACTATGATTATCTCCACTATATAGTTCAGGGACTGAGGGATTAAGTAGTTTATCCAAGGTTTAGAAATGGCAGAGCTAGGGGGCCTGAATGGCTCAGCTGAGTAAGGCTCCGACTTCAGCTCAGGTCATGATATCAGGTCCGTGAGTTTGAGTTCTGCATGCAGCTCTGTGCTGACAGCTCAGAGCCTGGAGCCTGCTTTGGATTCTGTCTCCCTCTCCCTCTGCCCCTCCCCTGCACACTCTCTCTCTCTCAAAAATAAATAAACTTAAAAAAATTTTTTTAAATGCCAGAGCTAACGTTAACTATGTCAAGTCTCAAAGCTCACATCTTAACCCCTATGCTATACTGCTCCCCAAAACAGCAAATAAAGACCTTCCACGTGGCCATGATTATTATCACTGTCTCGCACAGCAGGTGCCTATTCCTACCTCGAATTGGCCTGGAGTCTTCACAACACCTGGGCAAACGTCTCTCTCATTTTTATGTCTCATGCATGTAGAGAGCTAGCATGATGTGATGGTAAGAGGAAGGATAATGGGCCTTTGGAGCCAGTCTTAGAGATGAATTCTGCCTCTTTAAATTACTGGCTCAGGAATTACTTAACTTCCCCAAGAGTCAATTTTCTCAGCTGAAGGCTCGTATCAACACCGTATGCCATGTAATATCTATTCGGTAAGCAGGTAACACCTAACAGGTAATACCTATTAAGGTGATATCTAATACCATGCCTAGGACATAGCTACACATTCCATCCATGTCTGTTTCCTTCCCTCATCCACAACTCTAGTCCTGCACCCTGCCTACCCCCACGTGAGCAGAAATTGCTGAACTGCCTTCATTCTGCTGCCGGATCTGAGATGTGAGGGGTCGGCACTCTCCTTTCTTCTGCTGGCACTGTTACAGTTTGCATCTTTGTGTTTGTATGCCCCTCCTCTGAGAACCTCTAAGATTCAGAAAAGTCAAGAGGGAAACAGAAACCATTTTTATTTTACTAAGAGGAAAGCTAGGACACGATGCAAGATCAATGGTTTTCCAGAAAAATTCGAGAGAAATTCCAAATTTCCTCCCTTTCCCACAGTCCTTCCCACCATTTGCACGGCTCCCCTGGAAACCGGATGAAAGCAGCTGGGAATCAGGAACCCCTGCATGGGCCACAATTTTTAGCAGGAGCCAGCTGGGCCCGTTGTTTCAGTCATTGTATCTTCTGAAACCTTCTCAAACTGCCTCTCCTTCATGACGGTGGTTTCGGCTCAGGGGTCCATTTCATTCTGAAACGACTGCCAAGCCCGAGGCATACCCAGCGTGTGGCGCTGGATAGGAGTGAGTGACGTGCTTCCTCTGATTTATGTCCGTCCATTCCTTTGAGAAAACGCTTATTGATGCATGATGTTAACCTCTTGTATTGTCCTCTATTCTTAGCCTTCAAGTGACTGATGAATAAGGCTATAATCTGACAGTAGGCGTACAGACATATTAGAGGCAAATTAAATTATGGTGCCTCAGACATCACATACATCACTAAAGAATAGAGCCAGAAAGCATTATTCCTGCCCAGCTTCAATCTGTACCCATTATAACCTAAATCTTTTTCTAAAGGACCCATTGTACGTACGGTCAAATACAACTCTAATGTTTCCTCCAATTTTAATCAAACCTCACATGCCCACACAGCTTATTCCAAGCACTGGAGTTAGAAATGATTTCTCTTGAATAGTATCACGCTGTGAGCTGAGATACTGATGATAGAAACAATATTTTCAATCATTCAGACACAGAGGGAACACCTACTCTATGACAGGTACTGTCTTGGCACCTGGGAGACAATGGTGAGAAAAATAAGGCATAGTTCTTACCCTTGTGGAACTAGTTTAGTGAGAAGACAGATAGTAACAAAATAATTGAATAAATACATGGTAAGGGTTGAGTGTTGAAATAATGTTATTAGGTCTCTGATTCTGTCCCTCTCCATCCATCTCCTAACTCTGCTGTCTTCTCTCTGGCCTCCTCCTCCAGCACCCTCTCCCTCTGTGACAAGGCCGGCCACTTATAGCTCCTGACTACTATGGTGCTAATAAATGATGATCCTAGAGGAACAACTGTCCCTAAAGCTCCAGCAAAGTCCCAGGGAAGATGCTGATTGGCTTGGTTGAGATCACATGCTCATTCTTCTACTCATATGGAGACCTGGGAAAGGAATAGTCTGATTGGCCAGCCCAGGTCACGTGCCTACTCTCCCGCTGGAGAAGGGAGGGGCAGGATGGCTTAGCAGGATTCCTAGGGCAAGGGAGAAGGTAGTTTCCCCAATGAAACGATTACAGGCTAATAAATGTCCACCAAAATGTCAGAGGGATGATGTTTAAAGTCGGTCAAGTAAAAGAAGAAAAGAAGTAGCATTTTAAGTTATTCTCTTACTGTGATCTATCTGGCTCCTCGAAGGCCAGAGCAGCAAGCAGCATGTTAGAGAGAGGCTTTCAGAATCACACAGACATGCACTCAAATCCTACCTCCTGATGTCTTAGTGTCTAGGTGGCCTTGGTCAAGTCATCTGTCTCTAAGACAGTTTCTTCACTATAGTATGAGGATAATAATTCCACCTCCATGGGACTGTTGGGGAGATAAAATGATACCATGTAAACAAAGAAGTACGGTGCTGGGGAATTGGAGGTGCTTGGTAAGTATGGGTATTTAGGAATCTCCCTGAAGATTCGTGTTGTATAGTAAACATTATAGACGGGCTCTAAACTCATGGGGTGGAGGGAGGGAGTGGTTATGGAAGACAAGAGGAGGAAAAAATGTATAGACACATTAACAAGCATATATTCATATTCTGAAAAGGCTCTGGCAGAAATAAATAAGAAAACCAACAACAAAAAATCTGATAATGAATGGAAGCCTCCTGTAGATAGGAGAGACCAGGAGGGCCTCCCTAAGAAGGTGACGTGTGAACTGAGTCCTGATGGATAAGAGAGATTACCACACAAAGATTTTGAGGAGGGGGGTTCTAGACAGAGAGAACAGCGAGAGCAATGGCCCTGTGGTAGGACAGGATGAGTGTGTCCAAGGAACAGAGGGAAAACCAGTAGCTGGAATGGTGAGATTAAAGAGGTAGGTAAGCAAAGGATCAGAGAGACCTTCCAAGCAATAGCAAGAGCTTCAAGTTCCATTCCCAGCGACATACCTGGTTAAAATTCTAGTAGGACAATTAGAATTGTCAAGTGTAGAACAGAACGGATGAGGGTATGTGTAGAGAGACCGTTGCAATAGTCTAGACAATAGATGATGGGGACTGAGCCTAAGGCAGTGGTGGTGGAGATGCGGAGAAACGGACGGACTGGAGATATGTTTTGGTTGTAGGACCCGGAAGCCCCTGGGATGAATTTGTCTGTGGGAGAGGAGGAGAAGAGGAATTTAAAGATAGATCTTGACTCTGAGGTTTGAGCAACGACTTGGACAAATGTGAGACCATTTACTGAGATGGAGAAGCCTTGGGAAGAAACAGGTTTAAGATACTGAATTTGAGGTGTCCATAGGGACCAAGTGGCAGGTGATGAGGCAGTTGGGTGAACAAGTCTGGGTCTCAAGGAAGACGTCAGGGCTGCAGTACAAATTGGAAGTCATGGGACCAGATGGGATCATCAGGAAAGAGGGGAAGTAAGAAAAAGGGGAAACCCCCAGCTTTGAGATTCTCCTGCATGAGCCCTGCGACTCACAGAGGAAGATTCAGCAAGGAAGAGAAGCCGTGACCCAGGAGAGAAATGAGAAGAGTCGGAGTGATAGCAAGGGAGAATAATATTTCAAAAAGAGGGAAGTGGTCAGCTCTGGTGAGGGCTGTGACAGATTCGTAAAATGAGGACAAGGATATGAACTTTACGTTTAGAAAAAAAAATCCACCCTTTACAGCAGTATTCTCAGACTTATCTCTTTGTAAGACAGATCTGGCAACGTTGCTCCCTTGATTACAAGCTTCAGGGCTCACCACCAGCCCCCTAGCAGGGCGGCGGTCTGCTTCTTCGCAGCGTGGCCTTCCTCTGCCCTCACTCCCCACTCCTTTGCCCGCACTTCACAGCCTGGTCCTGCCTCTCTCAGCGACACCCCTTTCCGGGTCTGTGCACGTCCTCAGACCTGTGCTGCGCTGCCTTCCTCCCAAGGGATGCCGCACCCCTGCCCCAGCCCTGAGTCCACCTGCAGACTGTGTTGTTTGAGCCATTCTCTAGAGGTACAAATCCCCTGCTGGGACCGCTACTACAGCACACTCCAGACTGCATTAGCATGGTCCCCGCTGGATCTCACCCATTAGACTATGAATTGCATTACAGGCGGGACCTGTGTTTTGTGCACCCTTCGTGCCCAGCATAATACCTAATCTATAGTAGATGCCTACTAGGTTTTTGTAGACTAAATTTCCTAAAGGCTATTATTTCAAATAGAAGTTCTAACAATTTTTGAAGAAAAGCAAAGTTCAAAGATATCTTTTGAAGCTGAATACACATACAAGTTCCCTTGCTCATCTTTGAGGCGCCTGGGTGGCTCAGTCAGTTAAGCATCTGATTTCAGCTCAGGTCATGATCTCTCAGTTTGTGAGATGGAGCCCCGTGTCAGGCTCTATGCAGACAGCTCAGAGCCTGGAGCCTACCTCAGATTCTGTGTCTCCCTCTCTCTCTCTACTTTCCCCTGCTCACGCTCTGTCTCTCTCTCGAATATAAATAAACATTAAATTTTTTTAATATCATCTTCGGGGTGCCTGGGTGGCTCAGTTGGTTGAGCATCAGACTTCGGCTCAGGTCATGATCTCGCAGTCCATGAGTTTGAGCCCTGCGTCAGGTCCAGCTCTGTGCTGACAGCTCATAGCCTGGAGCCTGCTCTGGATTCTGTCTGTCTGTCTGTCTGTCTGTCTCTCTCTCTCTCTCTCTCTGCCCTTCTCCTGCTTGCACTCTGCCTCTCTCTCTAAAAAATAAACATTAAAAAAATTTTAATTAAAAAAATCATCTTAAAATGTACGGACATTCCCAGATAAGTACTAACTTGTGTCCCTAACGCCAACCCCCCAAATATATTGAAGTCCTAACTCCAATATCTCAGAAAATACCTTATCTGGAAATAGGTTCTTTACATGGTAATCAAGTTAAAATGAGGTCAGTAGGGTGGGCCCTAATCCAATGTAACTGGTGTCCTTAGAAAAAGGGAAAAATTTGGACACGGAGGCAGACACACACAGAGGGAAGCCATGTGAAGACACAGGGAGAATGCCCCGTGGGGAGGGAATATTGACGTGATGCATCTACAAGCCATGGAGTGTCCGAGGCTGCCAGAAGCTAGGAGAGGCCTGACTGGTTCCTTCCTAACACCTTCGGAGGGGCCGTGGCCCTGCTGACACCTTGATTTAGGACCTCTGGCCTCCAGAACTGTGAGGCAATACATTGCTGTTATTTTAAGCCACCTGGTTTGGGGTACTTTATTATGGTGCCCTGGGGATGCACCCCCCAACACAGAGGGAGCCCAAAACATATTTTCTTTGTCACTCTGGCACTCCCTGAACTTAACTCATTCTTTATGCTGAAGAGTGAAAAATTACAGGGGGGAAAAAACCCCAAATAGCACTCTCCTTAATTTTGCCCTACAGGGGATTGAGAAGAATCTCCAAAGTGTTCCTTTAATCAGGTTTAAATTAATCTATGTTTTGTATTTATAGTGATATTAAATTAACGGGATGCATTTTGATAATGTATTCTGAAGGATGGAAATTGATTATATTAATTTGCTAGATTTTTATTCAGCAAAAGAAAGTTAAGCATTTTCTTCTGCTCATTTTATAACCTTGGGAGAGTCTCATTATAAAATAAAATAGTTTACTAATTAAGAAGTACCTGGGTGGCTCAGTCAGTTAAGCATCCGACTTTAGCTCAGGTAATGATCTCATGGTCTGTGGGTTTGAGTCCTGCATTGGGCTCTGTGTTGACAGCTCAGAGCCTGGAGCTTGCTTGGGATTCTATGTCTCCTCTCTTTCTTTTCCCTTCTCTTGCTCATGTTCTGTCTCTCAAAAATAAAATTAAAACATTAAAAAAATTTTTTAAGTTATTTATGGGGGCACCTGGCTGGTTCAATTAGTAGAGCATGCAGCTGTTGATCTCAGGGTTGTGAGTTAGAGTCCCACGTTGGGTGTAAAGATTACTTAAAAATAAAATCTTGTGAACCGTAGGTGGCCGAGTTGGTCAAGGGTCCGACTCTTGATTTAGGCTCAAGGCATGATCTCACAGTTCGTGAGTTCAAACGCCATGCAGGCTCTGCACTGTTAGCACAGATGATTCTTTGTCTCCCTCTCTCTCTCTGTCCCTTCCCCATTTGCTCTCTCTCTCTCTCTCTCAAAAATAAACATTAAAAAAAATTTTAATAAAATCTTCTAAAAAATAAAACTCCTGAAAACTATAAAGTTCTGGACTAAAACAGTAGGGTGGTGTAATGGTTAAGTTTATGTGTCAAGTGGACTGAGCTAAGAGATGCCCAGATAGGTGGTAAAACATTATTTCTGGGTTTGTCTGTGAGGATGTTTCTGGAAGACGTTAGTACTTCAATTGGCAGACTGAGTAAAGCAGTCACCAAAGCAGGTGGGCATCCCATCCATCAAGGGCCTACATAAAACAAAAAGGCAGAGGAAGGGCAAATTTGCTCTTTGCTTGAGCTGGACGTCCATCTTCTCCGGCCCTCAGACTTTGATGTTCCTGGTTCTTGGGCCTTTAGACTCTGACCACTGGCTTCTTTGGTTCTCTAGCCTGCAGACAGCAGACTGGGGGACTTCTCAGCCTCCATAATGGAATAAGCCAATTCCAACAATAAATCTCCTTTCATATATAGGTATCTTTATATAGATCCTATTTTTTTCTGTTTCTCTGGAGAACTCTGACCAATACATATGGGGAGGTAGACCTTTCCAGAATCCAGGGGAAGGTGGCAGAGAAATTATCACTGACTGATTTGAATAGAAAAGAAAAAGGAAAAGAAGTTCATACTTTGGGGAGGGATTACTCAATCTAACCAAGAACATGGAAGCCACTTTGAGTGTTTACACAGAGGGAATTTAATACAGGGAATTGATTGCACATAAAGGAAGAGCCAAGCACCAAATAGGACAGTGAAGCAAACCTGAAATTAACAACCGAAGGAGCCACTACTGCCTTAGGCTGGAGGAGGTTTCTCAATGTGGGCACTGCTGACAATTTGGGACAGATAATCCCGGTGTGGAGACCTGTCCTGTGCGTCATAGAATGTTTAGCCTTTATCTCTGACCTTTATCCACTAGATGCTTGGAAGCATTGCCACACAAGTTGTAACAACCAAAAAAGGTTTCTGGACGTTACTAAATGTCCCTTGAGTTGGGGGGAGGGGCGGGCAGAGAGGAGGGTAGACAGAAATATTCCTAGTTGAGAACCACTGAGCTAAAGAGACAAGATGAGGAGATGGTGTCACCAGAACCTGGAGTCATCCAGGGTCACGCAGGAAAAGCTGGAACCATGAGGCAGAGAGGTCTGTCCAGCAAGACAGGCAGGGAGAAGAGGCCCCAGGCAGGAAGGGAAAGGGACAAATCTGGCTTCTCTCTTGCCTGCTCAATCTCCTGCAGGCTGGTGCCGCCCTCCTGATGTGCAGCGCAAAGGGAAGGCAAGGAAGGGCTCTGAGGATGCTTGCTGGCCCAGGATCAGCACAGAGATTGACTTTCAAACTGCGGTTCTAACTGAGGACAAAAATGTAACTGTGAGGTCGAACTTTGAGACTGGTGCCCATTCAATGTTCCAGATCACCAGGTGATTGCTGTACATTGTCCAGAGGCAGCTTATTTGCGACACCAAGAAATCCCTCATTTGTGCTGGTAACTTTGGAGGCCTCGGAAGGGCCCTAGGAACGTGTTCAATATTCTCTCATGATTTAGTAAAATTTGTATCATGCTTCCCCTCATGTTGGGTGGAATTGGAGTGGGTGTGGATACTTTGAAGAGCTGGATAAAGAAAAGTTGAAGTGAGTATCAGCCCTACCCTTGGGCCTGGGCAACAGGGGACCCTGACCTGGGCCCCACATTTTAAAGGGCCCACTCTGCTTCTTCTGCTGTACCCCTCCCCTGGACATGAGAAGTCAAGGGGATATGCCCACTCAGAATTTATGCCCTCCCATTCTTGCCCATACTTTGAGTACCTAGGACCCTAGAATTTCCTGCCCAAATGGCCCTGAGCCTACTTCCAGGATCCACATGGGCCTCTCTCCTCAGTCCAGCCTTCTGAGGGTGGGGCACGATGTAGGAATGCACACCTCTAGGCCCACGAGAAGGCCAAGACTTGGCTGATTGTTGGAGGTTATGGATAAATGCTGGACGTGTGGACTAGGATGTCCACAGAAGTTTGTGAGATGTCTCTCACGGTATGGAATGAAGTTAGGAGTGGGAACAATGGGGGGCGGGTGTCATAAATAAACAATGATAAAATCAATAGAAACCACTCTGACAATGAGAAGCACATTGTAAGCCAAAATAATAAATTGTTTCAAATTATACCCAAAGTAGGAATTCAATTAAGAGGAAAAAAATACATTTTGAGTAGAAGAATGGACTTTTATATTGTTTTATAATCTGTTTCTTCTTGACCTAACATGAAACAGTGACATCATAATTCACCATCACAATGGGATGAGGCAGGCTTGTGGAAGAGAGCAAAAAGGTTACTTTAAAATGAAGAATTGGGGCACCTGGGTGGTGCAGTTGGATAAGTGCCCAATGCCTCAGGTCATGATCTCACAATGTGTGAGTTCAAGCCCCATACTGGGCTCTGCACTTATGGCTTGGAGCCTACCTGGGATTCTGTTTCTACTTCTCTCTGCCCCTTCCCCTCTTGTTCTCTCTCTCTCTCTCTCTCTCTCTCTCTCTCTCTTTCCCGCCCTTTCAAAATGAATTATAAAAATAAACTTAAAAAAATAAAATAAAATGAAGCTTTGCTGAAGCATTGATGCAGCCACTTTGATTTTTGATCAATTTTATGCTTGTAAGCGATTTCCAGAGGGGCTTGGTGGTTATGCCTGGGGAAATGTATAGAAAATTACTGAGTGGGCAGCTCATCCTGACCCCCAAGATGTCAAGATGTAATGTTTTACGGTAGATGAGTCAGCACCTGGCACTTCCTGAGTGCCATTTTCAGGTGACTGTGCTATGTCCTCGTTTTTCCTGGTTTCTGTTCTGTAGTCACGGACGCAGCTGACAAAGGACGGAGAACTGGGCAAGGGGCAGATGACTGTTGGGCTGATGCCACAGCTTCTCACAAGGTACAGAGCAAAGCGAGACAGTAGTTAAAAAACAAAGCCAAAAAATTAACCACCGATCTATCAGATCAGGCCCTCAATCTTGACAAAGAGCAGGTATGTTTGGGGACCCCACGGACAATCCCCGGAAGCAGACGAAGCAGGGAGTGGGTAGGAGGTACAAGGAGCCACAGCAAACTGGTTTCATTTGCAAGACTAAAGGCTGCAGAGTCAGACCGTTCTTCTTGATCAAAGTGCAGGGATTAATTCTTTCTACCATGGAATTGATTATTTCTTTTAAAGTAAAGACGCTTCACTCTGAAGTGTGTTAGGCTTCTGAGTGTTCATGTTTCCTCAAAAATAATTATCAGGATTTGGGGATGTAATTTCTACCCACACTGGTGCACTTTCGGGGCTGGTGAAAGACGGGCTGCCCAGGGCAGTGCTGCCCGTCCCCGTTCCAGCACAGTTCTAATTCCCCCCAAATTTTATGGTTAAATAAAGTGGGTTGAACACAGGCTTTTATCTCTTCTCCCTTCTGAAATCCTAGTAACACGACTGTAAAAGAATAAAATAGGTATACGTCCACAAGGAAAGAAAGAATGAGAGAGAAACTGACCGCTGAGTAACGATTCAACATGTGGAAGCTGTCGTCCTGAGAAGCGGGACTCTTGGCAGGACAGAGAAAGCTGGATCAGAAACACTGGCTCGGCTCCTATCACTTCAGAACAGAGCAGACAGCTTTCACAAATTAATTCTGAATGTACATATTATGGGAATAAATATTTTCTTTTATAAAGTGGATCACTTAGATTATAAAACGAGCTTTGAGGGGCGCCTGGGTAGCTCAGTCAGTTAAGCGTCCGACTTTGGCTCTCAAGTCATGATCTCAGGGTTTATGAGTTCGAGCCTGGCATCAGGCTCTCTGCCATCAGCATGGAGACTGCTTCAGATCCTCTCTGCCCCGGCCTCTCTCCTGCTCGCACATGCTCTGTCTCTCTCTCTCTCTCAAAAATAAACAAACATTAAAAAATAAAATGAGCTTTGATTTACTAAATAATGGCAGTTAATCAAAGACAAATCAATCGTTACCCTGGATCCACTCCCTGGCCAAGAAGTTTTCTTTCTGGGGAGACTGGACCCCCACTCAGGGGGGCTTGGGGGCCAGACTGCAAGCTGAGGTCAAAGTGAAGCAGCTCTCTCTGAATCACATAGGCTGAGGGAAGGGAGGAGCGGTTTCCCCAGGGGAAAATGGGGGGAACTGTAAGAACAGCTCATAAATAAATGCTGTGTCAAACACTTTATACACATTAACTCAATTAATTCTCATAACAACCATGTGCTGGAGGTATATGTATCGCTTCGCTTTCCATGTAAAAACCCAAGACACAGAGTTTAGGTCCATTCCCCATGGTCACACAGTTAGTAAGGGGCAGAGCTGGGGAGGAACCCAGTCTGGCTACAGTGAGAAGGAGACATGGACCCTGGGTGGCAAAACCATGACGCAGAGAGAGCCATGAGTTATGTTCCACAATTTCCATTAGATTGTGTGAGCTGTATACGGCACTGTCATATTTCCGACAGTGACAATGTGGGACAAGAAAATGATGTAATGCTAAGCTTGTGTTTTTTAAGCAGCCTATGGACACAAGTCTGTGATGGTCTGAATAGTGGCCCCAAAAGACACTGCATCTCAATCCCTGGAACCTATTAACTTCTATGATAAAAGGGACTCTGCAGGTGTGATTAGTCAAGCATCTTGAGATGGGGATTCTTTCATTCTCACAGGACACTCTGGGCCCCTTCGCACTTCTGGAGCACCAACCATGAGGTAAGGAGCTCACAGACTAAGACATCTTTCTGCAAATGCTACATCACTATTCCAATCACTAGTGAGAACTTGTTCACAAAGGTGAATGGGACCTCAGACAAATCTGTCCCTGAGCTGTGATATTAACTGAAAGTTGGCACTGATTATACACCCCATTGGATAAGAAATAGTGTATGGGGCATCTCGGTGGCTCACTTAAGTGTCTGACTTTGGCTCAGGTCATGCTCTCACAGTTCATTGGGTTCGAATCCCTTATTGGGCTCTGTGTTGACAGCTCAGAGCCTGGAGCCTGCTTCGGATTCTGTGTCTCCCTGTCTCTCTGTCCCTTCCCTGTTTGTGCCCTCTCTCTCTTTTTCTCTTTCAAAAATAAATAAATTAACTTTAAAAAAAAAGAAATAGTTTATAATCACAAGACAGAGAATTCTCCCATTAAAAACAGGACAAATATAGTAAGGCATTTGTAGGGTTCATATGCCAATAAAAATTGATTTTGTTCAGGATCAGAATTTCTACACTGCCAAAGACTTTGCTGTGGTTTTGAAGAAAGAATCATGAATAATGTTTGGGTTGGTTATGTCTATAAAAAGGATGAAACGTTACTGGTCATGGATGGGGGTTGGTGTGTGATCAACAGTCCACATGTTCTCTTGGTGGAAATCATGTCTATTCGTGCTTAAGCTATTTTTATATTGTAAATTCATAATCCTAAAATGACCTTTGTAGCTGGGGGGAAGGGGGAGGAACCCACTGGGATGCTTGAATGAGCCACCAGACACTTGAGCAGATGGACGGGGCAAATAATATAAACCAGGAAGGGCACCGAGCGAATCAGTCGCCTTAGGGCAGGTCAGTCATTTCAGTCTGCAAGATGACTGTGACCTCAATGTGTTGCTTAGACAAGGAACAAGAGCTTACTGGGTGCAACCATAAGAGTCATGAACACACATTTAACTAAAAGATTAAAGGACACATTTAATCACTTCCAGGAGGCCACGACTACTAGAGAAGTAAGGCTCAGACCTTTGCCTAAGAATAGTGATACCCAGGGACACCTGGGTGGCCCAGTCAGTTGAGCGTCCAACTCTTGATATTGGCTCAGGTCATGATCCTGAGGTTGTGAGACTGAGCTCCTTCATCAGGCTCTGTGCTGACAGTGCGGAGCCTGCTTAGGATTCTCTCTCTCCCTCTCTCTCTTCCCCTCTTCTACTCAGTAGGGTCTTCCTACCCTACTCATGTGTGCTCTCTCTCTAAAAAAAATAAAATAAATAAACATTAAAAAAAAGGAACAGTGATAGCAAAAACATGAAGTACACACGGTCACTCTCCATCCCATTCACACGGCAGACATTACCAAGTGATCATCACACCTTGTCTTGCTGAAGCCAGAGGCAGCCTCAGAATCTTTCTGGGCACAGATCCCAGAGAATGAATACTTATGGGTCAGAGTTGACCCACATGAGAAAACCAATTTGCTATCCCTGGTTTAGAATAAAAGGTAAAGGAACCAAACTCTAGTTAGTATAGAGTCTGCATTAACATCTGTCTTGAGAAAGCCTGCCCAAACTACATGACTACGTGTTGGGGAGAGGTGGCCCCAGGGAGGTAACCGGGGTACTCTCACTGTGAAGGAAGAAACTTAAGGCTGAGGAATAAACAGTAGGTGTTATCTACACTAGGGTAGGATTTCCACGGGCCAGAGCTGGAGAGCCCTCAGAGGAGGGCAGAAGAAGTAGGTGCGAGAAGTGGCCGGACAACAAACCAACCAACCAACCAAACCAACAACTCCCCTTGCATGGGGACGAGGTGGGACATGCTTCCATCCTCGAAGGAGACCTAGAAATCTATACCTGCTGCAAAAATGAGCAAGCAAGTTTAGGTTGCAACTTAATACGTCCCCAGAACTAGTAAAGGCACAAGGTTCAATTATCCTGAGCTAATCCGTTCAGGACTATGCTCTGATGTCACGTAAGGGGGAACCCTTGGAACCAGCCAGGAACTAGGTCCGACAGCCCAAAGACAAAAATAGCCAAATGCTTTCCGAACCCATGCAAACACCCCATGTTGCAATCTTGTTTCCCTGAATGGTTCCCCCCAGCAGTTAGCAGCCAACTCCTTGACTCAGAGAGACCCTGAGTGCTTGCCTTCTAAGAAAGGAAAGAAGAAGGAACCTGTGGGATTGTGTCCCATGTCTCTGTTACTCCTACAAACGGAAGTACTCCCAGGGAGAAGGGGATGGGGCTTTGAAAAGAAAGGGAGGCTGGCTGGTTGCTGGAACATATGGAAAAAACGAGAGGTGCAGAAATGTAGTGACGAGAAGCAGCTCTGTAGGCTTAAGGGTCAGGAACCCCATGGGTTACAGAGGAGGAAGAATTTGAAAATTAGAAGAAAGCTGGAAACTATAGCAACTACAGTTTCCTTGCAAATGGCATCAGGTAGTATAGGGATCTTTCAGCTGTAAGCATTTCTAGAAAACCTTTCCCAAACTGGCTTAGACAGAAAAAGAATTTATTGGCTCACAGATTCGAAAGAGACCAATGTAAAATGGACTCGGGCAAGGTCTGATCCAGCAACCCAAAGGAGGGAATGCTTCCTCATTACACAGTCTCTTCTTATCAGTACATTCAGAGACCCCCAGTGGAATGCCTGAAACCACAGGTAGTACTGAATCCCTACATATGCTCTGTTTTTCCCTATACATACACCCCATGATAAAATTTGACTTATAAATTAGGCACCATAAGAGATTAGCAACAATAACCAATAATAAAACAGAACAATTAGAACAACATATTGTAACATAAGCTGTGTGAATGTGGAAATTTTCTCTCAAAATTTTTTACTTTCCTGTGCTCCCCCTTCCCCTTGTGATGACAGGAGGTGATAAAATGCCTGCGCGATAAGATGAAGTGAGGTGAATGACGTAGATACTATGTTATGTAGCGTTTGGCTACCACTGACCTATGACAATGCATCGGGAGCAGGATCCTCTACTTCGGGACCACAGTCTGGGGTGACTGAAACCTTGGAAAGGCAAACTATGGATAAAAGGGGGGACTACTGTACTATCAAATAGGAGAGAATGGACTGTGCCCCAGAACCCCAGAATCCCTGTCAAAGGACCTCTGACTGGACTAGCTTTGATCTTGTGAACAACTTTGAACCAATCTCTGTGTCAGGGGAAGGGAAATCAGGTTCCAATCAGAGGTGGCTGTGGAGTCCCTCACATAAATTCTCTGTGGCTGAGGATGGTGGGGGTGATGGTTTCCGGGGTATGTAGGGTATTATTATTATGAAGGAAGGGGAATAATGGCTGGATAGCCAATAACAGGTCACTGAGCATCAGATGTACAGGGAAAGGTAAAATGTGTATAATACATTCTGAATCAAAGAGACAGGCAAATGGGGAAAGTCTCTCTCTGGATGTGGCTTTTGCTTAAATAAAGGCGGGTGGGTATATGGGAACGGGTTACTGGAAGAGAAGTCATGCTCAGCTGGCTAGCAGCTGCTCTTGCAAATGAAATGAAACTCAGGAAAACAACTGCCATGAATAATTTCTGAAGATGGATCTTGATACATATACTTTACCCAATGTTCTTGGAAGGACTCGTGGGGCACACCCCAAAGAGCAAGTTAATGTTCTGTTAAGTTCTTGCTTTATTTATTATCAAGGATGGTTGCTTCCTGAAACCCAGCACTATATTAACATTCTGCGTGTTTCTGTGGTTCAAGTACGTCATGGGAAGATAGATCACTATTCATTCACTGAAGAATTTCCCAAGTGTGAGATATAATTAATAATGTTAGCATGGCTCAGTTCAAAATGCTAATGTTATGTAATATGGAAGATAGAAAATAGTGAGAACAATCATTCTTTTGTGCTTGGAAGAGAATAGTAAAATAGTTTCAGTAGAGTGATTGTTCAATAGATATCTTCTTACTTCCTGAGCTACTTGTTCTTGATTCATGCCAGCGGTCTGGCAGGCTGAGAGAGCCAATGTATTTATCTGAAATAAAAGTCTCCAACTAGTATGTCAGAATATAGAAGATTTCAAAGTCTTTTCTGGTAATCAGATAATTGTTTACATAAATTATGATACATCTCTACAATAGAACGCTTTTTTTTTTAAAGCAGGCTCTACACTGGGCTTAAACTCAGGACCCTGAGATCAAGACCTGAGCTAAGATCAGGAGCCAGATGCTTGAGGCATGTGGGTGGCTCAGTCGGTTAAGCTTCTGACTCTTGATTCAGGTCAGGCTGTGGGATGGAGCCCTGCACCATGCTGAGCGTGGAGACTGCTTAAGAGTTTTCCTCTGACATTCCCCTCCTCACTCTCTCTCTCTCAGAAAATAAAATAAATAACTAATAAGAGTCAGATGCTTAACCAACTGAGCCACCTAGGTGCCCCTCTATAATGAAATTCTATTCAGTCATTTAAAATGATGCTGTAGGGGCACCTGGGTGCTCAGTTGGTTAGGCATCCAACTCCTGATTTTGGCTCAGGTCACGATCTCATGGTTTGTGAGATCGAGCTCCATGTTGGGCTCTGCACTGAGTGCAGAGCCTGCTTGGGGTTCTCTCTGCCCCTCCCTTGCTTGTGCTCTCTCTAAGATAAATAAATATTAAAAAGAAATAAAATAAAATAAAATGATGCTGTAGATGAAAATGTATCTGCATAATGTTCACAATAAATTGTTGAATAAAAAGTTATAAAATAATATGGAAGTTATAATTATACTTTTATAAAATGCCAAAATATTTACATTTTTTTGCATAAAAAGGAAGAAGGTGTCCCATAAAGTGTTTCTAGTGTTTTTTCCACATGGTGGGATAATGCATATTCTTTTTTTTATTTAAAAAAATTTTTATGAATATTCCTTTCGAATCTTTCTCTTGTTATATTATCTAAGTTTTCTACAACACCCATTTATTGCCTTTATAATAACAAAAATACAGCACAGATATTTTTAATTAAAAAATTACACCCACTGCATCTGTAAATCTCTAAGTGTACTTTTATTTTATTCTTTACAAACTTTGGTATTCTGCTTGCAAGCAGCCACAAATCCTCTGTGGAATGAGGTAAGGGAAGAAATGCATACATGCTTGTAAAACTGAGCGAATGAATAATCGCAGCCCCAATTGGAGCAGTAAAGGGCACGCTGGGGCATCCCAAGGCTGACTGGCTCTTCCCTTACTTCACGTCTAAATGAGAGTCCATTGCCGGAGAACAGCCCCCATCCTAACCACATGGGCATTTTTGTGCTTCTAGGTCTGGAGATGGAGCTCTCTTGCTCCCAGGAGTGGCATCTCTAGGTTCTCATACTCTAGTAAGTAAGGAGGCAGTCACCTTCCTCCCCAACCCCCTGTGGAAGTTTTCTTCTCCTAATCCCTAGATCCTTCCAGTCCTCCACCACCCCCACCCCCACCAGGAGGGAATGCGATGCTGACCTCAGGGGCTCCTTGACCGCTTATGCCAGGGTTTCAGGTGCTGTCCATTGCTTTGACCACCTCCTCCAGCACTGCCACCCCTACATAACCCTTACTAGTGGCACTGCAGCCACCATGCTCCAGATATGCTAGAGATCACTCCCTTTTTGAGTTCTGAGCAAGAGACAAAGAAACTCCCTTTCAAAAGACTCCAGAGTCTAGAAATGCAAAGGTCCCCATCACAGGCCTTTTCCCAAGTAGGGAGGGAGATGGACACATCAAGCTTCAAGCTCAGTCCTCCAATACCTGTCCTTCTCTCTGCTCACCAACCTGCCCAGACTGGGGTACACAAAGTAGCAAAATGAAGGTGAAAGAAGCTCAAAAGCCTGTAAGTAACACAAATGAGTTATCCACCAGTGGTCGGGCTGTAGCAGATTGTTGCCAAGGGTGATAGAGGCTCAGAGTTGATAGCCCTGTTTCTCCAAGAGACAGCAGAATCTTGATTATTATGTATAATCACCCAATTTTTAAATATTGGCAAGTAGTCTGTTTTTTAAACCCCAGTATAGGTCAGGAATTCTGTGAGGGATTCCATTAGGAATAGGTTAGGAATTCTGTTCAGCTGCTAGTAAAAGAGATGAGAAATAATACAGCTTAAGATTGAGCCTCAGTACTCTGTCTTGGTGAGCACATGAAAGTAGTTCAAAGGTGGAGAGTCCAGGGCTCTGTGCAGCTCCATGAGGCCGTCGTGTTCAAATCATGTTTCTTTCTACTGGTTGCTAGAATACCCTGGAACTTGAATTCAAAATCGACTGGCTGAGTGTCCCTGGGCACAGCCATTCACCTTGCTGGGCCTCTGCTGCTTCACTTTGTGAGATGGTTTTGAGAACTGAACGAGATAGGCAGCGAAAGCACTCAGCATAGAGCCTTACAGAGCACTTAGCATGGTAAGCCCCCAAAATGTTGGCGTGAGACAAAATGAACACAAACTGGGGCCTTCATACGCTGTAATGACAAAGCAAAATTCTTAGATATGCAGAGAGTTGGATACAGGATAGATGAAAACTGAATTGCTCTGTATTATGTAAATGAGAGCTCATTTTCCCATTTTCCCCTCCTGACAGAGCAGGAAATAACAGGAAAAGAGGACTAGCAAGCAACGCAGCAGATTGAAGGAGGACATTTGCAAATATCTCGTGTTAATATTGAGATGGATAATCTTTTTGAAAAATAAGACCACTGGCCACTCCAAATTGTCTTTTTAAAGTCTGCTAGGCAGAAAAATATGCATTGTGAGTAATTTTTGATAGAAATTATGAGAGGGGCTGAGGTCTATATTTGTGCTGATGTAGAATTGCAATGGATGGCATATATAAGACTATATGGTCTATTAAATGGACTGATTCTGAATGGATTAGTTCAACAGAAATGGAAATCTGAAGCCAGAGCTTAATCTGTAAGAACATAAACTGGACCCTTCCCTGAATCTTTGGATAGATTATTGGACTTTGTTCAAACGTGAAAGGAAGGGGGAGAGTTTGAGCCAATTTAATTCAAATCTAAAGCATCAGGAAGACCCTACCCAATGTTTGAGTCGCATGGCTAGAGCACCTACTCTCCCCAAAGGCCCCAACAACATTCCTAATGACCCTTCACAAAATTGAATGGGAGTCTTCCGACATTGCCTCTGCTTTTGCAATACTGAGAAGTCAGAAAAAGCTTGAGTCGGCTGTAATTCTAAAGGAAGAATGGTTGCTGATGGCGTATCCTAGCAACGGCTGAAAAGAAATCAACGTCAAGTGATACAAGCTCCATGAGTGGAAGCAAAAGATCCACTGAAACATGATCATAAGTAACATGGCCTAGGTAATGACTGTCAGTCCCAAACTGGCATTTGGAAACCGACCTTTTGTTAGGATGCTGCAAAGATAAAGCAAGAGCAAAAGGCTGAGTTAGGCTAATGGAGGCCTTGTAAAAATAACCCAAAATAACAATGCTCAATCAAAGTCCAGGTTTAGAGCAACAACTTAGCCAGAGAAAGCCATCTGTAGAAAACTGAAGGTCCATGAAGGCTGTCAAACAAATCCCTTTAATCTAATTACAAATGACATTCCTTTAAAGCCACATAGCATTAAATAAGACACTAATAAGAAAATAAAAGGAAGGAAAATAAAAATTACTCTCTTCCATAACCCTCTTTATAAGTTTGGAAAGCACCAAATGCTGGCCAAGAACCACTGAAGACTCTAATGCAGTATTTTTTTTTTTGGTCAGGGTTGTTTTTCCTGCCAATAAAAGAAATTCAGCTTGAACTTCACTTCAGCAGAAAGGGGACTTATGGGAAGGAGAAAGTCATAGAATCAAAGGAGGATCCAGGAATTGGGCCAGCCTAAGGCTCTCCAGAGCTCAGAATCAGGGACTTAACACACCTGGGATGCTTTTCTGTTCATTCTTTCTTTTATTTTTCAAATTAATTTTTAAAACTGAAGTGTAATTGATATACAATACCTTCTTCATTTCAGGTAGATATCATAATGATTCAACATTTTTATACACGATGAAATGATCCACACCACCTGTCACCATACCAAATAATTACAAGTTATTGATTATATTCCTTACGCTGTACATCACCTCCCCATGACTTACTTCATAAGTTTGTTCCTCTTAATCCCCTTCACCTATTTTGCCTGCCCCCTAACTCCTCCCCACTCTAGTAACCAAGAGTTTATTTCCTGTATCTATGACTCTGTTTCTATTTTGTCTTGTTTATTTTGATTTTTAGATTCCACATATAGTGAAATCATATGATATTTGTCTTTCTGTCTTATTTGAAATAAGTCAAAATACCCTCTAGGTTGATCCATGTTGTTGCAAATGGCAAGATTTCACTCTTTTCTATAGCTGAGTAATATTCCATCATATATATACTATATACATATAGTATATAGTATTATATGTAGAACAGAGAGAAATATACTTTTATTTATATTATATATATTATATATATGTATATGTTTTAAATTATACATAAATAAATATATTAAAATATATATATATAAATATATATATTTCTCTCTGTTCTTCTATGGGTGTTATTACCTTTATTTCCTTAGTTTGTTTTTTTTTTTCCTGAGGCTAAAAATATGGCCACCTACAAGCTTGGAGCTGTATATAGTTTTGTGGCCATGGTTGGATAGAGTAATTTCTCTACCAGTTTTACTTAGAAAAATTCCTAGGGAAGGATTTCATTAGCCTGTGTGGGTCACATGCCTATTTCTGGGCCACTAGTTGAGGATGGTCCTAGGATGGGCCAGTCCTCAGTCATGCACTCACTCCTGGTATAAGGACAGAGGTGGGGCACTCTAGTTAAGCAGGACTGGGATGGGATGAACTTTTTAAAGGAAGAGGACACTATTTTCAAAGAAAAAAACTGGTGCTGAGCAAAGAACAAATGTCCACCACATTTACTGAATTAGTTACGAAAGTCATTTTCATTAACTTGGCTGGTCTAAGTTGTCTTGGCAAATGTAAAACATTACAGAATCACAGCTGTCTGGAATGTACTATGTATTTGGTTTGATCTTCTTAAATCATTTAATTAGCCCCCATAGGAGGTGGGAAATTAGCTCTATGTGACTGAAAATATCAAATATGAATTTCCCATAAATTAAAAAAAGATATTAAGATAAAAGCTAATATCACAGCTATATTTTTATCTTTATTCCCAACTATATTACATGTATTAAGAATTTTTAATCAGTAAAATAATAATTCAAGATTAAGTTTTTATTAAAACTTAAAGGAGGGATGCCTGGGTGGTTTAGTCAGTTGGTCAACAGACTCTTGATTTCAGCTCAGGTCATAATCTCATGGTTGGTAGGTTGGAGCCCCCTGATGGGCTCTGTGCTGCTTGTGCAGAGCTGCCGGGGACTCTCTCTCCCGCTCCGTCTGCCCCTCCCCCATGTATGTATGCACGTGCATGCATGTGTGCTCTCTCTCTCTCAAAAGCAATAAAACAAACTTAAAAAAATACCTAAAGGAATATTACATGAAAAAACTTAGAAATATCTGTAAGTCATTCTTGTATAGGTGACCCATTTTTAAATTAAGTTTAAAAATTTAATTCCAAAAGAGTTAACACACAGTGTTATACTAATCTCAAGTGTACAATATAGTGATTCTATACATTATTCAGTGCCCGTCATGTAGGTGTACTGTATAGTGACCTTATTGACAACTAATAAAGGTTTAGTTGAACTAGTTAGTATTTATGTGATTCTATTTATTTAAAATAATAGTAAAAAGCCCTAAAATTGATCATACTTTTGAGAACTATTAATCAGTAAACTAAAGTATCATTATTCTAGATTTTTTGGTAGGTTTCTGGATCTTTTGCCTGTGAGTCTATTTTTTTTTAACATTTTAAAAAATGTTTATATTTGAGAAAGGGAGAGTGTGATCAGGGGAGGGACGAGAGAGAAGGAGACAGGGGATCTGAAGTGAGCTCTGCTGCTGGACCCATGAGTCGGAGACTTAACCGACTGAGCCACCCAGGCACCACTGGCTGTGGGCCGTTTAAAAGAATTAAAGTATGCCCTGCGGAGACCCACTCTACAGCATAATGCCTGTAGCTAACAATATTATTGCATACCTAAAATTTGTTATAACAATACATCTTGGGGCACCTGGGTGGCTCAGTTGGTTGAGCATCCGACTTCGGCTCAGGTCATGATCTCATGATTCAGCTCGTGAGTTCAAGCCCCTCGATGGGCTCTGTTCTGACAGCTCAGAGCCTGTTGCCTACTTCAGATTCTTTGTCTCCCTCTCTCTCTGCCTCTGCCCTGCTCACACACTCTCTCTCTCTCTCTCTCAAAAAATAAACAAACATTAAAAAATTTAAAAATAATAAGAAGGTACATCTATGTCAAGCACTGTTACCACAAAATAATAATAATAATAATAATAATTAAGAGTTGGGAGGTGATGGATATGTTTATAGCCTTGATGATGATGATGATGGTTTCATGGGTATATACTTATTGCCAAGTTCATCGAGTATCATACAACAAATATGTATAGCTTTTTATTTGTCAATCATACCTCAATAAAGTGGTTTAAAAACAAAATTAAAATTACAAAAAAAATTAAGGTATGATAATAATAGTAATGACTACCATATATCGGGTGCCTTACCTTACAACTCCATGAAAAAGATTTTATTATTCATGTGTTGTAGATGAGGAAACGGAGTTCCTTGAAGTTAATTGTTCTAAGCTACATGGCTAGTAACCTCTAGGGTGGTCTTAGGTCCACTCTAGAACTGATTGCCCTCTAATCTGTCACCTTGCTTCCCTGAATAAGCAACGCTGGAGAAGAGAACAAAACTGTGCAGGGTGTTTGTTAAAAAAGTAGAAGTCTAACAATCAAGTGTTCTAAAATAATCATTGAATCGTTAATTGTATAAATATGCTATAAAGTTAGGCAAAGAAGTTTATTTCCTAGATTCCAAAATGTTTTCCAAAGCCAGAGTAGACACATATATGGTGTGCAAAATGAAAGAGTGGCTAGTTCTAGGACCCTAAAAGAAATTTCAACATAAAACTCAATGAGCAAACACAGATCAACAAGACACACAGGGGCACGTAGGTGGCTCAGTCCGTTAAGCGACCGACTTCAGCTCAGGTCATGATCTTGCGGTTCATGAGTTCAAGCCCTGCACCAGGCTCAGTGCTGAAGGCTCAGAGCCTGGAGCCTGTTTCAGATTCTGTGTCTCCCTCTTTCTCTGCCCCTCCCCTGACTGTGCTCTGTCTCTCTCTCAAAAAGTAATAAACATTAAAAAATTATTAAAAACAAAAACAAAAACAAGACACATGAAGGCAAGGCAGCCATTACTCAGTCAAAAGTCAGGGAGAAACTGCTCTAAGGGACCAGGAGGGAAAATATGAGATGATCATCACTCTTCTTCAACAATGGAAAATTAGTTACGTTAAGCACATTAGTTAGTTTAACGTACTATGCGAGGACAACAAGGAGCTGGAGCAAGCACAGTTATATAACAATATTAATGGCAATCTTAATTCTCAAAGTGAAAAAAGTCCAGGTCAGCCTGCCAGACAGGCTGTCTCCAAATGCAACAGCCTTGAGATTCTCTGGTAAAGCCGACCTGAGTAAGGGAGGTCGTCTGAGGTCACATATAAGGACATAGTTCAAAATAAAAAGGTTTTTCTCAAAAGAGCTTTACATTTTTGGACAAAGCCCCAGAAAAATAGTATTTTTTTCCAGCAGACAAGGCCACTTTTCTCCACTGGGGAATATTAATCATGACACCATTGGAGCCAGTTGGGCACCACCAAGTTCAGATTAGGATTCTCCACGAGATACCATTAACGTGAATCAAGAGTTATTCCTCCAGCCTTTGCTAACAGAACCTTGATTTTGTTTGCCTTTCATGTCTTTCAACAAGGCTGAGTCCTTGTCTGGCCTCCGGGGATGACTGTTGATTAATGTATCAAACGTGGTCATCTCATGATTCTCGTCCAGTGACTAACTTTGACATGGGCAAGAGGTGAAATTCCGACCAAGAGATTGCTGGAAGTTTCTGGGAAGATTTTTGTTCTTTCAGAAAAAGATAGAAGACGGGGGCATCTCCCTTCTTCTGCCTCTGGATGTTGTCATTTGCATGTGATGTCCAGAACTGTGGTAGCAAGGACTATGAAAAGAGTCAAACTGAGAGAAAAGACATCACCATAGTGAGAAAGGGTAGAGATGGGAAAAACCAGAGTCCTTGGATAATGGTATTGAGCCACTGAACTTAGAAACTTCCTATTTGCTAAAGTCTAACTATTGATTCTTTAATATGTGTATTATTAAATGTCCTATTATTAATATATATCAATATATTATATATAATAATTATATATTAATATATGATATAGTATATATGTTTATATTATCATTATTATTAATGTTTATTTATTTTTGAGAGAGAGACAGCACTATTGGGAAGGGGCAGAGAGAGAAGGAGACACAGAATCTGAAGCAGGCTCCAGGTTCTGAGCTGTCAGCACATACACTGGATTACTGCCAATAATCTATAAGAACTAAGTTTCTTAGAACTTTTTTAAACATTGACATACAAATCACATGGCACAAATCACACTATTTTACAGTGTATAACTCAGCAGTTCTTAGTATATTCACAATGTTGTGCAACCATCATCACTGCTACCTGACTTTAGGATATTTCTATCACCTTGGACAGAAACCCTATACCTATTACCAGTTTGATCCCAATTCTCAATCTTTTTTTTAACTCACATGTCTAAACAGCCAAGAATTTCACTGAGATTTGTTCCTTGTAGTTTGTATTATGAAAATAATACGGTGGGTTGTTTTTATTCATTTTACCAATGCAAAATTGTTTTTATATTGTATATTCATTTTCAAAATATAGATTCCTCCCAAATTCTGAAGACCAACACCCTCCCCCATGGGCATCCTCCTTAGCCCTTGTTGAATATTGCTCTATTTGATTAGGTAATACTTGTGAGATATGCATATTTTGTGTGGAGGGTTTTATATAGCAAACTGCTTCTTTTATGAGTAATTTTTTCATATTAACTTTGTAAATTTTTTAATCCTACCTGCAAACAGATAGCTTTTCATGAATGAGAAAGTAATTTTTCATGGTAACTTAATTTAAATTTCAAATTAGGATGCAGATTTTCTGGCACATAATTTTTCATTCTCCCATTGCTTTGAAAAGAGTATTATAAATCACTTAAAATTGTGGGGTTGATGCTTAGCCTTATTTAGTGACATAAAAATGATTGTCCATTTTTTAGTGATTTTATTGTGGCTCAAAGTTCCAACTTCAAGCTACATGTAGCTGAATCTGCAAATCCACAGACCTCTCTAACTGGAATCATCCAGTGGAGCCATCACATACAGGAATTTTAAAGACCTGGATATATCCTCAAATGCATATGCAGGGGCCTCATGGAATGTATGTACCCACCTCAGCACAGACTTAAAAACTTAAATAAAGCTATTTATTAGTTTATAGTAAGAAATCCTAACAACCTCTGGCCCACAATATGCCCACATTTATGAATCAGAAAATTCATAATCGGGGCTATATCTAAGAAAGATGGTGGATATCAGTAACAAATTTCATGGCTACAGAGAAGTAATTATAATTATAAGGATGTTACATCAGCGAGGACATTCAGTTGCAAATTGAAGAACCCTAAGTCAATCTTGATTCAGGAGAAAACATTAGGGAAATTTGTTGGTCTACTTTCCTGCAAAGTCTAAGTGAGTTCTAGCCTCAGGCTTATCTGGAACCAGGGCTGAACAGTCATCAGGAATCTGTCTTGTTCCTTCTCTTGGCTCCACTTTCCTTCACACGCCTTTACTTTCAGGCTGCCGTCCTTAGTGGAGTGCCTCCCAGCCACATCTGTCACATGTCCTCCAAACTTCAAATCTTATAGTACGGAAAATTCTATTTTCCAGTATTTCCAACTAATGTCATGTACTTGAGTTTCACTGGCATGCCCTGGGTCATGTATTCTTTCCTGAAGCAATCACTGAAGCCAGTGGGATACAATATTCTGAGAATTGAAAAGTGGGCAAAAATCCACTGATCCATATAGACTAAAAGTAGGGGAAGGATGGTCCCCACGAGAAATCAGGATTCTATGACAGAAGAAACAAAAAGCAATGCTGGGCAAGAACAAACAACAGATGCCCAGACATATGCTTTCCAGGAACTGGATTCTCTCTCTGACACATCCTGGTGAGTAACCCAGAACTAATGCATTGTGCAACGCAAGGGCACACCGTATGCACGTACGTGAGATGTGCAGCTCAGTTGTTCCTTGCTCTGGGACAGGAGGACTGGATCAACACCAGACATCAGCCCAGGAAACAACTTTTCTTTTGTGCTTTTTTTAAACTTTTGTTTATTTTTGAGAGCGTGGGGGAGGGGGGAGGGAAGGAGAGGCAGAGAGAGAGGGAGACACAGAATCTGAAGCAGGCTCCCAGCTCTAAGCTGTCAGCACAGAGCCTGATGTGAGGCCTGAACTCACAAGCTGCGAGATCATGACCTGAGCTGAAGTCAGATGCCCAACCGACTGAGCCCCCCAGGTGCCCCAAGAAACAACGTTTCTAAGGCCAGTTCTATCCCAGAGGATTTGTTAAACAATCCACCACTACAAGTCCACTTCTGTAATTCCGTTATTTGCTTCAATCTTAGACATTGCCTTCCTAGAGCTGACAATGTGGTTGATTACTGTGCACTTAGGATGCAACAGCATTTCATACTTGTGCACGCTTGGCACCAGGGTATGGATGCGACTGCATGTGAGGAGAATATTATAGATAGAGTTTTTCCATATGCAGGAGTGAGATCTAAGGCTGTGAAGCAGGCCTTGAGATCTTTGCAAACACACGAGTGACCACAAACCCTTAAAATAATTACCAGTCTTTTTCGAAATGTGTCACAACATCATGGCAATGAGTGTATTTTTTTTTCTCTTATAAAAATTGCTCAATGAAAGTTTTTTGGTATCCTATTTGTAATTATTTGCATGTTTTACTGTTATTCCCCACAAGGGCTTTTACCTCCCGAAATCTCAGAATTAGCATGCTATTCAAGGCCTCTGCTATTTAATTTCAGTTGTTATCTCTCCTGTAACAAACTTATTTTTTAAAAAAAAATTTTAATGTTTATTTTTATTTTTGAGACAGAGTGTGAACAAGGGAGGGGCAGAGAGACAGGGAGACACAGAATCTGAACAGCCTCCAGGCTCTGAGCTGTCAGCACAGAACCTGATGTGGGGCTCGAACCCACAAACCGTGAGATCATGACCTGAGCCGAAGTTGGACGCTTAGCCGACTGAGCCACCCAGATGCCCTTGTAGCAAACTTACAGAATCTGGGCAGTACTAGATTACTTTATTATGTCTACATGTATAGTGCCTTCACAGGTGTATTCAGTAAGCGCATCACAGTAGGTATTCAGTAAATGCCTAACATACATTATTTACTGTAATTATTTACTGGATTTACAGATTACTTACTGGAATAATTTTATTCATGCCTTTTCTCAAAAAGAAACAGTAAGTACTATGAAGAAAGTAAAGCAAGCAAATTAATATAACTAAAATTGTAAAATAATAGGATGTTTCACAGGAGCTGCTTTAGGTTAGGCAGACACAGAACATCTTGTAGAGATATTACTGGTAAATTGAGAGATCAATGATATAAGGGAGAAAGCAGTGCAAAAATGTTACTATTCCAGGCAGAAGGAACAGCAAGTGCAAAGGCCCTGAGACCAGAATGAACCTGGCTGTTTAAAGAATAGAAAGGCTGGTGTGACTGCCACACAATGGGTGATGCAGGGAGAATCGAGCAAGAGCAGGTCTGACAAAGAAACAAGGGCACCTCCCGGACACAAGCAGGGACTCCTGCAGACACTGGCTCATTGCCTCTTCTCTTTTCTGTGAAGCAGTTTCTTGGCCAGAGGCACTTTCCTGTGTATGACGGAACAGAAGGCTTTTTTTTTTTTTGAAAGTTTATTTGTTTGAGAGAGAGCGCATGCAGGTGCATGTGTGGAGGAGGGGCAGAGAGAGAGAGAGAGAGAGGGTGAGAATCCCAAGTAGACTCTGAGCTCAGCACAGAGCCTGATGTGGGGCCTGAACTCACAAACTCTGAGATCATGACCTGAACCAGAGTCAGTTGCTTAACCAGCTGAGCCACCCAGGCGTCCCAAACAGAAGGCTTTCGAAGCCCAAGAATGTTGGTGCTGACCAAGGTATACCAGACAAGGAAAGCAGATCCTCACTCAGAATAAGTGCCAAGTTCCTTGGAAACAAATCAAGGTCCCTCCAAAATGGAAGCAGTTCAGTGACATGAACTTGCCTCGATGAGGCTGCCGGTCCTAGATGTGTTTTACCTTGGCGTTCCCTAGAACCTGGCATAGACGCAAAGATTTGTGTTCAGGAGATGATCCCTATAAACACTTAGCTGCTTTGCTCTAACCTTCCTGGATTGCGGGTGCAATCCTGAAGGTTCATTTGCTAAGCTTGTCCCAAACCCTTTAGATCAATTTTCAATGTTTCTTTTTTCAAGTCTTTGACCATATAACCAGTGATTGGTTATATAAACCAGCCTCAGATCATGTTTCCTTCTTGTCAAGGTACATGATAAAAGGCATTGCTTGAAATCCTGCCTACTGAGTGAGATTTGCCTTCGGCTGTCCTTCAAGGTAACGGCTCGCAGACCAGAGTACACTTGCAGCTGAGGGTGAATATTGTCCAACAACACTGATAAGCCAGGCTTGACCTTCTGCGTTCTTAGTTAATTAGCCAACAACGCTCCACGCTCCACGAGAGCAAAGCGACAGATCCGGTAGCAGCAGAGTGTGGGCATAGAGTGGTTAAAGGGACAGAGTGGGGCGAATTCTGCTCCCATAAACGAAAAGCGCCTTCATGGCCTGCTCTGTTACCATACGAGGTGATACAGTGCTATGGTAACTTAATCAGTAGGTGGGGTAGAGAATACACGGTGTCCCGTTGTCTCTAACGTAACAGAGCAAATGGAAGCTGTTTCCCCAAGAGAAAACAGTGATCTTCCAAAAGGGGGTTATGGCCTTGCTACAAAGTCCTGCGGGCTTCCACTGTGACTCTCGTGGTTCCTGTCTTCAGTGAGCATCCCAATCATCCCGATACTCTGGGAGCTGAACAGCAGAGCTGCTTGGGCTGCAGCCCAGGCCACCGAGAGAGACTATTTTTGCACAGGTTTCCAGGTCACCTGGTAAATAAGTAAGTGCAAGACACCTGTGTGCTATTCGCTGTCTCTAAAATCCAGGGCACCACAAAGTACTGTGCCTTTCTTAGCTGTAGCAATTTGTTCTTAACACTGGAGGGGCTACCTCAACATGGGCTAGATCACTGAATCCCTGAGGATTTTACTAAGGAGTCAACTCCCTACATTTCTGAGAGAATCAGATTCATCTTTTGGTATATTTAAGAGTATCCGGTATCCCTGCATCAATAGAGTAGACTCATGTAACATCCTGTGGTTTGGCGAGGCATTGCATGTCCTTGTGTAGCAGCAGATGGCTGGACTTGACATCCATGGGGCAGATTTATAAAGCTATTTCTGTCCCTGCCATGTAAAAGCAAACAAACAGCTGCTGATGGATTCTACAAACCAAAATGGATAAAAATGCAGTGGTTAGACCCATAGTTGCCTCTCCAATGCCAGAGGCTGTATTAAGCTGCTCCAATGAAGAGACCATTTCAGGAAGAGCAGCTACAGGTTAGATCACCTCAAGATCAGTTTTATTGTAGAGCCCACTGTCATTCTCCAAGACCTATTGCTCTTGCTCACCGGTCAAATGGAAGTACGCTGTCCGCTGTCCGTTTGGGGCAATGACAACAATGATCTGTATCTTCCTACCCTTGGATGGTTGTACTAACCTCATGCCCCAAAGAGATGCTGCTTTTTCACATATCATTCTGACAGGGAAAGAACATACTACAATGGCTGCTCCTTGGCCTTCTGCCACGGGAGCACTTACTCCTCCGGGCAGACACCTAATGCTGAGCTTCTGCAAAGGATGTCCATCTCATCCACACTTAGGAACTGAGGAAATAAACCAGGGGATGGATGGGGTGAAGGGAGAAGAGTTCGTGTCCCAGTGAATTGAGGGTCCCACCTGCCTCCCACAGTCTCTATTCTGACCAGTGAGCGGGCTAATAGTGTTCTCACTTCCCCCTTGGAGTGAGTATCCATGGATCCCTGAAAACTTCAGATATTTCTCCATTCCAAGTATACATCGCCTGAAGAAGTAGCTGGGTAGAAAGTTCACAGTACACATACCTACTATTAGGGCGCAGCTCTTAGGTCAAGGGTTCTGGTCCTAAGAATTACCTCACGTCTAGGAGTTAAAGGAGAAAGTATGATCTTCTAGCCTGATTCAAGTGCTCCTTACTTGGACCTATAAAGTTGTTTACACACACACAAATCAGGTTAAGACCTAAGGTAACTGCCTGTTGCTCTCCTACCAAGAAGTCCTAAGATTACTTAACCACCATCAGAGATTGCTGCAGCCTAGGGCATTTCCTAATTATCACCTCTTTCTACCTTTCCTCTCCCCATCAGTACTACACCCATTTTCCTCTAACAGGTGAATCTCCTGCATATCTGATCCAGAAAGAATAGCAGCCAGGACAGAATTTCTAATTGCTCACAAGTCCACAGTGTCCCTAATGGCATTAGAAAGCAGTATTTTGGGCCCTGACAGAACAGTTAGTGAAGTGGCAGATGGACAGAGCATAGGAAATCCCAATCTAGCACAGGCCAGCTTTTAGAGTGTGGTTCTGCTCTTCATTAATCAGCAAACTGCCCAACACAGCACCATGAATACAGTATCTCCTGAGGACACCAAATATAATCCGATCCAGCTAAGTGTGGGACTCTCAGCAGCGAGACTACGAGCAAACTCTAGTGTCTTATGATCAAGAATGTTTCAGAAGAATGCTTGGTGTATTGATTTTTTTAGCTTAGTAGTTCACAGTCTTGGCTGCAAAGGGATCATCAGGTGGGAAACAATGTGGGGAATGTTAAAAAAAATATTGGTGCCTGGATCCCATCCTCAGAGATGATTCAGTAACTTGGATCTCAATATTAAACCAAAACCAAAACCAAAGCCAAAGCCAAAGCCAAAACCAAAGCCAAAGCCAAAACCAAAACCACCCCAGGTAACTCTAATGTGTAGCCAATGATATTCTAACTTCTTCTAGATTTCTCTATACCCATAGTCAGTCTTTTCTACCTCTTCATTTTCATGTAAGAAATCTGAGGTTGGCAAGGTCATGTAATTGCCCTGAGGTTTACTCAATGCCTGGAGTTCAGATTTGGCAATTGAGGTTCACTTTCTCCTGCAAGTTCTCCAGTGCTCTTGAAAGCAACCATCTGGTTTCAAAATGCTAGTATTTTTCTCCCATCACCGTTTAATTGTTCTATGGTGGCTGCTAACCAGTGTCCAAAGGCCTTCTCAGGGAGCTCATGGAAACTGGTGACTAAAGGCAATACCATCTGATAGGCTGTCTGATCACCAAAGCTGCCAGCTTCCCACCCAGAACACAGAAGGGTGCTGCACTGCCTTCCGTGTACCCAGATAGGACCAATTCCGAAGATTCCACATTTCCTTGAAGTCTTTTGCATGAAGCCCATTCTCTGGAACCACTCTAAAGATCTTTTGTTTGCAAGCAACAACAAGAAAATCAATGACCCCAGTTAGCTTATGGAAATAAGAATATATTGAAATGGATCCTGTGACAGTTCACAGGTCCAAATAAACTGTGAAAGAACCCAAACTCAGGAAATCGGAAATCCCTGAAAACCTTCTCCTTGAGAGCTATCATCAAAGCCATCCAGCTCTGGGGACTCAGCCTGTGTCCCTCCATTCACATTTCAGTTTCCCACAATAACGTCTGTTGGGCTCAGTTCAGCGTTAGGTCTTCCCCCGTCGGTCAGCTCCGTGAGCAAGGCCGTGAAGCACAGGCATGCCCGCAGCACAAGGGGGGCCTACACACCAGGCACAACCCCAAAGAAGTCGGCTTCAATTACCCATGTTCCTAAGATTCTTTGTTGCAGTTCATGAATGACAAAGGTAAGGGCAAAAAGGCATAAAAGACATTGCTTAATCAAACAATTTTAATCAAGTTAATAGTAAGCAGTGAAAGTGCAATTCCACGAAGAGCCCCATATTATACATGTTTAAATTATTTTCCATTGTCTTCACTTGTAAGGTGTTGAAGGTGGGACCCACTCTTGGATCTTCTTTCTAGTGGTAGAGTAAGGTACATATTGTTCTGGAGTGCCACTCACATTGAACTTATGGTTTGTCCAAATGAATTTACGAGCAGTAGGTGGTTTTGTTGTTGGAGGATCATCAGTCATAGAGTGAAGCCAACGATGCCTTAAAGAGGAAAAGAAAGACAGTTATGAAGAGGCAGGATGGTGTGGTGGCAGGAGGGCTAAGCGGGCAGCTCCGGGGCTATCCTGTGGCTCGAGCTCGAATCTCAGTTCCCTCACTTACTAGCCGTGCTTCTGTGCCTTAGCTTTTTCAACTGAGCATCCTGACTTCTGGAAGAGGGCAGAAGGATTAAATGCGATAATACACATAAAGCCCCTAGAAAAATTCCTGTGCACAGTACGTACTCAACAGATGTTAGCCATTGCTTTTCTTGTTACTATATTTCATCATACCTAGGACATAATCAATTTTCAAATACATACCATTTTATATATTATCTCTAAAAAAACACGCTGCCAATTAGCTCATGATACTCTTGATTATAATATGTATCCTATTTTAGAGGTCAAAGTGTATCTCAGGATTGATGAAATACAGTACTGCTGTTAGATGCTAGAGGTTGATCAGGGGCAGTGCGCTCAGCCTGCTCAGGCTGATGACGCTCTAGTGTAAAGCTCAGAGGCTCCTGCTGAAGAAGAGATCTCTGCAAGCATTTTAAGTTCAAGCTGAAGATGAACACTACAGAACGTACAATTTGTTACATTAAAAACATTGAATCACAGCCTAAAGTTCACAAGTATTTCAGTTTTAAGTGTTTAACAATTTAATTACAAAGGAAGCTAGCTGCAGGGAGTAGAAAGGAAAAAGACAGCAAAGCTGTCGCTAAGGGCAGATAAAAGGGGGATCGAAGTCCCAGGGACAAATAGGAGAACTGAGCAGGAAGCCACACTGAATTTATATGGAACAGGAAGTGGAAGGAGGATTCATACCAGATTCCCCAAGGCTGGAAGCTCACATGAAAGGATGATATTATGGGAAATGGGAATGAGAGGAGGGAATGGGCAGAGAAACGCAGCTCCAAGAAAGAAAAAGGGGGGAGACTTCCAAGCTATACAGAAAAGGACAAGTAGAGGAGGTTTCAGTAAAATAAGACTAAATTAATGAGAAAGTTTATGATGCTACTTAAGTTTAAGAATATTTGTTAGCAGTAATTGATAGATATAGCTAGGTAGTGGCTAAAACCAAAAAGAGAGGACATAAATGATTATTACCATTGCTACATTTGTGTCTAAAGACGTTGTATCATGATCAGCTAACACAATAAATAATGAAGACATCTGTACACCCTGGGCTGCTGTCTCTCTCATATCCTCCAACAGAAACTGGGGATTAGGGAAAATGACTTGGACCAATAAACTGGGACTATAAACATGAGCCCCAGCTGAGCTGCTGGCAGCGAGGCGGGCTCTGCTAGCCACTCAAAGGAGGGATTAGTCCTCAAAACCAAGGCTGATACTTATCAAGGGACTTTATGTAAGCTTAAGGCACAGCGGAAATATTTAACTTTTATCTTGTTGAGGCAGCTTATGTAACTAATGCATTTGAATAAAATGACAGAAAAACTTTATTTAAATAACTGCTGTCAAGACTCTTGAAGGTTGGGGCGCCTGGGTGGCTCAGTCGGTTGAACATCCGGCTTCAGCTCAGGTCATGATCTCACGGTTCGTGGGTTCGAGGCCCGTGTTGGGCTCTGTGCTGACAGCTCAGATCCTGAAGCCTGCTTCAGATGCCGTGGTCTACCTCTCTCTCTGCCCCTCCCCTGCTTGCACTGTCTCTCTCTCTCAAAAATAATAAAAAACATAAAAAAATTAAAAAAAGACTCTTGAAGGCTAAAATGATATTTAAGAAATCAGAGCCCCAATCTTATATATGTCTATTCAGTTACTTAAGTGAAGGACTGAAGATCTCATGGAGAAATAGAAAACTAAAAAATATTTTTACACGATACATAAAATCTGAAAATGTTTATCCAGCAAGAATCAAGGAATGAGTGGGCAATAATTTATTCTCATGATGGCAGTATAAAGAGCTGTAAGAAACAAGAATATGTTTATAATCTGCTAGGCTGATGTAGCCCTTCTGTTGTGTTGGTATAGTATTATTAAATAAAGGCTAAATAAATCATACCTTCTAGATTTCCACACCAAAGAGTTTTTGCAAAGCAGATTTTTAGCTGGGTTGTTAAATTTTTTATTATTATTTATTTGTTTGTTTATGCGTTCATGTTTTAGAGAAAGAGAGCACACAAGGAGGTGGGGGGGGAGAGAGAGAGAAAGAGAGAGAGAGAGGGAGAGAGAGAGAGAGAGAGAGAGAGAGAGAGAGAGAGAGAGAATCCTAAGCAGACTCCTGTGCTGTCAGCACAGAGCCAGATGTGGGGCTCGAATTCGTGCAATCAATATGAGATCATGACCTGAGCCAAAATCAAGAGTCAGAAGCTCAACTCGGTATGCCACCCAGGAACTCATAAATAAAAAAATTTTTAAAAATGGTATGAAAGACTGAAGTAAAACATGATCGGCTTCTGAGGTAAAAATGTTCATCATCTAGAATGAGTACTCTTTCCCATTTTAGTTTATGAAGCATACCCACAGATGTCATTCAGTTACTTGCTGACTACTAACCTAAGTATCTCATATTTTAAAACCGAGTAAACAGAATCAAAATGCCTTTCCCAAGGTCCCAAAGCACATATGCCAGAAATCTGAGGCTTGAACACAACTTCTCAATGGCTGAAGAGAACCTTTTGGTCAAGAAACTTAAATTACAATCAAGAGATGAAATAGGGGTAGGATTATGAAAGCATCTAAATATCTGCCAAAATCCTGAGAGCTATCTCAATAACCCCAGGATGGGAATGATAAATTTAACATTTAAAACACAAAAATAGTTCATTACAAGATAGCTAGCTCAAATGTTGTTGGCTCAGTAACTGTTATTTCCAATTAAGTGCGATCTGAATCAAAATCCCAATAGGGTTTGACAATTATAATTCTACGGATCAGCTGGAACTCTACCCAAGAAAATTTTGAAAACTCCCAATAATCAGGAAGGTTAGCATTATCAGACATTAATGTCACCAACATTAGAATGGTATAAAAACTAATAGAAAAGAACAATAATATGAAATAAAATTCTCCAAACAGACTAAGTATATATAAGGTAAGGCTGGCATTTTAAATTATTGGGGCAACTAAATATTTTTCAACAAATTATCCAAGAATAATAAATTTTGTTGAAAAGAAATCAAGTTAGATTTCCCAAGCCATGTATCAAAATAGATTCCAGACAGATTAATAATGCTCAGATACAACATGAGTGAATATTTATATTCATAAATATTGATATCTATATAATGTGAAGAACCATTTCTAAGGTTAACATTAAATGCAAAAAGGCAGTGTTATTTCTACTACGTAAAAACTGAAATGTCTATGTCAAACAACATTAAAGGATAAGACATACGGGGAAATATTTTTCATATACAGAAAAGTAGTTCATCTATCATTACAAATCAGAAAGAAAAAGTCAAATGTATGGCAGAAAAATGGACAAAAGGCATTAAAAGATCAATCATAAAAGAAAAAACTAAAAATGGCAAACACAAAAAGCTCAATCAAAGCAATGCAAATTAAAACAAGATATAGTTATATTTTTACTTGCTGAACTGGCAAAGATTTTAAAAGTAATAATACCCAATACTGGTGAAATTTTAGAGAAACTAACACTCATATACAGCTGAATGTATTTACACTAAGTATAAATTGAGGGCAATTTGGCAGGAAGAACCAAACGCTTTCAAAACATGTTCACTCATGGATGCAACAACTTTACCCATAGAAATGTGCCTTAAGGAAACGGAGATGTGTGGGTAGATATTTAAGAATAAGGATGCTGACCACAGCTTTATTTATGTCAGTGAAAAAAAAAAAGGAAGAACAAAACCAAGAATAAAAGGGAATATGCAAATAATTCATGACATATACACATGACAGAAGACTAAAAGATCATTAAAAATTAGATTACAGAGAATATTTTAGGTCTTTGAGAAAATGTTCACCATATGATAAATTTAAATGGCAGATTATTCACTTAATTTATTTAACAGTACTTAGCATTTATAAGTCATGGGGACCATTCTAAATACTTTACAAATATTAACTCCTTTAATCCTTTTAACAACTCTCTGAGATAGATATTATTATGCCAATGTAATAAATGAGGAAACTGAGGTACATTTTTAAAAACTTGTCCAAGGTAGTAGAGCTAGGATTTAAACCCAGGCTACCTCTTCAAAAGGCCTATTTACATTAAAAACAAAAACATAAGAATTTATATGAATAGAAAAAGAGATCAGAAGAATATATATCAAAATGTCAAGGCATTTGCATGGCTCAGACAGTTAAGCTTTGACTCTTGATTTCAGCTCAGGTCATGATCTCATGGTTTGTGAACTTGAACCCTGTGTCAGGCTCTGCGCTAACAGTGTGGAGCCTGCTTGGGAATTCTCTCTCTCCCTCCCTCTCTGCCCCTCCCCTGCTCATGCTCTCTTCCTCAAAATAAATACATATACTTAAAAAAATATTAAAATAGTAACAGTGGTTTTTCTGTGTAATAGGATAATAGGTTATTTCTGTTTCCTTTCTTAGTTTCTGAATTTCCTATAATGAACATGTACTACTTTATAAGAAGAAATTAAGCTAGTAAAAAGAAAAATCCCTCTTCTAATTCAGACCAACCAGAGATGGTTTTTAAATATTTCCCAAGTCATCTGTCATTTATTCTGAGACCATAAATACATTCTATTTCTAATCTAACTCCATTTCATACCACTTAAGCCACCATTTCTTTTTTTAAACAAATCACTCAATCTAGGGGCGCCTGGGTGGCTCAGTCAGTTAAGCATCCAACTTTGGAAGCTTAGGTCATGATCTCACATTTTGTAGATTTGAGCCCACATCCGGCTCTGTGCTGACAGCTCAGAGCCTGGAGCCTGCTTCAGATTCTGTGTCCAGCGCGCCCCCCCCCCCCGCCCCCACTCTTTCTTCACTTGCGTGCTCTCTCTCTCTCCCTTAAAAAAAATAAACATTAAAAAAATTTTTTAATCACTCAATCTAAACTATTCTCAGATGTTTCAGTGGCAGACACACTTTTTCTCAGTCTACCTTTTTTTAATAGTTTATTGTCAAGTTGGTTTCCATATAATACCCAGTGCTCTTCCCCACAAGTGCCCCTCTCTATGACCATCACCCCCTTTCCCATTTCCCCTTCCCTCTTCAGCCCTCAGTTCATTTTCAGTACTCAAGCATCTCTCATGATTTGCCTCCCTCCCTCTCCCTAATTTCCCGCCCCCTTTCCCTTCCCAAGGTCCCCTGTTAGGTTTCTCCTGTTAGACCTGAGTGTAAACATATGGTATCTGTCCTTCTTTCTCAGTCTACCTTAATGGAATTTTTTTTCTAAGCCAACTCCATAATGCAAAATCATTCACTGAAATTACATGGAAGAAGTACAAATAATGGCTTTTTAATCTAGAAACCTCAAAGTTTCTACATGACACTATCTCTACCACGTACTATACACTGACAATCTTTGAACACAATAAAGATTTATTCTGGAAACTGAAATTAAGAGCAGTTCTTTGTTCCCCAAGACTAATAGATAGTTTATTTCCATGTTTCCAGCTATGAAAATTGTCAACAACTCATCTTAGAAAAATGTTAGAATTGATCTTAAATAAAGCACTGAATAGTAAGTGAAATGTATTCAACAAAAGCTGAACTTTTAAAATCAAAATCTTGTCTTCTGCTTACACCAGAGAAATGTTATAGAGTAACATTCTGTAACACAGGAAAATCTACCTAAGTAGACAATTTGCAGTTCTTAGCGCACAGTGGCTTAATACTCCGATTTTCTGGAGCAGAAAATAAACATTAAGAAGGATCTGTTTTGAAAAGAATTTTGCAGTGCAGTGTACTGAGTAATGCTCCTTTCGGTTCAGTTCAGGTAGTATTTTACACAATATCCCTGACCCGAAAAATGCTGGATTAAGCAGGTGCACCCAAAGGAAGACATCCTCTGCTGCTGATAGCTGGCAGCTTATTCGGGGGAATATTTTTTAAAAGACTACAAAATAACAACTGATTCAGGGGGACAAGATACTAAAACGGACAGGTTGGGGCACCTGAGTGGCTCAGTTGGTTAAGTGTCTGACTCTTGATTTCGGCTCAGGTCACGATCTCAGTTTGTGAGTTCGAGCCCTGCATCGGACTCCACACTGACAGTGCAGAGTCTGCTTGGGATTCTCTCGCTCTCTCCCTTTCTCTCCGCCTCTCCCCTAACAGCATGCACCCATGTGCAAGGACAGGTTGAAGTCAGAATAGAATTCAGATGTAAGTCTACCTTCAAATTCAAACAAAAGTTGTAAAGTAAGTGACAGACATAGCATTTCTGGATCAGCTAGGAGAAGCAAAGACAATTACTGTATTCAAATTACAAAATTAGGAGCGCCTGGGTGGCTCAGTTGGTTGTGTCCGGCTCTTGATTGCAGCTCAGGTCTTGATACCAGCGTCATGAGTTCAAGCCCTGCATTGGGCTCTGCTCTGGGCGTGAAGTGTACTTAAAAAGGTTGTTTCAAGTAAGACAGTATACCTACATTCATTCAACAAATATTTTAATTTTTGAAATGTTTTTATTTATTTTGGGGGAGAGAGAAGGAGACAGAATCCCAAGCAGGCTCCAGGCTCTGAGCTGTCAGCACAGAGCCTGGTGCGGGGCTCGAACCCACAAACTGTAACATCATGACCTGAGCCGAAGATGAACACAACTGACTAAGCTACCCAGGTGTCTCTCATTCAACAAATGTTTATTGAGCATCCACTATGTGCTAAACATCATTTTAGGCATTAGCAACACAGCAGTAAACAAAGTTGTTATCAAGAAGCATGGTAGCTGGGGAAACAATAAATTAAGTAATCTGTAACAAAATACCAGGCAGAGATAAGTGCTGCCAAGGAAAACACTGGAGCAGGGGAAGGGGACCCAGAGTGAGAGGAAAGGGCTCTTCTGGATAGGGTAGACCGAGGAACCGAATAAAGCGAAGGTGTGAGCCATGTAGCATCTGGGAAAACAGCCGGTACAGAGCGACGGAGGTGGATGTGCTCACCATTCAAGGGAATGTGAGGACCAAGTGGCCAAGTCAAGAGTTGGCAGGGCCAACAGCACACAAGGCCTTGTAAAGAGTTGGAGTTTTCATTCACATTATGACGGGAAACTAATGGACAGTTCGAGCAGAAATTTGTAAAATAACCATCCCAATCACCTAATATGTGGAGAATACTGATGTGCTGCAAGAATGTAATCAGACCAGTTGGAAGGCCGTGGTAGAAGTTTCCAACAAGCATTAACTGTGGCTTAGACCAGGGTAATAATGACAGAGGTAGTGATCGGATGTGGGACATGCTCAGAAGTAATCACACAGAACCTGCTGACAGACTGGATGTCAGAGAAAGAAGACCTGTGAGGACGACCCTTAAGTTTCAGCTTGATTAAACATGAGTCATTTAAGGGCTTAAGAGCATTTTGGTTGATAGGTCTGTTCATTTATGTTGGGCATTTGAAGATATTGAAAAAAATATATATTACATTTATAATTGTGACCTAAAATGTTGAAAAAAATGCAATCAACTAAACTTGCAAAAGGAGATAATTGTTTAGGAGATTTTAATCCTTTCCTTTGGAGTTTATCAAGCAAGAGAAAATAATTGTTCTTTATTTTTATGCAAAAACGTTCAATTTACTAATCTTGTTATCCTATTTATAAATTGGACCTCAAGGCTTAAAAACAAGTAGGTTTTAAAAATTGCAGCTGTAACTCTTAATTATCCAGAACAGTCTGATGGTTCCCGGGAGGGGAGGTGTTTGGGGGATGTGACGAGCCCGGGGTGGGGTATGGAGGCACCCAATCACTACACTGTACCCCTGAAAATGACAGTTTGCTGCATGCTAACTGTACTGGAATTAAAATAAAAACTTAATTAATAGTCAATTGCAGCTGTAATAAACAGCATATTAATTTTAAACCCAAATTTCCTTTAACCTTTACATATCAAAAGCCCCTTTGGGGCCCCTGGGTGGCTCAGTGGGTTAAGCGGGCTGAAGTCAGCTCAGGTCATGACCCTGCAGTCTGTGAATTCGAGCCCCACATTGGCTCTGTGCTGACAGCTCAGAGCCTGGGACCTGCTTCGGATTCTGTGTCTCCCTCTCTCTCTCTCTCTGCTACTTCCCCTCCTGCCCCAGCTCACACTCTATCCTTCTCAAAATATAAACACTAAAAAATAATAAAATAAAATAAAATAAATGTTAACAGTGCTTATTTCTGGGCCAAGGAGTTTATTTTTATTTCTACTTCATGTATCTCTGGGTTTCATGTATCTCTGGGTTTTCCAAGTTTTCTATAACAATTGCACATTTTTACAATTAGAAAAAAATTAACCGTGATTGTACTAATTGTTTTAATAACATGGAAAATTGCTTATAATGTTAAGAGGAAAGATACCTGAATATGATTATGAACACAGCAATGACATGAAAATCATTTAAAAGGACTAAAGGAAATATGCCAAATGTCAACAGTGGCTGTCTCTTAGGGGCCATGTAGATTATCCCTGCCCCCTGCCAGACTCTTGAAACTTTTCTGGTTTCTCATACTCTTAACGACACATTCCATTTAGATTCAATGAAGTTCATACTGCCAAATTAAATGGACACTTCTCTGCCCTTATTTCAAGCAATCTCTCAGCATCAATCAATACAGCTAGCCTCTCATCTTTGTTGAAATGCTATTCTCTTGCCTTCTCTCTTCCCTTGCTAGGTACTTCTCATTCTTCTTTGCTAGCTCAACCTCTGTCCTAAACTCCAGATTCATATACGAGCTGTTCACTTGACATATCTATTCTCTTGGATTTCTGATAGGTATCTCAAATTTGCTACATCCAAATGAGAGAATTCTGACTGTAATCCTCCACTCCCAGTCCTACTCTTCTCCAAGTCTTCCCATCTCAATGAATGATAACACCATCTCAAATTAAACCTACGAAGCATCTGTGATTCCTATCACCCCCAGTCTCCCCAGATTCCACCCTACTTTTCTACAAAGGCATCTAGAACATCATATGCTGACCAAAAGAAAGCTGACCACAAGGCAAAGGAATCCTCACCAGAGTAAAAACGTGTTAATTACACTATGGCTCTGGAAAAATCTTCAAGGCGAAAATAATTTTCTGTTAAAAAGGCAATTTTCAACATATGCTATTATTTGAAAAATAATGTATTTATGTATTACTTCAATAATTTAACCATTAATCTTAATAAGAAAAAATCAATATACAAGGAGAGACTAGCTGCACTACATTGAGGGAGAAAAGATGTTACTTAGAAATGAATAGAAGGTGCCACCAAGTGGGAAAAAAGTATATATGCAGTAGAGAAAAATCTAGGCAAGTCATATTTGTTTAACTTGATTTAAAGGATTTCAGGGTTCCAATGCTTCAAACCCAAAAGCTCTTGATATAAGTAGAAACAGTAATTTTATTCTATTATGCATAAAAGAGCCCAAACTTTCCACCATTTTATTCTCAACATATTCCCTTGTCAAATTTCATAGAGATACTAATTACTTCCTTGGTTTATCTGTTACAAATTCTACGCAAAGGCTAACAAGCATAAAAATGAAAATAAGGGGGGTCCCTGGTGCTCAGTCAGTTGAGCATCCCACTCTTGATTTCAGCTCAGGTCACAATCCCAGGGCTATGGGATCGAGCCCCAGGGCTCTGCACTGAGTGTGAAGGCTGCTTAAGATGCTCTCAAAATAGGAAGGAAGGAAGAAAGGAAGAATGGAAGGAAAGAAATAAAGACTTTTGTGCATTACTTTGTAGATGGTGGCTATAAAGATAAAATTAAGGACAATCAAAATGGTATAAAAGAGTATAATGGTATAAAAGACTACTTGTGTTCTACTGAAATACTTTTGAGTATTCTGTTCAGTCAGGTTAAACTAATGTAAACTCCTGAAAAAGAAATTAAAATTTCACTGCTGATTCTGTAAGAGAATAGAACTTACATAAGAAAATAAAAGTATTGTTAAGGGGCGCCTGGGTGGCTCAGTTGGTTGAGCGTCCGACTTTGGCTCAGGCCATGATCTCATGGCTAGTGGGTTTGAGCCCTACATCGGGCTCTGTTGCCGGAGTCCAGCTCCAGCAGGTCCAGGGGTCCCTGAAGGATGGACAGTGTCGGCATGAGAGAGTGATGAGAGAGCCTCGAGTTTCTTTCTGATCACCAGGCAGGCATCTCTGCTCTGGCGGTTTCTGTGTCTTTATTTATAGTTTAAGTGATAACAAGACATTAGCAGGTGGAACTTTTACAAGGAACAAATCTCTGACATAGGATGCTTTGAAAAGTATACAGATACAGTTTTACAGAGGCATTTTGACAAAACTATCGTAATTAGTGAGCTAGTAATTTCTACAACTAAGAGGAAAACAGGATGTTCTAAGGAAAAAGCAGATATCATATACATTTGTTTGAACTGGTAGTAAATCTTACAACTAAGAGGACAACAGGATATTCTTAGTGGAAAGCAGATAACATGCACATTTGTTTATATCAATAATGCTAAGATTAAGTCATTGGTTGAGTAATATATAGACAGGCTAGGAGTTATTTTGTCTGACTTACCAGAGGAAGAATGTATTTGGACTGGTTAGTAGATTGCTTGTGTGAACCCTTTGTTTGATGCTCAGGGTGTACCACAGGCGCCCTAAAAACGTCAGCCTTGATATATGAGTTGATGTTTTAGTAACTCTTACCCATCCTCATTATTCATCCTCATTACAGATGTCAGTGTAAGGAAAGATATTTGTGGCTCCAATTAGCAAAGGTATATGTAGCAACTTACGTCCAGTCCTAGTTTGTTTCTTATCTCTGTTAGGCTCTTCTTCTCTGGGCCAGCGTTAATCATAAATCTTGTGTTTTTAGCCCCCCTTATTATTTAGGTCTTGGGTCTGCAAGGGTCATTAGAAGAGCCTTTTGGCAAATATCTGCAGTGCTTTGATCTACAATTTCTTATGCAGGGGCAGGAATATGCTTTATCTTATGAGGTATCTGGGCGGGGAATATCGATCTGATTTGGAACATCGTGAGGCCTAGTCAATAACAGCAGTCCCATTCCCAATATGAGCCAATAATAGAAGGAGATACTGGTTTCAATTCATGGCAGGAGCTGTGCAAATGTCTGCCATTTCTTCACTGTGACTGGGTCATCCAGCAAGGCCAGTGCGGCTCCCAGCACTCTGTGCTGACAGCTCAGAGCCTGGAGCCTGCTTCAGATTCTGTGTCTCCCTCTCTCTCTGCCTCTCCCCCTGCTCATGCTCAGTCTCTTTCTCAAAAGTGAATAAACATTAAAAAAAATTTTTTTAAAGAAAATGTGCTGACAGCTCAAAGCCTGGAGCCTGCTTTGGATTTTGTGTCTCCCCCGCTCTCTCTCTGCCCCTCCCCTGATCACACTGGCTCTCTCTGTCTCTCAAAAATAAATAAATGTTAAAAAAAATTTTTTTTAAACAAGTACTGTAACAAAGAAAAATAACAGACACTAGTTATAGTACAGTATTTATTTACCAGCTAGCATTCATTAAATGACTATAAACTCCAAGACAGCAAGGACCACCCATTTTGTTTACCACTGTGAAGGTTTAAATCTATCAGTGCATGACACACAGTGGGATGCTTAACGTTTGTTGAATTAGTGATATGTAAGCTGAGTACTATGCTAGGTTCTAAGCATTCAGTTTTTGATTTTCAAGGTACCTGGAGCTCCCATGCCCATTCCAGACATTTGCATCAGCACATACTCCTTTTGTTTGTCTACCAGTAGACCCAACAGCCTCACTAGCTGCTGAAAAAGTCAAAGAAATGAAGGCCTTGCAATGAGATAAAGTGAACTCTTTTTCCCGCTAGGGAACAGTATGTGAACCACAGAAGTTTACTGAAGAAATTCCCTGATTCTAGGATAAACACTTAATAGTTCGAAAGGGAATCCTTTTCTAGGTGAGATTGTGCAGCTACCTTACAGATTCACATACTATCGGAGGCCATCCCCGACACCAGACGACTCAGACAGAGGACAGGACAGGAACTACAGCTCGCCCATAGGCAAAATCAGGTGTCCTTCTCTTGGGAGAATTTGCAATAGTTTGTGCAGGTGACAGCTGCTCACCCGCCATTCAGGACCCATCTCCTTGGACTCCCTAGGCTCAAGGGAGAGGAGAGCCTCCCAGGAGCTGCCCGGACTTACAGGCTTCATGCTCCACAGAAACTAACACCTTCAATAACTCCACAGGTGCAGCTTCTGATTCCCATTCTCACAAGGGACATACCAGGTCTGAGAGCAGCAATAAGCGGGGAAACTCAAACACAGCTAACCAACCAGGCATTTATAACTCCTCTCATCCAGATGCAATGTACAAATCAAGGATCAATTTTGTCTAGCAATAAATACATAGTAGTTCCCCTTTCTGCAGGGGTTAAGCTCTGAGATCCTCAGTGCATGCCTGAAACTGGTGGATAGTACCAAACCTTATGTATACTATGTTTTCTCCTATACAAACACCCTGTGATAAAGATGAATTTGTAAATTAGGCACAGTAAGAGACTAACAACAATAGTCGTAAAATAGAGCAACTGTAATATAGAGTAATTGTAATATAATGTTATATGAATGTAGTTCCCTCCTCTCTCAAAATATTACTGTACGTTCTCACCCTTCCTCCTGTGACGGGGAGATGATAAAATGCTATATGACGAGATGAAGTGTGGTGAACGGCACAGGCAACGTCACACGGGGTTAGGCTAGGCTACTACTGACCTTCTGACCATACATCAGATCCCCAGGGGTGACTGAAACCATGGAAAGCAAAACCATGGCTAAGGGGGGGACTTCTGTAATCACAACAATCAAATCTGGTTTCCAGGGAAACAAAGCTAGGCATTTAACTGAAGACCAGATTCACTTGACCCTTTTACCTACAAGTTACTAATTTCCATTGTACACTACAATGAGGTCCTATCTCCGTCACCGACCTCTATCCTGACCTAAAGACTAGTGTTTAACTGTCTACCCACCATCCCCACTTGGTTCTCTAACAGGCATCTCCTACTTCACATGGACAAAGTAGAATTCTTCACTACTCTTCCAGCTCTGTGCCCCCGACCCTACCCGGTCTTCCCATCTCAGTTACACTAGTAGTAGTAGTAGTTCAGGCCAAAAATCTTGAAGCCATCCTCGGTTTTTTTCTCTCAAAATTCAATCCATCAGCAAATCCTCCATCTTACTTCAAATATATCCCTGTGGTAGGCAGCCTCTAAAGTGGCCTCCATGAGCACAGCCTCTTGTATACGTACCCTTGTGTAATCCTCTGTGAGAGCACAGAAAATGTACATACTGGTCTCTGCACCCAGCTCCTGGCACAAAGCTCCTGAAACTCTTGTAATTTCCTAATGGCAACACTAGGAGCATCTAATGATTTTTTGGGGGTGGGGGAGCTTGGGTGGCTCAGTTGGTTTCTGACTTCAGCTCACGTCATGACCTTGCAGTCTGAGTTCAAGCCCTGCACTGGGCTCTCTGCAGTCAGCACAGGGCCTGCTCCGGATCCTTTGTCTCCCTCTCTCTGCCCTTGGCCCTCCTTCCCTCGCACATCCACTCTCAAAAATAAATAAACATAAAAAAAAAAAAAGATTCTTTTTAAAGTAATCTCCACACCCAACATAGGGCTGGAACCCATGACCCTGAGATCAAGAGTCACATAATAATAAGCCAGCCAGGGGCCCCTTACTATCTGTCTTTGATTCTGACCCTGACACAGGGGTCCCAGCATTCACATAAATTCCTAATAAGAGCAGTAGGAGCATCTCTTGTTCTAATGAGGGGGCTCTGGGACGGTCCTGGGTGAGGGCAGTCACCCGAAAGAGCAAGCCATGATCAAAAACTTGGAATTTTCAGCTTCATCCCCTAACCTCTTGACTGATCTACAGCTGACTGGTCAGAAGCACTAGGCTTGTGAGTGGAATTGGGGAAGGGGTTGAGGGGGGCAGACACCTCACCTGTTGTGGGATCTGACACTATCTCAAGACAGACACTGTCAGAAATGAGTTGAACTATAGGACACCCAGCTGCTGCTGGAGACTTTCTTGTTGTTGTGGGGCCAAATCTCCACACATTTGGTGACCAGAAGTGTCAAAAGTGAAGTGTTTGGTATGTAAAAGAGATAGACTTACAAGAGAAACTCAGAGTAGGAAAGAACAGGGTTTTTTCCCAACTGCAGCAGAAAGTGAGGTTTTTTTCCTCTATTTTCCATGAGTAAGGGCTGTATTTACGGATTTATTTCTAACAAAAAGAATATAGCATTAAGTGTAGGATGTCATTTCTGAGATTAGGTTTTAAGACAGGCGTAGGGGTGCCTGGGTGTCTCAGATGGTTAAGCACCTTCGGCTCAGGTCATGATCTCACAGTCGGTGAGTTTGAGCCCTGCGCTGACAGCTCAGAGCCTAGAGTCTGCTTCAGATTCTGTGTCTCCCTCTCTGCCCTCCCCTGCTCTCTCTCAAAAATAAATAAACACTAAAAAATTTTTTTTAATTTTTAAAAATAAAATAAAAAGACTGGCCTAATGTAACACCATGTTAACTATAATTCAATTAAAAAAAAAAAGGAAAACCCCACACACACACGACAGTGGCTTCCACCTCAAGTGGTCTCTTTAGTTGCTCCCAGGAAGCCAGCTGCCACGACAAGAGATGGCCTTGTGGAGAGGCTCACACGAGTGAGGGCAGAAGCACATCTCTGAGCTGTCTACCGCCATGGGAATTTGGCGTTGGATCCTTACCAAGTCTAACCTTGAGGTGACTGCAGCCTCAAATGATATTTTGAGTATAGCCTGTGAAAGACCCTAAACCAGAGGCATCTAGATAAGTTGCATTCAATTCCTTACACACAGAAATTATGAGATACTGTTTATTGTTTTAAGCTAAATGTAAGATACTCTGTCAACACAGTAATGGAAGTGCTGCAGTCCTCAGACTCACAACCTGCATCACCAGCACCTCAGTCTGGCGATTAGCCTGCTTCAACACTGCCCCACCTTCCTCATTCTTCACAGCAATGTCAGAGATGCTTTAAAAATGTAAATCACAGGGGGCACCTGGGTGACTCAGTCAAACATCTGACTTCAGCTCAGGTCATGATCTCACAGTTTGTGGGTTCAAGTCCTGCACCAGGCTGGGCTGTGCTGACAACTTAAGAGCCGGAAACCTGCTGCAGATTCTGTCTCCCTCTCTCTACCTCTTCCCCATTCACGCTCTGGCTCTCTCTTTCAAAGATAAAATAAACATTTTAAAAAATTGTTTTTAAATTGTAAATCACAGGGCCACCTAGGTGGCTCAGTCGATTGAGCGGGTGACTTTGGCTCAGGTCACGATCTCACAGTGTGTGAGTTCAAGCCCTGCATCAGGCTCTGTGCCGACCACTAGCTCAGATCCTGGAGACTGCTTCAGATCCGTGTCTCTCTCTCTGCCCCTCTTCTGTTGGGGCACCTGGGTGGCTCAGTTGGTTGAGCATCTGACTTCAGCTCAGGTCATGATCTCACGGTTCATGGGTTCGAGCCCCATGTCGAGCTCTGTGCTGACAGCTCAGAGCCTGGAGCCTGTTTCTGATTCTGTGTGTCCCTCTCTTTCTGCCCCTCCCCTGCTCATGATCTGTTTCTCTCTCTCAAAAATAAATAAATGTTAAAAAAAATGTTGTGATTAATAAATAAATAAATAAATGTAAAAAAAATTTAAATTGTAAATCACAGGCAATAATCATAGGCAATAAAAAACACAGGCAGTAATCTCTCAGACGTCACCCTTAGCAATATATTTATGGATGTGTCTCTTCAGGCAAGTAAACAAAAGCTAAGATAAACTACTGGGACTACACCAAAATGAAAAGCTTTTGCACAGCAAATAAAATCATCAACAAAACAAAAAGGCACCCCCATGAATGGGAGAATATATTTGCAAATGATATATCCAATAAGGGACTAATATCCAAAAAATATAAAGAATTTATACAACTCAACACCAAAAAACCCAAAACAATCCAAATAAAAAACAGACAGAGGACCTGAACTGATATTCCCAAAAAGATATACAAATGATCAACAGACACATGAAAAGATGCCCAACATCACTAATCATCAGGGAAACACAAATCAAAACCAAACGAAATATCATCTTATAGTTGTCAGAATGGCTAGCAACAAAAAGAGAAAAAATAGTAAGTGCTGGTGAGGATACAGAGAAAAAGGAAACCTTGTGCACTGTTCGTGGAAATGAAACTGGTACAACCACAGTGGAAAATAGTAAGGAGTCTCCTCAAGAAATTAAAAATAGAATTACCATATGATCTAGTGCTTCCACTACTAGATATTCCCCTAAAGAAAACAAAAACATTAATTCAAAAAGATGTATGCACCCCTACATTAAGGGCAGCATTATTTACAATAGCCAAGACATGGAAGCAACTCAAGTGCCCCCCAAAAGGTGAATGGATGAAGATGTGGTGTGCATATGCAATGGAATATTACTCAGTCATAAAAAAAGAATGTGATCATGGGTGCCTGGGTGGCGCAGTCAGTTAAATGTCTGACTTTTGGCTCTGGTATGATCTCGCGGTTCATGAGTTCAAGCCCAGTGTTGGGCTCTGGGCTGACAGCTTGGAGCCTGGGGCCTACTTCGGATTCTGTGTCTCCTTCTCTCTCTATTCCTCCCCTGCTCATGTTCACTCTCTCCCTCTCCCTCTCTCTCTCAAAAATAAATAAATATTAAAAAAAATTTTTTGGGGGGGCGCCTGGGTGGCTCAGTCAGTTAAGGGTCCAACTTTGGCTCAGGTCATGATCTCACAGATTGTGGGTTCAAGCCCCACATCGGGCTCTGTGCTGACAGCTAGTTCAGAGCCTGGAGCCTGTCTTCGGATCCTGTGATTCCTTCTCTCTCTGACCCTCCCCTGCTCATGCTGTCTCTCTCTCTCTTTCAAAAAAAAAAAAATTAATTAATTAAATAAAATATAATAAAATAAAAAACATTAAAACAAAAAAATTAAAAAAAATTTTAATGTGATCTTATCATCTGTGACAACATGGATGGACTCAGAAGGTACTGTGCTAAGCAAAATAAGTGAGACTGAAAAAGGCAAATACCGTACGATTTCACATAAAAGTAACAAATATACAAAACATAAAAAACAAAACAAATAAAACACAGAAATGGACCCATAAATATAGAGAACAAACTGATGGTTGCCAGAGGGGAGCGGTGTAGGGTAATAAAAGAAATAGGTGAAGGAGAGCAGGAAAATAAAAGTCAGCAAATAAACAAATGGAACAAACATAATAATGAATTATAACTCAAGGATTGTAACAGGAGTTCATACTGATACAAATAAACAAGTAGAATGAAAGTCTGCTGAGTAATGGGATACTTAAATTTAACTTCAAAGTACCGCTACACAAGGCACTAATTAATTGCAAAGGGAACATTTTAGAAAGGAGAAACATCCCAGATACACTCTATTCAAGTGAGAGAAGATATCGTCAGGAATGGGGGTAATCAAAATAGGCTGCCATGTAATCGACGATAACAAAAACATGGTACTGCTTTTGTGAAATTCCTGCCAAAGACAGAGAGCCTGAATCTAGTCCTGAGAAAACATCTGACAAAGCCAGACTGAAGGACTTTCTACAACATAAATGCCCTGTAACTTTCAAAAGTGTGAAGGTCATGAAAATTAAGGAAAAGCTAAGGAACAAATCCAGTGTGAAAGAGGCTAGAGAGAAATGAGATCCAAGTGAAACGCACAATTAGCCCTCTGGCTACAAAAGACCTTTGTTGGCACAATTGATAAAAACTAAATGGGATCTGAAGATGAGACAATCATGGTATATGACTTGTTAATTTCCTGACTTTGATGGTTAAATTGGGGCTACATAGGAGAATATCCTTGTTTGTAGGAAGTACACACTGGAGTATTCAGGACATGCTTTGGCAACTTTGAAATGATTCGTATACTTTCAGCAATTTTGAAAGCTTAAGATCGATCCCAATTAAAAAAAATATATATATATATATGTATAAAACAGATAACATCCTACTTTTCCTTCCAGTGACTTTCAAAGAAATTCAGAAAAAAAAAGTCAAAAAACCCATGGCTTCCACATCTAGATGATCCAGGCCCTGGCTATTTCTCACCTAGTTACCTCAAATCTTCTCTCAGTCATTCCATCCCAGCCAAACTGGCCATATTGCTGTTCTTTGAATACAAGCAAATATATCTCAACACACAGGTTTTTGCACTGTGGTTTCTACTGCCTGGACCTCTTTGTCCCCTTCCCTGGCTTGCTCCCTCCCCTTTTCAAATTTCATTTCCTCAAGGCAGCTTTTCCTAACTTCCAAATGAAACAGCCACCAGACCCTCCCATTACTCTTTATCCCTTTATGAATGCCAACTTTGTGTTATCTTCCTTGCATTTATTGTTGTCTAAAATATAGAACACATTTGTTTTCCTGCCTCCCTACAATGAGAGCAAGAACTTCAGTTACTATTGTATTCCCAGTGTCTACATTAGTTCTTGGCATCTGGTAGGCATACAACAAATAGTTATCAGAATAAGTAACAATAGGGGCGCCTGGGTGGCTCAGTCGGTTCGGCTTCCGACTTTGGCTCAGGTCAGATCTCACATTCGTGAGTTCAAGCCCCGTGTCAGGCTCTGTGCTGACAGCTAGCTCAGAGCCTGGAGCCTGCATCTGGTTCTGTGTCTCCTTCTCTCTCCTTCCCTCCCTCTCTCATGCTCTGTCTCTCTCTGTATCAAAAATAAATAAAACATTAAAAAAAAGTTTTTAAGAATAAGTAACAATAACAAACTGTTATTCATTACTTTGTATGTAAAGTAATACCTGGGTCTCTACTTAAAACTAAATCAGGGCCCCTGGGTGGCTCAGTTCGTTAAGCTCGGACTTTGGCTTAAGTCATGATCTCTCGGTTGGTGAGTTCGAGCCCCACACTGGGCTCTCTGCTGTCAGCACAGAGCCTGCCTCAAATCCTCTGTCCCCCGCCCCCTGCCCTTCCCCTGCTTGTGCTATTTCTCTCTCTCAAAAATAAATAAACCTTAAAAAATGTTTTTTAAATGAACACAACTTCAAATTTATTCATGTATCAAATCAAAGGTAAATCTCCACAGATTTAGAATTCCACAATGTATTATACTCGGCAAAGGAGAGTCGTCTTAAGAAACAAACAGCTAAACTTGTCCAACAACACTTCTCCCTACATCATAAGCCCTTAAGCTTCCCTTATAAACAAGGGTCAAAAGTACTCAGCGTTAGGAGGTTCCCCTCCACAAAGAAATTCAGCTTCATACCCTCAACTGCCCTCAGGCACCTGCTGGAATGATGTTATCTTCTACAGCTCTCTCTCTCTTTTTCATGTGATCTCAGATCATGTAAAAGAACTTGCTTGGCTGAACAGTACTTTTATCCTTTCATAGTTTTTACTACTTTATCATTTTAAATGTATTTCATTGTATAATTTAAATCAGTTCCTTCCCGCAACCACATTCTCCCAAAATATAGACCCTGAGTGCTGAGTAAAGATGAGTGCTTTGAAGGAGATAAATCTCAACCTATTGGAGATCTGAAAGAGAGAGCCCACAGCCCTTCTGCATCCTCCTAGGACCAATTTCACCCCAAAATAATCAACCAAACAAATAACTTGGATACCTTACCTCCTGAAGCCAAATTCAACTTTGAGTTCTGGGTCTCAAACAGGGCCCCTAACATATAAGATGCCCCGTCAGAGAAACTAGACCATTCTTGATCTAAAATCACAGTCCCTTGGATCTGAAAAGAACCATAGGCTATTGGTGTCCATTAAAAAGAGTACAAAATCCAGCCTCACATGTAACATCACTTCACTGCTGCTTTTCCATGATAAGAGCCAATGAGTGTAAGACAATCTAATACAGGCATATCTTGAAAATGTTGCAGGCTTGGTTTCAGACTAACACAATGAAGTGAATACTGCAATAAAACAAGTCAATTGAATTTTTGTTTTCCAGTGCATATAAAAGTTATGTTTACACTATGCTATAGTCTATTAAGTATGCAATAGCAGTATATCTAAATATATATGCTTTTATTTAAAAATACTTTATTGTTAAAAATACCAACCACCATCCGAGCTTTTAGGAAGTTTTACTTTTTTTGCTCATGGAGGGTCTTGCCTTGAAGTTGATGGCTGCTAAGTGATCAGGGTGGTGGGGTGATGGTGGCAATTTCTTAAAATAAGACGACAACAGTGAAGTCTGTCACACTAATCCAGTCTTCCTTTCAGAAACCATTTCTCTGTAGCATGTAATGCTATTCGATACTATTTACCCACAGTAACACTTCTTTCAAAATTGGAGTCAGTCCTCTCAAACCTGTCACTGCTGCTATCAGCTAAGTTTATATTATATTCTAAATCCTTTGTTGTCATTTCAACAATCTTCACAGCATCACTACCGGGAGTCGATTCTAGATCAAGAAACTACTTTCTTTGCTGTCCATGAGAAGGAATTCCTCATCCATTCAAGCTTGATCATAAGACTGCAACAATGCAGTCACCTCTTCAGCCTCCACCTCTCATTCTCCTGTGATTTCTACATTTACTTCCATAATTAGTTTACCCACTGAAGTCTTAAACCCCTCAAAATCATCCATGATCAATGGGTTGGAAATGACTTCTTCTAAACTCCTGTTAATGTTGGTATTTTGATCTCTTCCCATGAAATCACAAATGTTTTTAATGACATCTAGAATGATGAATCCTTTTAAGAAGATTTTCACTTGATTTTGCCCAGATCCATCAGAGGAATCACTAACTATGGCAGCTATCACGTATGTAAGGTCTTTCTTAAGTAATACTTGAAAATCAAAATTACTCCTTCATCTGTGGGTTAAAGATGCTGTGGTAGCAGGTACGAAACAACACGAATCTCACTGCACGTCTCCATCAGACCTCCTGGTATCCAGGTGCATTGCCAGTGAGCAGTAATATTTTGAAAGGAACCTTTTTTTCTGAGCACTAGGTCCCAACAGCAGGCTTAAAATACTCAGTAAACAGATGTGCTGTCATCTAGGCTTTGTTGTTCCACTGCTGTGGAGAGCTGCCAGAAGAGCTGCTGGGGGAAGAGATGTGTGCCCTGACCCTGACCTAAGATCAGCCACCTGCAGGGCTGGACAGTGTTATCACTACCAGCTCAAGGCCGGAGACAGCTTGGCTGGGCTTGTTTATCGGCTCCTCAGACACTGTGCTAAAACTGCAGCTTTTGTTTTTCCTTTACCCTTGCCTCTTCACATGACCCTGTTTCTTAGTAACCGACCTGCGCTTTCTGCTCTTTATAAGATGCTTGTGTTTTCTCAATAAACTGAGGCTTGATCAGAAACTTTGTCTTGCCTCCATTCTCTGTGCTCCCTGCCCCCCAATTCTCACTCCCTCCCTCAGGACCTGCGTTGACAGACCTGCGGGCCGGGTCACACTGCTAGAGCAGAAGCAGATTCAGCATAATTCTTAAGGGCCAGGGAATTTTCTGAACAGTGAACGAACATAGGCCTCAAGTGAAAAACACCAGCTGTATTAGCCCCTAACAAGAGTGTCAGCCTGTCCTTTGAAGCTCTGAAGCCAGGCATGGGCTTTTCTCTAGTTATGAAAGGCCTAGATGGCATCTTCTTCCAACAGAATGCCGTTTCATCTACACTGAAAGTCTACTGTTTAGTGTCGCCACCTTCAGTCAGTACCTTAGCTAGGTCTTCTAAATACTTGCTGCAACATGTGTATCCCTGCTTTACCTTGCACTTGTATGTTACGGAAAAACATCTTTCCTTCAACTTCATGAACCAAACTCTGCTGCTTCACTTTTCTTTTCAGCTTCCTCACCTCTCTCAGCCTTCATGGAACTGAAGAGAATTGGGGACTTGCTCTAGATTAAGCTTTGGCTTTGGGAACGTTGAGGCTGGTCTGATCTTCTGTCCAGAACACTAAAACTTTCTCCATAACAGCAATCAGGCTATCTCACTTTCTCATCACTTTTAAGTAGCACTTTTAATTTCCTTCAAGAACTTTTCTTTTGCATTCACTACTTGGCTAACTGTTTGGTACAAGAGGCCCAGTTTTCACCCTATCTTGGCTTTTAACATGCCTTCCTCACTAAGCTTTATCATTTTTAGCTTTTGATTTAAAGTGACAGATGTGTGCTCCTTCAGCAGCACATGTAATAAAGACAGACGTGCAACTCTTCCTTTCTCTTGAACACTCAAAGGCCTTTGAAGGGTTATTGATTGGACTAATTTCAATATTGTTGTGTTTCAGGGAATAGGGAAGTCTGGGGAGAGGAAGGCAGGGGAGTGCCCAGTTGGTGGAGTAGTCAGAACATAAACAACATTGATTAAGTTTGCCATGTTACATGTGTGCGATTCATGGCACCCCAAAATAATTCAAACAGTAATGTCAAAGATCACTTGATGATGGATCACCATAACAAATATAATAACAATGAGAAAGACTGAAATATTGTGAAAATTATCTAAATGTGATACAGAGACACAGTGTGGGCATATGGTGTTGGAAAAATGGCGCCGACAGACTTGCTCAAGGCAGGGTTGCCTCAAACCTTCAATTTGTAAAAAAAAAAAAAAAAAAAAAAAAAAATTCCTGAGTTGTGCAGCACAATAAAGCAAAGCCTAATGAATCTAGGTATGCCTGTCATGTGGTCTTCAAACTACGTCACTGATACAGGTAAATGCTCCTAATTAGTCCAAGCAGTAGACTAGACGCTGAGGACTGGTTGTGGGAGAAATGTGACATGTTTCACTTAGTTCACAACATATACTTTTAAGTTATTTACTTAAATTCAAGTTAGTTAACATACGTATAGTCTTGGTTTCAGAAGTAGTTCACAATATATTGTCAAAAAACCATTCTGTTCAACCAAGTAGCCTATTTAAAGTTAAATAAAATAAAACTTCAATTCAGACACTTGAGCCACATTTCACAGGGCCCTTGGCCACATGTGGCTAGTGGTGGACAGCACAGACACAGAACATTTCCATGACCATGAAAAGTTCTATTAGTTACTGCTGTATTTAGGGTGACAAATATTTTTAAATTAACATTTAAAAAACCAGAAACCATACATGAAATACACATTTCTACTCTCTCTTGAAAACTCTATCTAGTAACAGGTGACCAAATGCTCAGCTGATGAACTGGGGAGTGTGAGCAGCGCTGCTGCTCTCTTTGATGGAGTGCGTGCTTTTCAGTCCTTTCCGGTCCCCACCTCTCCCTACTGTCTCCCACTGCACTTCATTCACTTACGTTATATGCCTGGATTTCTAGTGGAGTCTTTAGAATAGAAATGAATACTCCTGAGATTATTCCAGTTTCTACACAATAGAGCCTCAAGCAGTTTCTGATGATCAAGTTCAACTAAAATAAAATATCACAGTTAACCTAATATACTTATTTCTAGTTTTCTGGTGAAATTTTTGAGATGAACTGTAACAGATATCGAAGTTTAATTATGTATCAAATGGTCTTATTTTAGCAATCTATGTAATAGATATGAGTATTTTGCTTTGAAAATATTTTACAAAAAATTGATAATCCAAGAGCATTTAGAATCTCAAAATAAGTATATTATAAAACTACTTTTTAGAGACCTAAGGAATTTGAGGACTCTCATTTTACAGATGAAAAAACTAAGTCCCTGAGAGGTTAAGGAACCTGCTTGAAGTCAAATTGCCAAATATTCAGTCAGTCAGAATTGGTTTTGCCTTTCCCTTCACCCATAGCCACATGATACTGTGGCACAGTTTTTCCCCAAAGACAGCCACACCATTATATATGCCAACATGAAATGTGATGTTGACATGACTCCATTAAGGGATAGGGTTTATGTTCTTTTTCATTAAACTTGGCCAGAGTTTTCTAACTGCCCCAACCAACGGAAAGCAGAAATGATACAGGATAATTTCCAAGACTAAGTCGGTTAAAGCAATATGGCTTCTGCCTGGGGCTCTCGCCTAGAGCCCTTGCCTGAGGCCGTGCAGGCTACCAGAGGGTGTTCCATCCCAAAGGCCCAGCGACGCCCCCTGCTGACAGCCGGCACCAGCTGTCAGATGCTCAATGAACAAGTCTTCAGATGATTCTGGTAACGAGCCTTGGAGTCTGACCTGACATTCTGGAGCAGAGATAAGCTGGTCTGACTATAACTTGCCTGAACTCCGAACCCCATAAAAACTATGAGAAATAAATATTTGTTGTTTTAAGACCCTAAGTTTTAGGATTATTTGTTACACAGTCACCATAACTGGGACAGCTGCCTTCAGATCACTGACTTTAATAAACAGATATTCAATAAACATTTGTGTAATGAGACCAATACTGCCAAGCCAAAGAAAATAAAATGTTGAGTTAGTTTACCATTCAGGGGGGACCATGCTTCCATCCACGTCCCAAAATGTGTTCTTGCCATTCATTTCAGTAGTATATATAACCCATCGGTGACGACCTGGGTGGAAAGATCAACATTTACAAAGTTGTAAGGAAATAAAGACAACCTTAAAAAAAAAAGGCATAATTGTATAATAAAAAAGAAGACTTTTTCATTAATAAAAGACTCTTACATAAGAGAAATGTTAAAGGAACAGCACCCTGGGTATATTAGTGAAGACAAGCCTCAGAAAGTGAATGGCAAGCTTTGATCAATAGCCTGGCAGCTGCCAGAGCAAAATGCCTACCCTGGGGCTTCTATGGGTGGGGCTCAGGCATTTCCCACGCTGGAGAACTCTGGCTTCTCCCCCTGTGCCCCTGCCAAGGGAGTAGAGGAGAAAGTAGAGAGTGTGTTTCCAACCGTTCAGGGTATTCAAGAGAAAAAGTGTTCTTCCTGAGACTGGGGCAGGAGAAATGTATTCACAGCAATCATCCTTGAATTACATGTTTCCATATAAGTATTTTTAAATGACCACCAGAGATCCTTTGGGAAATAACATAATAAGTAAACATTATAAACGACGGTTAGATAAACAGGACAGCTCCTGTCATCAAACCAGTATGTTTTTTATTTAACAAATTTCTGTGAAATAGTTGGGGGTGTAACTACAATTTACACAACTGTTTCTTGGGGCATCTGGGTGGCTCAGTTGGCTAAGAGTCTGACTCTTGATTTCAGCTCAGGTCATGATCTTATGGTTAGGAATTTCAAGCCCCGCACTGGGCTCCGCAATGACAGCATGGAGCCTGCTTGGGATTCTGTCTCCCTCTCTCTCTGCCTCTCCCCTGCTTGCTATCTTTCTCTCTCTCAAAATAAATTTAAAAAGTAAGCTTTAAATGAATGAATGAATGAATGAATAAATAAATAAATAAATAATTTACATGGCTGTTTCTATTGGGTCCTTAAGTTGAACAAGGACCTGGATTCTAATCAAGATTCTGTCACTTATTTATTATCTGTGGCTTTTAGGCAAATACTATGGGCCTCTGTTTCTTTATCTATTAAAAGCGGATGAATATAGGGCAGTTGGCTGGCTCAGTCGGTACGACATGAGACTCTTGAACTCAGGGTTGTGAGTTTGAGCCCCATGATGGGCCCAGAGCTTACCTAAAAAAGGAGGGGGGGGAGTGGGAGGGTGCTGCCTGGCTGGCTCAGAGCATGGGACTCTTGATCTCAGGGTTTTAAGTTTGAGACCCTCAGTGGATGCAGAGATTATTGAAAAAGAAAAACTTTAGGAGCAACTGGGTGGCTCATTCAGTTAAGCATCTGAAGTAAAATCTTTCAAAAAAAGAAGTGGGTGATTATACTTAATCTTAAGGTTGCTATGAAAATTAAATATCACACACAGACACCTAGTTTAGCATTGGGCAAAATAGCGCATAATAAATATTAATTTCTTCTACACTTCACTTACTGCCCCTACTCCCCCAATAGAAAATACTGAATTCATCCCTATAATGGATTTTAAGCCAATAAACAAAAAGTAATCTGCATTTACTTTATAGAGTTTTCCTAGGTAAACCCATAATCAATAAATATGAAGGAATGCTATTTAAATATGAACTTCTCGGGGCACCTGGGTGGCTCCATCAGTTAAGTGTCCAACTTCAGTTCAAGTCATGATCTCACGGTTTGTGAGTTCAAGCCCTAGCTCTCTACTGTCAGTGCAGAGCCTGCTTCGGATCCTTCCTAACCCTTTCCAGATCGTGCTATTAAGCATGCTCTCTCTCTCAAAATAAACAAACATTTAAAAAAGATAAAAATAGGGGTGCCTGGGTGGCTCAGTCAGTTAAGTTTCTGACTTTGGCTTGGGCCATGGTCTCATGGCTTGTGGGTTCAGGCTGCACATCAGGCTCTGTGCTGACAGCTCAGAGCCTGGAGCCTGCTTCGGAGTCTGTGTCTCCCTCTCTCTCTCTGCCCCTCCTCACTCCTACTCTGTATCTGTCTATCAAAAATAAATAAACATTAAAAAAAAAAAGTATTGGGGCGCCTGGGTGGCTCAGTAGGCTGGGCCTCCGACTTCAGCTCAGGTCAGATCTCACGTTCGTGGGTTCGAGCCCCATGTCAGGCTCTGTGCTGACGGCTGGCTGGGAGCCTGGGGCCTGCTTCTAGTTCTATGTCTCCTTCTCTCTCTGATCCTCCCCCTCTCATGCTCTGTCTCTCTCTGTATCAAAAATAAATAAATAATAAAACATTAGGGGCGCCTGGGTGGTTCAGTTGGTTAAGCCAGAGTCGGGCTTTGCCTTGACAGTGAGGAGCCTTGTTTGGAAATCTCTCAGTTTCTTTCTGCCCCTCCCCTGCTCGCTTGCTCGCTCTCTCTCTCTCTCTCTCTCTCTCAAATAAAACCAACATTGAAACAAAAAAGAATGCTACTAAAATTTTTTTAAAAGAAACACAAAGATCTCAAGAAGAATGCTGTCGATACATCCAACTTACTAATATGAGAAATGGGTCATGATTTTTAAGTAAAAATATTTCCGTTTACACACAACATACATAATCCCATGAAAGTGAAAAGAAAGTGTACGTTGGTTTATACATTCATTAAAGCTCCTTGTACATTATAGAAAACAAAGTCAAATCCAGTCTAAGTCTCACTCCCATTATTTACACCAAAATATATTGTACTCACCAAAAAACTGCTTGTTGTCCTCATAGTATTTGTTTCCATATTTGTCTTCCCCCACTAACGTACCAACCCTCACATCATTTGCTCTGTGAATATCAAAAGAAAACATACTTTAGAATGGTTCTTTGTTCAAACACAAACTTAATACAGTATGACAACTTTCAGCCAGTCAAGGCTGCTGCATCAACTAGAAAAATGAAGAGATCTGGGGATGGTCACTAATTGTACGCTTGTAGCCTTAATCTCCATGATCAAGCCACCCACTGTTAAAGAATCAGCTTTCCCGTAAGAGCTCTAGAATCCCTACTCATGTCGCCCTCGTAGCACTTAGATAAGATAGAAAGATCAGAAAAGACAGACCGACTCAAATGATGTGCTTAAATTATACTAAATATATACATGCAATATCTTCAAGTTACAAGAGTACTTTTTCTATTATCCCTAGGCCATGAGGACAGGCGTTAGCAAAAACCCTCAGGAAATCAGGAAGCCAAAGTATTTCATCTGCAAGTGATTCGAATGTCTCCAGGCTTTCATTCGATTCCGGGTCTCCAATTCGGGATCCGCGAACGATGTTGCTCCCCCAAGTCAACGAATGTGTGGACCATTATGGTGTGGACCCTTAGTAGGGACCATTATGATCTTACTGTACAGAGGAGAAAACTGAAGGCCAGTGAAGGGAAAAACTTTCCCAAGGTCACGCTTGCGAATGTTGGACAAGGCTCACTACTCTCCAGGAAGCAGGCCGGGCAGCCGACACGGTTTCGACTCTTGACAGCTCTGTCTCTACAGCTGGCTTTGATCTTGCCTCAAGGAGACTTCCAGGCACACTCTCCGCCCAGGGGAAGCCGGGAATAGATTGGGTCGACTGTCCTTGACAAGAGTTGGCGAATCCTCCAAGGCGACCCAAGCCCAGGACCCTTTCCAAGAAACCAGCTGGCTCAAGTTCAGTCCCGGAGGCCAAGAGCATGGCTTTGGCCACCTACCTGAACAAAACTCGTAGATAGCCGCGGAGGCCGCCGTGGCCGCTGATCTGCTGCAGCCCGCGTTTCAGGACCTGCAAGTACTCCATCTTGCCCAGCCTCCGTAGGCCTAGCCTCCCGGGTGCTACGCTCAAAACATACCGGGGGGAAAGCGAACACTCTGCAGCACCGTACCGACCACAAAATATTCCGACTCGCGCACGCGCGCGAGATACGCAGAGATGGCCCTACGCATGCGCGGAGCTGAGCCCCTCTGCGCCACCACTTTACCGTTTCCGGAAAAACGCTCAGCTCGTTTCCCAGGGAAGCAAAGGCGCGACAGACTTTGGACGGTCCTCGGGGTCTGTATTTAGAGTGCGGGGCATGTGGTGGAGAGCTCACCTAGACTAGGTTTCCGCAGAGGGAGGCTCTTTCTTTGGGGACCTCAGTTTCCTCATCTAGAATAATTGGCTCAGGCTACTTAAGAAATCCTTTCTAGCGCCAAGATTCTTTTAGAAACAAAATACCAATAACGAATGCAATATTGAGCACAAATGATATTGAGTACATTCGATACTAAGTACGTATACACTAGCATTGTGTAAGCAGGGGAGGGAGGAGAAGGCATAGAAAAGTATAAGGTTAAATATCTGCTCTCAAGGATTTAGTTGCAAAACTAAAACTCAAAACTTAAACCCTTAAAATATATTAGAAAACTAAATCGTGCAAGAGACTTAAAATTGTTACATAATAAAGAAGAGTATCTTATGAATATTATTTATAATTTTCCAGTGGCTATTTTATGACTTTACATAATATACTTTTAAACCTGTATTTCCCATCAATTTGGAACATTCTCCTTGATTCTCAACTACTTGAGATGTGAATTTAGTACATGGGCACTTCCTTCACCACTTCTTATTCTTCCCTCTTCCAGAATCTAGTCTGCCATATCATTTCTTTAAAAAGATAAAAGTTCGTAAGATTTATATTCAAACCTGCCAGCTTTCATAATTGTCTATAAGAATTAAAAAATTGAAACAATTATTTCTTGAAAGGACCATGTATTATTACTAGATCCAGAGAAGGGATTTAATTTTATGATACTAAATCTTCAACCTCAAAGAAGAAACTTCCAAATATCAGAATCAAATTTTTTTGATCATGTCACATTTGAATTTGTTCAACTGTGACTTTCATGCATTTTGTCTTCAAAAAAAAAATTCCATGTAATCTATTTCTGTATAGCTATGAGCTTTTTAAAAAAACAATCATCAGGGGGAAGAAAACATAACCATCAGGGCACCTGAATGGCTCAGGTTACCTTCTGTCACAGTTGGTGAGTTCGAGCCTGCATTGGACTGTCTGCTGTCCGTGCAGAGCCCACTTCAGATCTTCTGTCTCCCTCTCTCTCTGCACCTCCTCCATTCACACTCTCAAAAATGAATAAATATTTATAAAAATAAATTAATAACCATCTTACCATTACCTCACCTCAAAAAGCTACTAATTCCATAATATAATTAAATATCCCCTGAGCAGTGTTTCTATTTCCCTAATTGTTTCATAATATATATTTTTAAAGATTTTATTTTTTAGGGGCACCTGGGTGGCTCAGTCGGTTAAGCGTCCGGCTTCAGCTCAGGTCATGATCTCACAATTTGTGGGTTCAAGCCCCACATCAGGCTCTGTGCTGACAGCTAGCTCAGAGCCTGGAGCCTGTCTTCAGATTCTGTGTCTCCCTCTCTCTCTGACCCTCCCTGCTCATGCTGTCTCTAAAATAAATAAAAACAGTAAAAAAATTAAAAAGATTTTATTTTTTTTTAAGTAATATGGGGCTCAAACTCAGAACCCCAAGGTCATGAGTTGCATGTTCCACTTCCAGAGCTGGCCAGGCTCCCCTATAGTATTTTTACTTTGGCCAAACTTTGTCCATATATTGTAACTGGTTGCTTTTCTTTAAAATTTTCTTTTAATCCATAGGTTTCCTCCATTCTCCACCCCTTTTATTTTTTGTCCTTCCAATGTATTTGACGAAGAAACTGGCAGTTTCTCCAGTACAGTCTTCCACAGTCTGGATTTTGTTGATCATGTCCCTGTGTTCCTCTACCCCCTGTATTTCCTGTATATTCATTATCACACCTAGGTGCTTAACCAGATTAGTGTTTATTTTTTATGTTGTTAGGTATATTTTATTGGAGATGATATCGTCTATCCTTCATCAGGAAGTATACATAGTATTTTCCACTTTTTGTGATTTTTAGAGACATCAATGAGCATTGCATAAATGATTTTATTTTTTCTTCATAAGCCAAAATTCTTGTTGAAAGGGACACTTCCCTTCAACTGTTTGGTTCCTGATATACAGTACAGAAGAGGTAGGGTAAGTGCTTGATTCTCTCTTTTGTTTATTTAAATTTTTTTGATGTTTTTATTTATTTTTGAGACAGCGCACTGACAGCAAAGAGCCCAATGTGGGGCTCAAACTTATAAGCGATGAGATCACAACCTGAGTTCAAGTCAGACACTTAGCTGACTGAGCCACTTAGGCATGCCTGATTCTCTCTTTTATTTAAGTGTTCAAAATTATAAGTTAGTTTCCTAGTGTCTTTTTTTTCTTTTGTGTCAAAAAACAGAGCATAAAATGTATTATCTTAACCATTCTTTTTTTTTTTTTTACTTTTTTTTTGAGAAAGGGTGGAGAGTGGAAGAAAGAGAAGGGGACAGAGGATCAAAGTGTGCTCTGTGTGGGGCTTGAACTCATGAACTGTGAGATCATGACCTGAGCTGAAGTCAGATGCTTAACTGACTAAGCCACCCAGGTGTCCCTTAACCATTCTTAAGTGTACAGTACTGTAGTGTTAACTATATGCACATTGTGGTACAGCAGATCTCTAGAAATTGTTCATCTTGCAAAACTGAAACCGTGCATTGAACAACTCCCCTTTCCTTCCATCTCCAACAGCCAGCAACCACCATTCTATTTTCTGTTTCTAAAAGTTTGGTCACTTCAGATACTTGCTATAAGTAGAATCACACAATACTTGTCTTTTTGCAACTAGCTTATTTTACTTAACAAAATGTCCTTAAATTTCATCTGTATTGTAGCATATGACAGGATCTCCATCTTTTTAAAGGATGAATAATATTCTATTGTATGTATATATCACATTTTCCTTATTCATTCATCTTTTGATGGACATTTAGGTTACTTCTATCGGTTGACTAATGTAAATAATGCTGCAATAAACATAGGAGTACAAATATCTCTTCCAGATTCTGTTTTCCAATCTTTTGGATGGATCTCCAGCACACTATGTGTGTTTTCTGCTCTAGACCTAGGGAGCCCTTCCCTACGGGTTCTTGCTTGTTCAAATCTCAGTTCTGTCACTTACTAGCTATACGGGGCAAGTTGCTTAGCCTCTCTAAGCCCTAGTTTACTCATTTGTAAAATGGGATTAATAATACCTACATCGTGGGGTCATTGTGAGGATTAAATAAGAGAAGGTACATAAAATACTTAACCCAGTGCCTGGTATTCTTACAAGTACTCAACAAACATTAGTTTGATAAATTACTTAAAAAATATTTTTTTTAGACAGAGAGAGCACACAAGCAGGGAGAAGGGCAGAGGGGGAGAGGGAGAGAATCTTAAGTAGGCTTCACCCTCAGTGAGGAGCTCGGTGCAGGGCTTGATTTCACAAGTGTGAGTTCATGACCTGAGCTGATATCAAGAGTTGGGCGCTTTACTGACTGAGCCACCCAGATACCCCTTCAGGCATTAAAAAACAAAATGTATGTAGGAAATAAAATTTCCCTTTTGACTGATGATTTACTTGGACATAGAATTTTAAGGTCAAAATGAATTCTAGGATATGGAATTCTCATAGAACTTTGGAAATATTGCTCCCTTGCCTCCTAATCTCTAATATCATTGATAACACTCTTTCTGCCAATCTGATGCTGTGACCCTTGAACAACACAGATTAGTGGTGCTGACCCCCCATGCAGATGAAAGTCTGGAGCCTGCTTCGGATTCTGTGTCTCCCTCTCTCTCTGCCCCTCCCATCCTCACACTCGTGTCTCTCTCTCTCTCAAAAATAAATAAATACAAAAAAATTTAATTGGCATTTAGGTGGACCCTTGTAGTTCAAACCTGTGTTGTTCAAGGGTCAACAATTATTCATTCCTTTAAAAGAAACTTGTTTTTCAGATTTTTCTGTTTGTCTTTAAAGTTCTGAAATTTCTTGGGGGCACCTGGGTGGCTCAGTAGGTTGAGTGCTCGACTCTTTTTTTTAGAATTTTTTTTAATGTTTATATATTTTTGAGAGAGAGTATATGAGCGGGGAAGGCGCAAAGAGAGGGAGACACAGAAACTGAAGCAGGCTCCAGGCTCTGAGCTGTCAGCACAGAGCCTGAAGCGGGGCTTGAACTCACAAACTGGGAGATCATGACCAGAGTTGAAGCTGGACACTTAACTGACTGAGCCACCCAGGTGCCCTTGAGTGCCTGACTCTTGATTTTGACTCAGGTCATGATCTCACAGTTCATGAGTTCAAGCCCCACATGGGGCTCTGTGCTGACAGTGCAGAGCCTGCTTGGAATTCTCTCTCTCCTCTCTCTGTTCCTCACTTGTGTGTGCTTGCTCGCTCACTCTCTCTCTCTCTCTCTCTCTCTCTTTCTCTCAAAGTAAATAAATAAACATTTCTTAAAATGTTCTGAAGTTTCAGGTGGACATATCTTGGGCTTTTTCTGGTTGATCCTTGGTGGAATTCAACACCACCTTTAAGTTTGGAGATGTGGCATTGTTAGTTGTAGAAATTGTTCTTTTGATACTTTCCCCTTATCCATTTCTAGAATTGGGATATTAGGTGAACTTGACCTCACTGGAACCCAGATCTTGGTCTTTAAGCCTCCAGAACTATGAGAAAGATATATTTGTTTTTATACATCACCTGTGGTCGAAAACCAACCTCTGTGCTCCAGAGCCAAAACATCACACAAAGACAGAGTCTGGGACACAGAGGAAAGATAGTTTATTACCTTGCCAGGCAAAGGGGGCTGCAGCAGGCTAATGCCTTCGGAAGTGTAGACCTGCCCAGTATTATAGGAAAAGACAGGGTCTGGGCAGTTTTGAGAGGAATCTGGCACATGCTGCCAGCCACATTTGTCATGTCTTTAAGGTGGTTGCATGACCTGCTGGCTAGTGCTGGCCATCCGAGTCTCATTACTAAGTATACATTGAGGTCAGCGAGATGCCAATGTGGATACTGAGTTCCTGGAACAAAGGAATTCTACAGAAAAACAAGTGAAAGGAAGGAGGAGGCTTCAAGAATGAGGAAGAGAAAAGTTTGTTCGGTTTAAAGTTAAGCCTTGACAGGGCACCTGGGTCGTTCAGTCAGTTAAGTGTCCAACTCTTGTTTTCAACTCAGGTCATGATCTTAGGATTCGTGAGTTTGAGTTCTGTGATGACAGTGGGGAGCCTGCTTGGGATCCTCTCTCTCTCTGTGCCTCTCCCTTGCTCACACATGCTCTGTCATTTGTTCTCTTTTTGTCAAAATATATCAATGAACCTTAAAGTCAAGCCTTACTGACGCATTAGTGTGTCCATCTTAATTTCCATCCATCTTTACATTTCTATGTGGATTCAAACCCAGTCGGGTATTTTGTTATAGGAGCCCAAACAGAGGAAGACAGTGAAGCTAGGTTAGAAGACTATCTGGCTTACGCCAGTCTCTGCCTGTCTCTCCTCTCTCTGTCTCTCTCAGCACACGCCCCATTAGCCACATGGAAATTATCTTTCATTTCTCACAAAGAGGAGCCCATGTCTAGAGCTGAGTAGTTTTCTTAGCCTGGAACACCCATGTAAGTCTGAAGGCCCAAAGGTCTCTTTTGTACTGTTCTGTGTGTTTTAGTCCAAAATGATACAATTATTACAACTTCTTACAATTAATTCTTTAAAATTAATATGTTTATTTTTAAATTATTATTTATTTTTGAGAGAGGGTGAAAGAGTGGTGGAAGAACAGAGAGAGAGGAGACAGAGAATCTCAAGCAGGCTCCGTGCTGTCAGCACAGAGCCCCACAGGGCTGGAACTCACAAACCGTGAGATCATGACCTGAGCAGAAACTGAGCTGGAAGCTCAACCAACTGAGCCACCCAGGCACCCCTATTTATTTATTTTTTAATTTAAAATTTAGTTAACATACAGTGCAATACAGTTGTCAGGAGACAAATTCATTGTATTCATCACTTACACACAACACCCAGTGCTCATCACAAGTGTCCTCCTTAGTACCCACCTCCCTCCACTAACCCATAGTTTGTTCTCTATCATTAAGTCTCTTGTGGTTTGTCTCTCTTTTCTGTCTTCTCCCCCTTCCCATATGTTCATCTGTTGTTTTTTAAAATTCAACATGAGTGGAATCATATGGTATTTGTCTTTCTTTGATTGACTTATTTTGCTTAGCGTGATATATTCTAGCTCTATCCACATAATTCCAAATGGCAAGATTTCATTCTTTCTGAAGGCTGAATAATATTCTGTTGTAAATATTTACATCTTCTTTATCCATTCATCAGTTGATGGACGTTTGGAGTCTCTCCATAGTTTGGCTATTGTTGATAATGCTGATTAAAACATTGGAGTGCATGTACCCCTTTGAATCTGTATTTATTGCTGTAGTTCTATTTTTAGTTTTTAAAAATATTTTTGCAATGTTTATTTGTTTTTGACAGAGAGAGAGAGAGAGAGAGAGAGAGAGAGAGAGACAGACAGACCAAAGCAGGCTCCAGGCTCTGAGCTGTCAGCACAGAGCCTGATGCGGGGCTCGAACTCACAAATTGGGAGATCATGACCTGAGCTGAAGTTGGAGGCTTAACCAGCTGAGCCACCCAGGCGCCTCTCTATTGTTAGTTTCTTGAGGAAACATCATACTGTTCTCCAGAGTGGCTGTACCAGTTTGCATTCCCACCAACAGTGCAAGAGGGTTCCCTTTTCTCTGGATCCTCACCAATACCTGTTGCTTGTGTTGTTAATTTTAGCCCTTCTGACAGGTGTGAGGTGGTATCTCATTGATTTGTATTTCCCTGATGGTGAGTGATGTTGAGCATCTTTTCATGTGTCTGTCAGCCATCTGGGTGTCTTCTTTGGAAAAGTGTCTCTTCAAGTCTTCAGCCCATTTCTTAACTGGGTTGTTTGTTGTTTGGGTGTTGAGTTTGATAAGTTTTTTAGAGGTTTTAGATACTCTTTATCAGATATGTTGCTTGCAAATATCCCCTGCCAGTTCATTGGTTGCTTTTGAGTTCTACAGATTTTAGAAGCTTTTTTTTTTTATCTTGATGAAGTTCCAATGGTTCCTGTTTGCTTTTTTTTCCCTTGCCTCGGCAATGTGTCTAGTAAGAAGTTCCTGAGGCCAAGGTTGAAGAGGTTACTACCCATGTTTTCTTCTAGGATTTTGATGGTTTCATGTCTCACATTTAGGTCTTTCATCCATTTTGAATTTATTTTTGTGTATGGTGTAAGCAAGTGGTCCAATTTGATTCTTCTCCATGTTGCTGCCCAGTTTCCCCAACATCATTTGTTGAAGAGACTGTCTTTCTCCACTGGATATTCTTTCCTTCTTTGTCAAAGATGAGCTGACCATATAGTTGTTGGTCCATTTCTGGAGTTTCTATTCCATTCCATTGACCTAAGTGTCTGTTTTGTACCAGTACCATACTATCATGATGACTACAGCTTTGTTATATGGCTTGAAATCTGAAATCATGATGCCTCCAGTTTTTTTTTTTTCTTTTTCAGGGTTGCTTTGGCTCTTTGGGGTCTTTTGTGGTTCGATACAGATTTTAGGATTGTTCTAGCTCTGCAAAAAATGCTAGTGGTGTTTTGACAGGGATTGCATTGAATGTGCAGATTGCTTTGGGTAGTATAGACATTTTAACAATGTTCTTCCAATCCATGACCATGGAATGCTTTTCCATTTCTTTGTTTTCTTGCATTTCTTTATGTAGTTTTCAGAATATAGATCTTTTACCTCTTTAGTTAGGTTTATTCCTAGGTATCTTATTGTTTCTTATGTGTCCATTTATAAACAACTTTATTAGACAAAGATCCATCAGGAAATCTTTTTGTCAAGATGAGCTCTTTTCTACATTGGGCTTCTCCTGAGGCTGCTGAGATATATCCTTTCTCAAGAATGGCTGCGACAATTCTGGTTCTGCATGCTCTTCCAGATGTTTGCCACTCCTGCACAACAAACAGCCACTATCAACCTCCAGATGTGTGTGATCCCAAACTTCCAACCCCTGCCCTTTGAGCTGACCCAGATGGGACTGCATGGGGCAGAAATGCAGTCCATGCCAAGCTGTGATCTCATTGTAGATTCCTGAGCGTAAGTGTTTTAAACACTAAATTTGAGTGGTTTGTTACAAAGCAAGATAAACACTATTAATACCTTGAAAGCCCCTCGTATGTTCCTTCTTGTTTGTATCTCCTTCCTAATCCTCCAGAAGTAACTAGTGTTCTAAATTAAGTACTAATAGGGGTTCCGGAGGGGGGGGTCAGTAGGGTAAATGGCAGGCTCTTGGGTTCAACTCAGGTCATGATATTACAGTTCATGAATTTGAACCCCACATCAGAGTCTGGGCTGACAGCCGAAGCCTGCTTGGGATTCTCTCTCTGCTCCTCCCCTGCTTGCGCTATGTCTCTCTCTCAAAAACAAACAAAAAACCCTTAAAAACATAAATTATTAATAATTCCCTCTGACAACCCCCTTTTTATTTATTTTTTAAAAAGTTTTACTTAAGGGGCGCCTGGGTGTCTCAGTTGGTTAAGCGTTGGACTTCGGCTCAGGTCATGATCTCCACTTTGTGAGTTCGAGCCCCGTGTCGGGCTCTGTGCTGACAGCTCAGAGACTGAACCCTCTTTCAGATTCTGTGTCTCTCCCCCTCCCTGCCCCTTCCATGCTCATGCCCTGTCTCAGTCTCTCAATAATAAATAAAACTTAAAAAAAAAAGTTTTACTTAAGTAATCTCTACACCCAACATAGGGCTTGAACTCAGGACCTTGAGATCAAGAGTCATATGCTCTTCTAATTGAGCCAGCCAGGTGCCCTTCCTTTGTTTTTTAAGTTAATTTCACCACATTTATAAGGAACTCTCAACAATGTTATTGTATTTCCCTGTTTTCAATAAACAGGTTAAATAATACTTTTGGGCTTCCTTTTTTGTCCATGACTTTTGGGATTCAGCAACATTGCTATTTTGTTCCTTTTTTTGTGTTACGTAGTACTCCATTGCCATGCAATTGCACTGCAATTTACTTACTCATTCTCCTGTCAATGGTATTTGGACAGGTTTTGTTTTATTTTGTTTTTGCTCTTACAGTGCAGACATGAACACTAGTATGCCTTCTGGCACATGTACAAGAGCTTCTGTAGGGTAAATAAGCAGATATGTGCATATACTTTACTATGTAACATAAAATTACTTTCTGGAGATGCTTTTATCAACAGACACTCCTGCCTTCAACACACATCCTGTTGCTTCACATACTCTTCACTTGGTAACCCAACTTTCAAATTTTATCATTCTAGTGTTTCTCTACTAATAGACTTTTAGTAAATCCCTTATTTCCCCTTCCCAAGTAGACGCTGCAAATCCCAGGGTATTCTGGAGGCTCGGTGGTGCAAATCAGGCTGCTTCTCAGTTTTCTCTACTGTAGGCGAAGACAACCTTCTCAGGTTTGCTAACATGATCACCACTAATGTGTTTTCCAGCTTTCAAAATTTGGTGGCTTTCATTTCTTTCTCTCCCTTATTTTTGTGTTTATGAGATAATGCCCTCAGCAAATTTTTGGCTGCTTTAATGATGTGTAAGGAGGATGTTAGAATTAAATGTATGTGTTGAAGGCATGATATTCTACCATGTATTAATTTTAAAAATTTATTTATTTCTAAATATTGTTTTGGCTTTTAAAAAATAATTTATTTGGTCTTTTTTGCTATTCCCTTTTCTTGATTACTTTTTGATTCCATTTGTTTCCCTTAAAACCTATCATAGTTATAATCTGGATGTATCTCATATCGTCTTTCAGGGTCTGTGTGTGTTGCTCATCTTTGACTTGTTCAGGTGACTTGTTCCCTTGTGAGTTTGGTACTTTTGTCATCTCATATTATGCGTGAGCTTAATTTGTGACAGCCTTGAGGTTCTAAATTAGGGGTTAGCAAACCATCCCTCAAGGGCCAAGTTTGGTCCATTACCTGCCTTTGTAAATGTTCTACTACAATACATTTATGTATTGTCTATAGCGGCTTTTGCACTACAATAGCAGAATTGAGTCGTTGCTAGACACTGGATGGCCCACAAAGTAAAACAAACAAACAAAAACATTTACTTCCTGGCCCTTCACAAAAAAGTGTGCCAACTTCTGATCTAAATTATGGATATTTTGGGGGCGCCTGGGTAGCTTAACTTTGGTTAAGCGTCTGACTTAGGCTCAGGTCATGATCTTGTGATCCATGAGTTTGTGCCCATGCTGGGTTCTGTGCTGACAACTCAGAGCCTGGCGCCTAGGATTCTGTGTCTCCCTCTCTCTCTACCCCTCCCCCACTCACCGTCTGTCTCTGAAGAATGTATGTTTTTTTCCCAGAAAAGATGTATATTTGCTTCTGCCAGGATGGGGGTGGGGGGGGTGAGGGTGAGGGGCAGAACTCATGACCTGCACCAACTTTAGACTTCTTTGAAAACTCATGTCAGATCAGACTTATGAGCCCAACAACGGATCACCGGCCTTCACCGTACCTACTTATTCCACTATATTGCTAGAAGCAGCAATATAGTATCTTCTCTTTGACTATATTGTTTTGATTTTAAGACAGTAAAGATCTTTTTCATTTAAAAGGTGGATCCTTTCAACCTAGAGATACATGCCCTTTTGTGGAACTTTTCTTGTATTATTTAATAATTTCCTTACCTCAAGTCTCTTGTTTTCTTTCTTAAACTCTTATTAAAATATTAGGGCTCCTGATTTGATTCTCTAATTTTATTTTTTCTTACTTTTATACTTTCAGGGGAAGTTCCTCAACAACTTTATCTTCTAACCCTTCTAATGAATTGCTTTGGCTACCATTTTTAATTTCCAGGGACAGTTACTTGCTTCAAATTTCCCTTTTCTTTTTTAAAGTTTATTCATTTTTGAGAGAGAGAGAGTACAGCAGGGGAGGGGAGACACACACACACACACACACACACACACACACACACAGGCCAAATCTCCCTTTTCAAAGTATCCTGTTCTCATTTAATGGATACATCTTTCTTTCGAAATATTAATTACCTTTGGAGGTGGATATTTCTCTTTAAAAACTTTTTTTAAAGTGTTTATTTACTTTTGAGAGAGTGTGTGTGGGGAAGGAGGAGAGGGAGAGAGAGAGAGAGAGACAGAGACAGAGAGAGAGAGAGAGAGAGAGAGAGAGAGAGAGAGAGAGAGAGAGAGAGAAACACATAATCTGAAGCAGGCTCCAGGCTCTGAGCTGTCTGTCAGCATAGAGCTCAAAGCAGAGCTCGAACTCATGAACCGCTAGATCATGACCTGAGCTGGAGGTGGATGCTTAACCAACTGAGCCACCCAGGCACCCCTGGAGGTAGATATTTTTCTGATCCCTGGATTATATTTGCCCCTCTCCTCTCCACCGGGCCCTAATAATGTCTGATCTTTTATGTATTGGAGATTTTCCTCAATTATCTAGTGATCATAGCTTTAAGTTCATATTTAATAGTAGGCATGAAATACCTGAACAGAAACCACGTGTGTGTGTGTGTGTGTGTGTGTGTGTGTAGGTTTATATCTGTATCTGTCTATATCCATAAAACTTGGAAATTAGTTGGCTTCACTGAAGAGTGATAAAGTAGCAAGCTGGCTTTTCATCAAGGTACAACCAAGAAGCAAGTGCCTGAAGATCTTTTCTCTAAGGCCAATTAATTCCTCTGAAGAAAAACATCCTGGCAGAGAAGCCTATACCAATGGCCAGCAGTGTGCGAACATGATTAGGGAGACCATATTCAGAATGCAAATTTTCACTTAATCCATATTTTCAACCTTAGATCTAATCTAAGCTGTTATCCCTGGTACCCTGGAAATCCTCTGATCTTTCAGTTCATTTCTAAAGAGAATTAATCTCTGCCTCCCGCTCAAAAAACTGGAAGGACAAAAAGTGGTCACTTGACTTAAGGGTAGAAAAAGATAATTCAGTGATTCAGTACACAGACTTGTAACCAAAAAAAATGTTTTTAAATGCTCCAGGCATCATCTCTGAACAGGAACGCCAGTTTTTCCAGGTACTGAGCATCTTTTCTGGCTACTGGCATCTTTCTCACTGAGCTGCCTTTTGCAGGCACTGAGATTAGAGCTTCCTTGATTCTGGCTCTGCTAAAAAGTTAGCCTTTCTCTACCTCCATTTTGTTTTCTAAAAAGTTACTGAATTTGCTTCCCTTTGATTCCTTGTTTCCTGTATTATTTCTCATCGTGTGGTTACACTTTATAATTTGTGTTATTTTACCAACATTTCAGGAGAGAAAATAAATTCATAGTCAATCTGCAGTTTTAGCTGAACGTCTTCACATTGAATTGTAAATAATCCTAAAATATTGGATATAGAAAGGTTTTTCAGGCATTTCCCTTCTTAGAAGTACTTTAGTAAATTCTGGTAGAGATTTCTTAACAGAACAAACAAATGGATGACCAAACACTCTGAAATCAAATAAATCGACATTTTTAATGCAGGTCACATTTTAATATAGTTTTAGAAATACTTCCAAATATAACTACAAATTTAGTCAGGAAAAATACCTGAAAGAAACATCTATCTTAGTTAACCATTAGTACATTATTTTAAAGAATTATTTTCCTGAATCCTTGGCTTACTTCAATAGGTTTATAAAGATATAAACCTACTGATTTTTCCATATGAATATTTTATACTAAAAGTAGTTTTTCCCAGTTGATAAAAAAAAATCACATTTTAAATAGGAGAAAAAATTTCCCTTAATAAGTTGGTAAAGGCTGTAAGTTGATACTTCTGATTTACTATAAAGTAGCAATTAGTAAAATCCACATCCTCCCCTAAATTCAGCTTTTCTATTGCAAAAATCTTTATAAAAAATGTACTCCGAGTACAATAAGATCTCCATGTTTTTTTTTTTTTTTAATCAACAAATAGACATACCAAAGTAATTCATCATGACAATCAGAGCAAAGAAAGATTGAACAGATCAGGTTTGCTGAGGAAAACATCACCATGGAAGGCATCCAGGGAGTCTAAGGTTTTGTGGTGGCAACAAGGCTTCAGGTTGATGCCCTTACTACTGTTAAAACAGCTTTCCCTCCTTTAGGGTAAAATATCAAATATCAGTGCAGCTTCCTTTACATGTTAAAAACTTAAATTTTTAAAAATTACCAATTTTCTTTAAAACAATTGCTTAACTCACCTTGAAAACACAGACTGGCTATGAGAAATCCATTATTTGACAAATTGGATATTTCTAAGGCCCTAAGAGAAACCGGGTAAACTCATGGAAGGTCAGGAAGTTATAATGCAGTTCAGAAAAGAGGGAGAGAAGTCAGATGCCTTCTGTGGAATGGAAGAGCAACATTTCTAGTATCCGTTTTGAAATACTGAAACATTTGGGGCTTGGTCTGTACTACTTAAAAACATAGACATAAACCAAAAATATTAAAATATGAACCCTATCTCATTCCCAAAAACAATTTTCTGCTACATACATAAATAAAAAGTGCTTGTAACTAATAATATACAACACTAAAAAAAAGTCTTGAGATCATAAATGGCCTGTGTCTCATTGCCAGCAATGAGACTGGTATATGCTAAGGGTATCATAATAATTCCAAAGGACAAAAAATATATATATTCAGTTATTATTTCGTATGGTTCTAATGTTATCATTATACCATTGAGAATAAGACAATCTTCTTTTACGTGGTAATTAAAACAAAACAGATTATATTATGGGAGAGTAAAATGCAAGGAAATCCTTAGGGATTTCTGACAAGTGTTTGTACTAGGTCATAATGAAAAGCATGAATAGAACACAATTCTGAAAAAAAAGAGACTAATTTATTTGTTTTATAAGATAAAATATAATAAGAGATATTAGTTTAAATGCAAAGAAGTGACAGTTTAAGGTATCCTCTTAACCAAGAATAAATTCATAGTATTTCTTATTCACTTAAATAAGCAGGAAGGGAAATTCTGATTTCTGTTACCTGCCCATCACTTTGAAAATTCTTAAGAAGTTAAAATAAAAACACTTTGGTTTTTGGTTACTCTCGAAAGTCAAAATTTCCCGATACCCTGGAAGTAATGAGTTCAATTTGGTGTCATCTTGTGTTCGGGGAAAGAACAGTAAGTTTACACTCACATCTCAGATTTCAAATGCTGTGACCTATTATTTGTGAATTATAATCCGCAGGCTCCATTTTTAAAATATGTGGGATGACACTGTCAATTCGTACATTGCCAATGAGACCTTTGAAAAACAGTTCTTCAGTGATGGTAGCATTCATCAATCTCAAAGCTGGTAATCTGAGTAGTAATCTGGACAACCTAAAAAGTAAAAAAAAGGGAAGGAAAAAACAAAGGCGTAAATAAAGATTTAGTAGAAAACCAGGAATAATTTCTGCGTGTACCTAGTTGTGGTCTAATTTAATAAAAATCTAATTTTCAAAAGTTAAAATAGAAACTTAAGCATTCTCGGGGCATCTGGGTGGCTCAGTTGGTTAAGCATCTGAATTCAGCTCAGGTCATGATCTCATGTCATGGTTCATGGGTTTGAGCCCCACTTCGGGCTCTGTGCTGACAACTTGAAGCCTGCTTTGAATTCTGTGTCTGCCTCTCTCTTCCCCACCTCAACTCATGTTCTGTCCTTTCTCAAAAATGGATAAATATTAAAAAAAAAACAACAAGTATTCTCAAGCCTCAGAGTGTATGACAATCATCAGGCTATACGTGGAATCTGATGGACTTGTATGGAAAGCCTTGCTCTTAACTGCTACTCTGTGTTGCCTCCACTTGGTCATATGGACCATGGAACTAAGGTATTAAAACATGGATCAAACTGTACATCTAAGGATGGCTGAGAAACTCAGGGTGGCTGGGTGGCTCAGTCGGTTAAGCATCCGACTTTTGATGGTGATCCAGCTCAGGTCATGATCTCACAGTTGATGGGATTGAGTCCCGCATCGGGCTCTGCACTGACAGTACAGAGCCTGCTTCGTACTCTCTCTCACTCTTTCTCTGACCTTCCCCTCTGCATACGCATTCTCTCTCACCAAAATAAATATTTAAACAAATTTAAAAAGAGTGGCTAAGAAACTCAGTTGAGTTTGTAAGAAGAGCAGTATTTTGGGGCTCAATGGTAATCAAAAAAACCCAAATGGAAATGGCAAAATAGGCAACAGTTACTACTGGGAAGAGCACAGAATATGGAATCAAGACCACTGGGTTCAAATTGTAATTCAACTGTCCCCCATCTCTGAATGTGTGTTAGCTGGTCTCTCTGTGTCATGGTAAAGATTAATGAAATGATCTATGCTCCTGAGGATCTTAAAGGCAGACTCATACCTTGCATTGAATGCATATTATAAGTTGAAAACTGCTGATAATTTATTATTGTTTGTAAGTCTTTTTGAAAGAGAGAGACAGCATACACAGGTAAGTGGGGGAGGGACAGAGAAAGAATCCCAAGCAGGCTCTGCGCTATCCGCACAGAGCCCAAATGCAGGGTTTGATCTCTCGACTGTGAGATCATGACCTGAACCAAAATCAAGAGTTAGACACTTAACTGATTGAACTGCCCGGTGCTCTGGTAATTTATTATTTTTAAATAAATGAAAGAAACTGAGAAAGAATTCTAGAGATTAGTCAAAGTACCTGGAGCCTAATAGAAAAGAGGTCAGCAAACAACTATATGTCAAAAAGAGGAAAAATTTAATTTGTATAATGAGGTATAAAACAATTTTGGGACATTAAAAAACTGAAAGCAATCACAACAAAACCACCACCACCACCACCAACAAAATACCTTTCCAAAAAGCTTAGGTATGTTTATTCTAAGGCCTTGTACCCAAACATTTGAGGCCAACTGAACCCAGGATTAAGTCACCTTCCTGTAGCCAATACTCTCCTCCTCAAATTACTCAGTTTTTGTTTGTTCCCAACAGCTGAGCTGCAGGAATAAAACTGGCAGGAAGCAGGGCAGGATAACTGGTTAGATAAACTAAGGCTGATTTTCAAGGTGGAACTGGCTTGTAAGTCTATTACATACTATCTATAAAAATTATTTTGTTTTTTAAAAATGTTTATTTTTGAGAGAGAGCGTGTGAGCAGGGGAGGGTCAGAGAGAGAGGGAGACAGAATGTGAAGCAGGCTCTAGGCTCTGAGCTGTCAACACAGAGCCCAATGTGGGGCTTGAACTCATGGACCATGAGATCATGACCCAAGCTGAAGTCAGAGGCTTAACTGACTGAGCCACCCAGGCGCCCCTGTAAAAAATTATTTTATGTAAAACACTCTTTTATTAGTTTGAAACATGTAAAAATAATAGTAATATTAGTAAACACATTTATATAGCCCTTACTAATATATATACTATATATTACATATATGTACATTATGTAATATCCTATGTAAAAGGCACTGTCCTAGGCTATTTACATATATGAACTGATTTAATCACTATACTAATGGTAAAATGTGTGTGTACTATTTATATTTAACAGAGAAGAAAACTGAAACACAAAAGTTGAATAACTTGCCCAAGGTCATACAACTGGGAAGTGACGGGGTCAGGAGTCAAACCCTGGTACTCTGGCTCTGAAAGCCATGTGCTAGACTACGAGTTTCCAAGATTGTTCCTCTTCAAAAACTGAATAGGATCCTACAAATTTTTTTTTTCCAAAGGATGTTGTCAAGAAATACCCTGGTAGAAATACCATAAACTAAATTTCTAAATTACCTATAAAATAGATGAATGGAGTTTTTATTCATTCATTCCTATTTGTTACCTTTTATGAATAAAATCCTTTATTTCAGTTGAAGAAAACAGAGTTTGGGCACTAGAGTCACACAACCTGGCGTCACAGGCAGGCCCTGCCATTTGTGGGTGACGTTGAACAAGTAATTTAACCTCTTTCTGCAGTCTCCTTACAGCATTGTAAGAACTGCATGAAATACTACCTGTAAATTACTTGCAATAATACACTACTGCTTTTAAAGCATTAGCTATGTCAAAGGTCCAGGGTGACCAAAACACTGAGTTACTAAAACTTTAGGATGAATTTAATTCAATAGTATTTAACTTGTAGATACCTGTAGGTGTCATCTGGGTATGTTTTGGTTATATAATCTTGGAATTCCACATACGCCTTTTCCTGAAATTTCTCAATTTGTTCCATGTTTTCTAGGCCTGGATGATCTGAAACATCAAAGAATATATTGTCACCCTAGTTCTAAATGTTCATTTAGTAAGGCACATAGGGGGCCCCTGGGTAGCTCAGTCAGTTAAGCGACCAGCTCCTGGTTTGGGCTCAGGTCCTGTTCTCATGGATCCTGAGTTCGAGCCCTGCATCAGGCTCCATGCTGACAGCGTGTAGAGCCTGCTTGAGATTCTCTATCTGTCCCTCCTGCACATATGCTTTCGCTCTCAAAATAAATTAAAAAATACTGTGAATATTTAAGAAAATGAAATGACATTATATCAAATCTGTATTCTCTCAATCTTAAGGAAAATGATGGTGGCAGATTGGTTGTGATTAAAATGGAGATATATATTAACTTATGTGAAACATTATAAGAAATGGTAACAAAACAAAACAAAATGGAAAAAGCTTTAATCATCTTATTGGAATCACTGAGTATAAGAGGCAGGTTTCCTTAGATAATTTTATTATGATGCCCAAGAATAGAAATACACACCAAAATAAAAGAGAGTCTAAAAAAACCAATTTTCCTTATTCAGAAAATGATCACTGAACTTACTATCATTTTACTATATGTGAAAGCTAGAAACTGGCAGGAAAATAGGAGACATTTTTCTATCTGTTGGTAACTCTAATCAAATGTTTAGGAGTTGACCCATTAACAAAATAATACTCCTCTTTCATTTGCCTTTTAGTGATGCCTAGCAAAATATGCTGAAGAATTCAAATAATGATATGAACACAACTATGTCATTTCAATGATTTCTTTTACTGTCCTTCTCATACTTAGATGTCTAACATCCATAAATTAATGGAATTAAAGTGTATAATTCAGTAGTTTTTAGTATATTCAGTTACGCAACCATCATAAGAAAACATTTAGAACACTTTAGAACATTTTCTTACCCCAAAAGAAACTCCATGCCTGTTAGTAGTCACTTTCCATGCTCCCCACTCCATAGTCCCTGGTAGCCACTAATCTATTTTATGTTTCTACAGACTTGCCTATTCTAGACATTTCATATAAATGGAATCAGATAAAATGTGATCTTTTATAACTGGTTTCTTCCAATTAGTATACTTTTCAATCATGGTATAGCATGTATCAGGATTTCATACCTTTTAATGGCGGAATGATATTCTGCTGTATGCAAATATGTAAGTATTACATTTTGTTTCTTCATCTGTTGATGGACACTTGGGCGGTTTCCACTTTACCTGCATCATTTTACATTCCCCTCAGCAATGTATGAGGGTTCTCATTTCCCCATACTCCCAGCCACCACACTGGAAATAAGAAGGAGTAAATGTTTACGTACCTGGACTGAAGAGTACTATTGCCTTCAGGTAGGCATACTCATATCCATCAATGCAGAGTTTAACCATGCTGTTGCAGAACTCCTGTAGTTTAAAGATGTGCTCCATCAGTAATTTTCTTCTTTCTGATGACATTTTATCTTTAATTAAAAACCAGCACACAAGAACTTTTAGTTTTTGGCTAACATGTACATCTATTTTTACCCAAGATATTTCTCTCTCATTAATTTCCAGTTTTGAATAGAGCCAATCTATAAATGTTTAAAGTTGTCTATCACTGCAAATAAAGATGAAACTAATTAATGATCTTCATACAGTGCTCAGCCAAGAAAAAAAAAAAGCAAGGAAAAACCCCAACAAATTTAGTGTTTCCTTTCAAAATACATCTTTAAGAAGATAAGATGTAAAGATAAGCTCTTGAAAAATTCACCTACAAAAGACTAAGATTTTGGTAACAAGATTTAATTTAGGCTTAGATTTTTTAAAGTTACCAACACTATGAAAATAAAGACAAATACTTAGCAAAAAACACTATCAAGACCAAAAGAAATATTGAATAGTTTTATAAGAACTTTTAAAATTTATAGTGTTTAAAACACATCTGATTAGTCAACGTGAAGGCAGGATGTATATAACTCATTACAAATCATGAGAAATGAATCAAGACCAGGAGTCCACAAATAAGATAGGAATGTAGTACTATCTTCTAGCAGGATCTACTGTTGATGACATTTTAAGGTGACTTCTCTGCTCTCAAACAGGAAATGAAAGCAGATGATTTAAAAACAATGTAAAACCTGCTAAAGAAATATAATGACTCCCAATTTGTAAATTATTCCTGAATTCAAAAAGCAGTTCTTCCCATTTGAGGATGGGCATGCCTGTGGTTAGTCACAGGTCAATCTGAAGCTACACATTTATAAATCAAGGACTGCCTATCTCCTCAAATAAATGAAAGCTGTAATCATGTTGGCATCAAGAAAAGGAAAAAGAGTCAAGATTGTTCTGTGACTCCACAATACTCTTTAAGTGAGAGAATATATCCCAATGAACAATTTTGTTGTGCTCTCATTTGAAAATATTTTTGGGTGATTAATGGATCAATATATCAAAATGTAAAAATTATCTCAAGGAAAAAGGGTGTTGGTATCTCAAACATAATTAGATATTTAACTTCTATTTTATAAAACTGATGCCTTCCCCTCCTCTGATAACCTAGAAAAGGAAATAAATAAAATGCTCCTTACCTTGTTGAAGGCTACTGTGAAGACAATTGACAAATGTTGCTAAGATAGTTGCCACATTCATCACTTGCCAGCACTGGGCAAGACCAAGAGTAAAAAGTTCATTCCAGTAAGCTTTCACCAATGATATGCTGTTTTCTTGCCTATTAAGACAAAACATAACAGGGGTGCCTGGGTGGCTCAGTAGGTTAAGTGGCTGACTTAGGCTTGGGTCATGATCTCATGGTGTGTGGGTTTGAGCCCCACATCAGGCTCTGTGCTGACAGCTCAGAGCCTGGAGCCTGCTTCAGATTCTGTGTCTCCCTCTCTCTCTGCCCATCCCCCACTCACGCTCTATTTCTGTCTCAATAATAAATAAAAACATTAAAAAAATAAAACAAAACACATCAGATATTAAGAATAATTTTATAAACCACAACTGACTCATCTATTTAAAAATAAAGTATTACTGAACTAAGATTATTCTAGAAAGGCCAACTAGACATGCACCCAGTCAATTCTGTCTTATATCATGAATAGCAACTGATGAGGAAGGCTTATAAATTTAAATATTAGCTAGCTTACTAACTATTCAGCCAGATTATAAGACCAGTTGTAGGTAGTGTTGCAAACTAAAAGTTAGGGCTTTAATCCCACATTTCATGGAAACATGGAATAGAGATTATTTTTTAAAAAATATTAAAAGCAAAAGCATACATTTAAAAACTTTCTCAAATTTTCTTCTGGTTTAAATTCAAGTAAATGCTTTTTTATGTAAGGGCAACTAGAATGATTTGATGATAGGTAAGCAACCGATATCCTGAGAGAAATGGTTTGTTCTGTATGTTTCAGGTAGGATATTAGTATCCCTGTAAAGAAAATACCAAGGGTTTACTAGGAATAATGAAAATATGGTCCTTTCCTGAACTTCTGAGTAAGAAATCTCAAGAGCATGAGAGAGTAGGAAAAAAAAATGGAATAGAAGTCAACCAAGGTTTTTAAACCTAGATCATCCACGGATATCCATTTGCAATATGGCTAATAAGAGTCCCAGGTCTCAGCTGCTTAGCTACATAAAATGAAGAGACATTGTATGTCCTATACCCTGCTCAGAGTTATTATGAGAAGCAAACATAAGAGTTAGGTGAATAGGGTATGGAATAAAGTATATGCCGGTAGTATTCAGGCACTGGAGAAATAGCAATCAATAGGATGGATTAAGTCTGCCTCCATGAAACAGAAGGTAAACATAGTAAAGAAATATTATTTCACATATTTTATATAAATATTGTACACACATGCGTATGGTTATATATAAAGTTTGTTTCAGGTAATAAAAATTCTCTATTACTATAAAGTAGGATGATGCATCAAAAAATGGGTGGTGTTCAATAAGGTGGCTCGGGAAGGTCTGTCTGAAGGGCTGACATGTGAGCAGAGATAGATGGAAAAGAACTCTAAAAACAAAAAGATCTAGGGCATTGGCAATTTGTTTTGCAAATGAAAGTTTATTTGAAAGTGAAGTTTAAATGAAAAGAAAATCAGTTATTTTCAGATTTCTATATAAAAAGTGAAGTAAAATTTCAATCTTAAAATTGAAGAAAACAGAAGAGACCAAGATACTGTTTTCATGTATCGGAAAAGATGGGTAAAATCCAGGACTGAGGAGGGTGTGAAAAAATAAGAATTCATTCTCACATAAGCACTGCTGATGTGTTAACGGGCTCAAAATCTTTTTGGACGACAATTTAATAGTACTTACCTATCAAAAATATAGAACGTATACCCTTTTAGACTTAGCAACTCCTCTTGTAAGAACCTATTTTATAGAACTACTCAAAGCAGGCAAAAGTATACATACAGTGCGACAGTGCTTATTGTAGCAGAGGATAGAATAACAAAGAAAACTACAAGAACCCAAATGTCTACTAATAGGGGATGAGTACATAAAAAGTAAATCCTGTAAAAGGAAACACTAGGCAACCACTAAGGAGAATAAAATTACATGTGTTGACATAGGAAGAAACTATCATCTAAGTGTAAAAAGAAAGGCAAAGAATATGATGTGCAAGTGTGTATATGACTGCTAAAACATGACACTGAAAAGACCTGGTAGGATGCCAAACTGTTAATATTGGAGTTAGTTACCTCTGGAGAATGAAGTTTTACTTTATGTTTCTATATTTCAATATTACTTTATTTTTTAAAAAGTTTACTTATTGATTTTCAAGGGGGAGGGGCAGAGAGAGAGGGAGAGAGAATCACAAGTAGCCTCAGTGCTGTCAGCACAGAGCCTGACGTGGAGCTTGATCTTGATCTCACAAACTGTGATATCATGACCTGAGTTGAAATCAAGAGTCTGATGCTTAACGGACAGAGCCACCCAGGCACCCCATGAAGTTTTATTTTTATTTATTTTTTAATGTTTATTTTGCAAGAGACAGAAAGAATCCCAAATAGGCTCTGTGCTCTCAGAGTCCCACAGCAGAGTTGATCCCATGCATCATGTGGAGTTGGAAGCTTAACTGACTGAGCCACCAGGTGCCCGATTCTGAAGTTTCCAAGAGGAAACAGTTAACCAAAGTAATTAGTGGACACAAGACAGGAAATGAATAGAGCCAACAGACCAAAAATATTAAAGCTCTTATGGGCCTGTGCTACACTAAGTACTAAGAAAGTACTCTGACGTTGTAAGAAACTCAGAGAAAAGATTAAGGAGGATGACGACCACCAGAATTGTTGTGAATATCCCAAAAGGAAAAATGATGAAAACTGGCAAATGAGGAATAAGCCACATTATTTTGTTTCCAAAGGAAAAGAGCTAAATATGGAGATTAATTCTGGAAAGATATCTATATTTACAATTTCATCTAAAATAAAACCCAAAATATCCTTGTAATATAGCTAGCCATGCATTTCAAGTATGTTTTCAGGAAGTTCATCAGGAAAGGAAAACAGCAAGTTCTCTTTAAAAAGAAGGTTCCTAAAAGAATGAAGGAAAATGAGCACTGGTGATCTACTTTGCAGCAGCGTTGGGCTAGATCATTTACTCTCATCATTCGCAGCTAAGTAGCCTACCCAGCAAGAAAGCATTTCTGCTTCTAATTTACAGATGTAGAAATGGAGCCATTAGTTAAGGAGCAAAGCTAGCAGGTCCAGAATTTGAACCCAGGTGTTCAAAGTCTATATTTTTGTATAAATCATTACAAATTTTAGCATGTGAGATGCTAAGTGAAATCTCACAGGAGAGACTCCTCATTTAAAACTAGTATTTTGTGATGGCAAGGGCATGTTTGCTGTCAACTTTTTCCTGTTAAAAACAATTATTATAACCATATAATAGTACACATTTTCAAAACATCTTTCCTTTGAAAAGCAAAAGGAACTGGACAGGGGTAATTAATGTATCAAGTACTATGAAAGCAATGCCAGTGTAATTAAATAAAAACATTAGGTTGCATAATAGTATGTTAAGTCAACTTCTTTTACAAACAGATATAGGTACTTTTCTTTAACGATTGTACTATATTGTTAAGTTCATTAACGTATATACGTAGTACTCATAAGTAGAGATCAGATCATCCTTTATTGATTTTGGTAAAGTAACATGACTTTGGAAGTCACTTATGCCCGGGGATAATGTAACCATTTGTCTTCTACACAAATAAACCCAAGGCATTGTACTTTACCCAGCAGCATCTGTTCGAAAGGAAGGCATGGTCCTTAGAAAAAAGTACTCAGCGATAGGGCAACAGAGCTGGTTTCAAACCCAGAGCTATGGTAAACATTACTTTGATTCAGAGGGATTTAAAAAGATTCAACTTTCAGGCTTACCATTTAATGGAAGGTTTCTTGAATTACTCAGTAAGTAAAGTCTCGTATAGCAAATAGTGTTGGTTTAGAACTTTTGGTTATATGAGAAGAATCTAGGCAGACAGGACTGCTGACAAATCATGCAAAGTGCTCGTAACAAACATACTACTGTACAGTTACCTAAATTATGCAGGTAGAAGTGGAAAAACAACTGAGACTACAAATTTTATAACAGAAAAGTAATGTCCTTGTAAAACATAAAGCACCGTAAAATACAAACAGTATTGATCACCCACCCACTGTTTAAGATTTTTGAAGCTACTGTTCCCCTCTATTCAAGTAAGCCATCAAACAACTCAACTTTTAGAAAATGATTAATGTTGTCTATCTATTTCTGTATGTATAATTGGGGCTTTGTTTCCAAGTTTTGTGTCTACAGGTAAAAATGCAACCAATGTCGGTTTCAAGGAGACTAAGAGTCTCCTACCACACAACAGAATTTCCCACTATTAGTACCTAGCCCTCTTAAATTACAAATTATCTGGATGCAGATTTTAAGAAAGAGTTTACATAGCAATTAATGGCCTCAAATGCCATACCAATGGTTAATTCTAATTGTAAAGAATCCTGTGGCTGTTACATTGAAACCAATTTTCAATACAGATCACAGGGAAGTGTGGCTGCCAATGTAAAATTGTATTATAATTGGAAACCCTCAGGCTTTACTTTTGGTTTCTTTAACATTTGGACAATGTTTCCATAGGATAATCACACTTAATTTAAAAAGAAGTACTTAATTAAGATCAACAGTGTTATATGTAAATTTATATCACACTTTAAATTTCTGTTACAAAAGCAGACTGGAGAAATTCTGAACACTCTTGTTATTTTGAGAGAAAGGGTAATAATAGTTTTAAAGGTTAACCATTCTAAATCAGGCTTTCAATTTATGTAATTGTATAAAGTAATGTGATTTAATGCATAGAATATCCAATACTAAATCCCAAACCAAATTACAGTGGAGTTTCTATGTATGCTTTTCAAAGTCATGAGTGAGATAATGTTTCCTAGTTATATTAAAAAATATTAAGATGAAAGGATGGGAAGTTATGTTTCCTATTTGGCAAATGGGGAAAACAGATGTATAGGATATGAAAGTATATTGTTTATGAAATCATATTGGTGAGTAGGCTCCTGAGACTAGAAAAATACTTTTCTAACAATGGGCTTAACTTTTTCCAAGCTCTCTTTGTCTTTTCATACCAGTTACTTTAAAGCAATTAAATAAATCTGGCAAATTTTAGGTAGTATTGATGCAATACAAATTACTGACGTGTTCCTTAGTGGCAGGTTCTTCTAAGTTATCAGAGTGGTACTATGGGGTTTACATCTTCTTCCCCTTCCCCACTTTTTGTAACCACAACTGGCAAATCATTATTTCTATTTTTAAACATAGTCACTGTATGTAAGTTTCAGCTCCTTATGAACATGCCTGAGATGAACACTGAAACAGTGCGGGCGGGAGGGAACCAGCAGCCCAAGACTTACCTACAGCCTTCCTCTCTTCAGGTCAAAGATGGCCGATTACAAATGCTGGCCATGATTTATGAGCTCCACTGCATACATTCCATTTGAATTATTAACTCAAATTATGAAACGTGGATATTCTTCCTACATATACTAATCGCCATCATTTGTCATATACGTAACAAAACTTTAAGTTCTAATGTAATACAGTTTTTTTCCTTTAATGCAAGTCCATCCAATATAAAAGTTCTTGGTGAGTGTATCTTTGTGCTATACAATCACACTTATACTAAAGGACTTCGAAACACTTACCCTAGTGCCTGGAAGGAAGGGATCGAGAGCGCCCAGTGCATGGACAAGAACAGCAGTCTGGAGGCAGACTCCCCGATGTAGTGCACACTCAGGTGCTCGGGCACAGGAGAAGGCACGGTGAGCTGGCGTGAACAGGGACCGAGGTGAATGATCTCATGATAGCTCTACTTATAATTTCTTTGAAAAATGTAAACATATCACATGGGTTTGATACAGTCACCAAAAGGCAAATCTTGAAATAATCTAAGTCACTGAATTTTACAGCTAAAAACAGGATTTTGAATGAGTAGATCACAGTTGCTAACAGAGCAATATTCAGACCAACAGAATCCCACTTAGTAAATATCAATCATGATATTCTGTTTGTGTTTTTATTAAAAATTTTTTTAATGTTTATATTTTCAAGAGAGAGAGAGACAGAATGAGCAGGGGAGGGTCAGAGAGAGGGAGACACAGAATCCGAAGCAGGCTCCAGGCTCTGAGCCGTCAGCACAGAGTCTGATGCAGGGCTTGAACTCACGAACTACAAGATCATGATCTGAGCTGAAGTCAGACGCTTAACCAACTGAGGCCATCCAGGCACCCCTCTGGTTGTGTTTAAAAAAAAATTTTTTTTTAATGTTTTTTATTTATTTTTGAGAGACAAAGAGAGACAGCACGAGCAGGGGAGGGTCAGAGAGAGAGGGAGATACAGAATCAAAAGACAGGCTCCAGGCTCTGAACTAGCTGTCAGCACAGAGCCCGATGCGGGGCTCGAACCCACAATCGTGAGAACATGACCGGAGCCGAAGCCAGATGCCCAACCCGCTGAGCCACCTAGGCGCCCCCGGTTGTGTTTTTAAAAGTTACTTTCTGTCTTGGTCTAAAAATGTGCTTTTTGTTCATCTCTTCCTTTATTAATAATGATATATCACAAATTCAGTTTAAAGAGCAATCATGTATGTTAAATGTTCCTTTCATTCAGACTGTGGGGACTAATACATTTAAATCTTACAGAGTCAGGAGAATAATGAGTGAAGTGGGCCTGCTGGTGCCATCTGGGAAGTGCATAATCCCAGACGAAGGGCACAGCTGTGACTCGAATTCCATACACTGAAAACATATGGCAATTTGGGCTAAGGACTGCCTGCTCTATTTTTCAAAGAGCAGGTTCTGTGTGAAATCTCTCCACTTAACCTATAGGTAAAACAAAACAAAACTCACAGGCTGTCAGTTTGTACTGCTGACCTTGTGCAGTGGTTTTATTTTATGTTTTTAAAGTTTATTTATTTGAGAGAGAAAGAGAGGAGAGGGGAGAGAGGGAGAGAGGGAGAGAGGGAGAGAGAGAGAGAGAGAGAGGTGTATGCCTGCATGAGCAGGGGATGGGCACAGAGAGGGAGAGAGAATCCCAAGTGGGTTCTGCATTGATAGCGCATGACCTGAGCTGAAGTCGAATGCTTAGCCAACTGAGCCACCCAGGTGCCCCTCAGGTAGTTATTTTAAATGTGTGTCAACTGTTGGAAATAAATATCCCACATTAAAACACTTCTAAAAGCATTTTTGAAAATCTTGTTAAAGAGCACTTTTGGGCTCCTCGGTGGTTCAATCAGTTGAGTGTCTGACTCCTGACCTTGGTTTAGGTCATGATCTCAGGATTTGTGGGTTCAAGCCCCATGTCAGGTTCTGTGCTGACAGTATAGAGACTACTCGGGATTCACTCTTTCCCTCTCTGCTCCTTCCCCACTAGCACTCTCTCAAAAGAAACTTAAAAAAATAAAAAAGAGCACTTTCACTGCTATAAATGAAATGTAATTTCACCCATAAGAAACACTAACCTAAATTTCTATTACTAAGGAAAATACTCTATGCTATAGAGTAGTCTGTAGACAATAAAATTAGTGAGATAAATTGAGATGTAATAGCATTGGATAAAATATACCTCATAGACATCTAAGTAGAAAAAACTGAAACAGTCTGTAGATGACCCAATAAATATTAAAAGAGAGGGACAGTGTGTGTGTGTGTGTGTGTGTGTGTGTGTGCGCGCGCGCATGCATGCACACACATACACATGTATATATAAAAAGGACAGAAGAAGATGTACCACATAGTAACAGTGGCTACTTTCACAGGGGTGGAGTAGGTAAATGTACCCATAGGTATTTTTCTGGGGAATGGATATATAGCTTTAATCAAATTCTCAAAGTTGTCTATAATGACAGATCAAAAAGTTTTCATCAAAATGATATAAAAGTTCTCCATTTTTGCAAAAATGTAAAAAATAGGAACTTTGTTGATTATTAACAACAACTGGTTTACTTATTTATAAATGGTGCCAACTAACAAAACAACAGAGAAATTAACAGTTGAAATTCTATGCATGGGAGGAATGAATTCATGCATATATGTATGCATGTCTGTCTTATGTATATCTGTATTTATTAAAAAAATTTTAAATTAATTTCTATACCCAACATGGGACTCAAACTCACAACCCTGAGATCATGAGTTGTATGCTCCATTGACTGAGCCAGCCAGGAACCCCAAGGATATTTTTTAAATGCTTGAGAAATGTTTACTGGAGTAGTCAATTAAAATGCCATTACTTAAGACAATTCTTAAGAGAACTATAGTCAAGCAGATATTAAACATCTTAAATGTAATTATTAGGATGCAACTGTTTCTACACATAAAGTATATAAAAAACGAACTGGGAACTATCATACCTTTTCAGAAATGCCCAAGGTGAGTAGGGGGAAAAAAGCCTGAAAGATTAGGGGAATTACCAATGATTACCAGTTTTAGTCGGGGGGGGAGGAGTAAGATGCAAAACAATGATTGTTTAAACAAAACAAACAGATTAAAATCACTTTTAAAAAGAGTAAAATAGTTACAGTATTAAAATTAGATATAAGGGCTAAAACATACAGATGTCCCTCGACTGACACAACAGTGCTTGTAATACTGAGAACTTCCTGTGCTTTAATCATAAAATTGAAATCATTTGCATATAAGGAGGAAGTCATTATTTAAAATACTGCCACATAGTATTATAAAGAAAAGAAATATTTCATAATTTATCTGTTTTACAGATTTAATTTTCTTAAAGCAAAATACACCTCTAGCATTATGAATCAGCCAGTTCTGCTTGAAGAAACAAGAATTTATTCAGTAAGTCTTTTAAATTGCAAAGACAAAGACTTCTTCCTCTGTATAAAGAAGATAAGTTTCTACTATAAAGATGTTAAAGAGATCCCAAAAATGGCTGTGAAATTTTAATTTATAAATTGAATCCTACATTTTTAAGTTATACACATTTAATATATTGAGATGATTTTTAAAAGTGTTGACATCATCTAGGCTACCCATGTTAGAAGTTCTTTGTCTATAATTATCTTTCTAGTAGTTTCTGTAATTCTGATAATAGGCTAAATGATAGCTTTAAAAAAATCATCTGACTTGAGTTAGGAGATCTGAATTCTACTTCCAGCACATCATTAATTAGTTGTGTGACCCTGGATTACACATTAGAAAAATTCAGCAACCGCTGAGATCTTGACAACCTCAAGACCAAGAGTCACATAGTCTACCAACTGAGCCATCCAGGCACCCCAATGAGATTTCACTGTGAGGTACTGAGTGTTGAAGTCTCAATACAAGAATAAAATGGAAACAAAATGATGTACCCAAACAGAAAGACTATAAAAGGGATGGCATGTCTAAGAAATGACAGGCAACAGAGTCACAATGTGGAAAGTCAGTCCTAAAAGGTCATGAGCTTTAATAGCCATTTCAAATGGGCAATGGGAAGCTAAAGAAGGCTTTTAGGTAGCAGAGTAACATAATCGGGTTGATTTTCAACAAACATGGCTTTGTTACCAGGGCACAGGACAAGACGAAGAGACTGGAAGTAAAGATAATACTGTAATAGTTTAAGCAAGAAATTTTAAAAGGCTTTGAAATATGGTGATAAAAATGAAGAGGAAAAGAGAAATTAAAACAAAAGAATAGTTAGTTAGGAAATGGAGGGGAATAAGGTGGGGGGAGAATGATGATGACTCCTAAACACCAAACACAGTGACCAAAAGGACTGGGACTCTCATACTGAGATGACACAGAGCAGGGAATAGTCTTGGAAATCACCTACCTCTGCCTCGTACACTGCCCCCCCCCCATACTCTTATTTCTAAATGCAAATTCTATCCATCTTGATTCTCTGTGTAATCATCATGCAAGAATCAAGAATAAAGTATATGAAATCACACCAAAAACTGAGTTTAATAAAAATAATAAATATTTCTATAGTCCTAGATTCTCTGGAACCAAAATCCAAGTTGTATTATTAGACTATTTCTCCCTTCTGTTTTAACTGCTTTGAACAAGACCCTGAAAACCTCCAAATCTTTTGTTATTCCCAAAATGACAATAAAAATCTGAACCTTCACAAGGGACTGTGGTTAAGGCTCAAATGTAACAATGTATACACGGAAGCATGTTGCAAACTACACAGTACATAAAAATGCAAAACAGGAGCAAAATGCTATTTAGCTCAGATACTAAGAGATAAGTGAGTTTTTGATTACAAATGTCAGGTTTGGAAACTCCTGACCTTGAAATCCCAGAGAGAAAGCCAACCATGACAAAGTACTGAGCTTGGGAGTACAGGAACTCTAAGACCTGATTTCACAAAGGCTGCGAGAATCAGAGAAAAAAGGAGCTGTTTTTGTCTGGGGAGCAAGAAACTTCACAGTGCCGATTCTGAGGATACGGAGTACTGTCAAAGACTGTACAGAAAAAAACCAGTTCCAGAGAGAGGAAAAAAAAGTTCTAGTTTGTCTAATTTGTCTGTCTATATCAAATATTTGAAAGAATCAAAATTTTTGAGGACCAACATCAACAGTAAAAAAAAGGACTACATCTACATTTCTATAGACGGTTTCCTTGCAATTCTTCTTCTCATTTAAATCCAAAGGTAGAAAATAAAACTAAGACAACAAAAGCATGTCTTTTATTTAGAATAAGAGAGAACAACTGTGTGTGTGTGTGTGGGGGGGTACTCCTGGGTGGCTCAGGCAGTTAAGCATCAGATTCTTGATCTCAGCTCACCTCATTATCTCGTGTGTGACATGAAGCCCCACGTTAGGCTCTGTGCTGACAGCATGGAGCCTGCACACTCGTTCTCGTTCTCTCTCTCTCTCTCTCTCTCTCTCTTTCTCTCTCTCTCTCTCTCAATCTCTCTTTCTCTTAAAAAAAAAAAAAAAGTACAATAGGGAAAAAAATCAGTTTTGCTTTGCTCCACCCTTGACTGTAGCCCCTACCATAATTTTTTGAGGCTGGCCATTGATTATTCCCATTGTCTTTTATGGTCCCCACAAAAAATTTTTGTGTACAGTACAAATACAGCATTTCTAATTTTTTCCATATAGGTGATCTTTGGTAAAACTTTACATGAAGATTGGTTTTACTGATTATATAAAATTGCAGCAATTATTAAGTCACTGTGAGTCTTCTCTGTGGCTATTTCTACCAACTGAAATTTTACAAATATAAATTTTAAAATATGCAGTTTTAGCCAATGCTACATTTGTGTTATTTCTACCAGCCACACACACATTTATTTGATAACTGTGTATATTTTCAATGGAAACCTATGGAAACTTATAATCCACAGTGAAGTTATATGCAATTTCCTTCAGATATTCCAAGAATTGCTAAGATTGCTTTAAATCACTCTGCATACAATTTGCTGAGTGTACTCATAGCTAGTGAAGATAAAGAATGGCTAAGATGGAGGATCCAACACCCAGGTCTTAGCGGAGGGCCTCACTGCTCAGTACTGCTCTAGGTGCAGCCCCAGCTTCATTTGGATGAGAGATCAAATTAATATATTTAGGAGAGCAAGAAAGAAACTACACATGTATCTCCTCCAAAATGGTTAAAAGTAAAAGCCAGAAGTCAAAATGTATTAACTAATTTTTACCTTCTTGGAATAATACTGAAAACTAGCTAATTAGGGCTATACATAATAATGGAGCTCTCTCTGGGTCTTACATATGCGTGGACTCTAAATTCGTAGGAGCCAGACACTGAACAAAACCAGGGTATTCAACACATCATGAATGACAATACTGGTGTTAACAACAACAACAACATGCAAAATTTATGTCATGTTCTAGAAGCTAGCTTTTATAGACTTAAAATTGTGAAATGAAATCATGATTTATAAACAGGATGCTTTAACGAGCCATTGTTTTATATAGTCAGATGTGTATGTTTCAGCTGCTATTTTGAATTCTAACAGGAATATTTCTGATTTTAAAAGCACAACAAATATACTTTGACCTTTGAAAGGAAGATTAAAATCAAAATGCATAACACAACATAAAAATTATTTAAAAAAAAATGGAAATACCCTGAAAGCTACATGTGAATCGCTGAGAAGCGGCCCCTCTTTTTCCGTGTAATTTACGCTTGAGTCTCCAGCAATTAGATGTATGCTTCCCTCCATGCCCTCTACCGAGCTCTGACCGGCTGTGCTCTCTCCAGGACTCAGTGCTTTTGCGAGGGTATCAAATGCCCTATAAGGAGACATCAGATGCTGTGAGCTTAGCAATCTGCACAATAAAATAAAAATTCTACATAAAATTCTGGAATTAAGATTTAGGCCTTAAAGAAGACAGTTTAGAAAACAGACCTTTGGAGTGGCACCGAGTACTCCACTGCAGTGACAGCTAGGACTGTATTCACAGGCAACACATTAAACGTCAATATTTAGCCCATTTACTGTACTTACGGAAGTTATTTAGAAAGAACAAGGGCAAGAAATTAAGTCAGCTTTACTGTATTCTACACAACGCAAAGTTAATTTTAATTTCACTTAAAAATTCATCAAATATTTTAAAACTGTGTTAGCACAGCTACGTCTGAACTGTAAGAATTTGAGATTAGGATGACAAATAATGAACTCATGTTACCAAATCATTATTTTAAATGGCAGTCTATATTTTTCAATGAGAGGCCTTTTAGAGTTTAAGACTTCAGGCTTAACAAAGTACCTACTGAGACTCTTAAATGCAATTTCCTCAACATTTAGATGATGAACAGTGTGAAAAAAGCCTGAGGAGACCGGGTTTCTACATTTCATGTATTAATATCAAGAGAATGAAAAATAGAATTCTGATACAAGTTTCCTGAAGCATAACTTAAAATTGTAGTTGATTCAATGAAGTCATTTATTTCTTTTTTTAAAGCTCCATGTCCAGCGTGGAGTCTAATGTAGGGCACTGAACTCACAACTCTGAGACCAAGACCTGAGCCACCATGCACCCCTCAATTAAGTACTGTTGGGGAGAATGAACATGACTGCCTGGGTAAGACAAATGTTTAAATACACAAAAAATAAAGTATCTGAAATGTCAGACCCAAATTATCACCTTTCGTAAGAGAAAAATTCCTAAATTTTATGACATTTCTAATCTCATTCATTTATTGCTCATTATTTAGAATGCAACCAGCTAGATAACATTTTACATTGAATGTAGTTTTTCAGTTAAAACTTACTATGCTTTAAATTTTCTAAGTCTAATAGAAATACTTGTTTTCTGAAACTCCTGTAAACAGCATTCAACATAAAAAGACTGTGGGCTGCCTGCATGGGTCAGTCCAGTAAGTGTCCGCCTCTTGACTTCAGCTCAGGTAATGACCTCGTGGTTCGTGAGTTTGAGCCCCACACTGGGCTCTGTGCAGATAGTGCAGAGCCTGTTTGGGATTCTCTCCTCTCTCTCCTTCTCAAAATAAGTAAACAGACTTTAAAAAACCATAAAAATATTGTAAGAAATACTAATACTTAAGATAAAAAAAGACTTTACCTTGAAATAGCACCGTTGGTCTGCATTTCTTGATCAAATTCACACAAAGAGGTATCACCATTATTTAAGCTTTCAATCACAGACATTTCATTACTATTCTGAGAAAGATCTTTACTCTTTCCAAGGTTTGCTAATGATGTAACCACACTGGCCAATGTACTTAAATCTCCCTGACACGATTCAGCCTTAAAAAACAAAAAACAAAAAAAAAAGTATTAAAATCTGCAAACTGGTTATCAGTGAACTTTTGAGTCCAAAATATCCAAATCTAGATTATAAACTGCCAAAAGTAAAGAACTCTAAGATGAATGAAACCTAGAAAGTAAAATCAAAGAACTCTGAGGTTTTAGAAACTTTTGAGGAAAATATGTATAAAAACATCAGTTACATTATCTAGGAAATATTTATACACGAAAATTACATTGGCATTAAAAATCTGACCATTTCCAAAACTTACACAAACTATACAAACAAAAGTTGTATAGAATGTATTAAAGTTATTGTTACTGAAAGGAGAAAAAAAAGGTAAATGTATTATTGAATAGAATTCCTACAATACCAACTATTACCAGCCACTATGTTAAATGTGTTAAATACCAGGGACTGTGTAGGTGAAAAATCTTTATGTACTTAATAAAATCTTGGTACACATTGCATATTTTCCCATTTGTCTTTAGCTTTTACTTTTGTTAATGACAAATATATTCTTTGTTCACTAATCAGCTATAATTATTTTGTGAAAAAGAACCTTCTTTCCTTAACTCTCTGACCACCGAGAAATATAATTTGTGTACTAAAGGCAGGTAAGTGCTTGATTGTTCTTCCTTTTATCAATTTTCAGAGTAATGAGTCAATGTTCTTAGTAACCTATAATGGTGACAGATGAATTTTAAGTGTCATTTTAAATTCAAAGATTTTATATATTTGATGTGTCTAAATGCATTATTTTTTTTTCAATGCTCAAATTATCCCATCCTAACCTAGTAAAGAGTCCCTTCAATTGTCTTCTATGGCTTATTGACAGAATCCTTTCATGATATTTTAATTCTTCCTTTATGGTTTTATTTTTAGTGATCTTAACCATAAGAAAAGACATGTTTCCTTGATGCTTCATGTTATATCAATTCTTTACGTAAAACTGATTTTGGTGAACAGAGTGACACAATTTTTGTGCTCCCTAAATTAATGAATGGTCCCAGAATCATTCACAGTAACCTACCAGTTGCAGAGTTCTTACGTGGTTACTACTCATATATGTATTTTATTTAATTCTCAAAACAACCCTGTGAAATATGAATCATCATCCCTTTCTTATGGACAAGAAGAATTATCCATTGTCACTCCAGCAGGAGTAGATAGTGGAGGCAAGATTGGGAAGGACAGTCTGATGGAGAAGCCTATGCTCTAACTTCCAGGCTTCTTAGAACATAAGTGAAGAGTTAACATTTTTTAAAAATAATTTTTAAATGTTTTATTTATTTTTTGATACAGAGAGAGACAGAGCATGAGAGGGGGAGGGGCAGAGAGAAGGAAACACAGAACCGGAAGCAGGCTCCAGGCTCTGAGCTAGCTCTCAGCAGAGCCTGACGTGGGACTCGAACACACGAATGTGAGATGTGACCTGAGCCGAAGTCGGAGGCTTAACCGACTGAGCCACCCAGGCGCCCCAAGAGTTAACACTGTTAAGTGTTTTAATTTTCAACGAAAACTTAAACTCTTATACGTTCTCTTGCATTTCATTACATGTCTATTGAGCTAGATTTTTAAGTTTTTGCCATTGAAGACTCTTGGGCAATGTGAAAAGACCTCATCTTGTGACTTGCTGGTTTTGAGACTGCTTGTCAGAAACTTACCACAGAAGGTTGTTATTACAATTTTAATACAAAGACATATAGAGAAGTAGTGTCTGGGTAAATAGTAATTTCTCAACAAAACTTAGTTCTCTTCCTCTCCTAAAAGATTTATGTCAGTGCAATGGTAACTACCAGCCTAACCTTGAATCATGTGCACAAGTGCAATCTTGTAATTCCAAAATATATGGTAAAAGGCCAAATCTCCCCACTCAATAACAACATGCTAAAGCCCAACCTGTAAGGTTGACACTCCTATTAGCCCTATTTTACAGATGAGGAAGGAAAGTAAAGCATTGAGAGGTCAAATAACTTGCCCAAGGTAATGCAGCTACTAAGTGCGTATCCAGTAAATGAAATTTGATTCTAGAGCTCAAGTATTAAGAGTGCCTTAAAAGTATGAAATAACAAGGGGCCTCTGGGTGGCTCAGTCAGTGAAGTGACTTCTGCTCAGTTCCTGATCTCATGGCACTGGAGGTCTGGACTGACAGCAGGGAGCCTGGAGCCTGCTTCGGATTTGGTCTCCCTCTCTCCCTGCCCCTCCCCTGCTCGTGCTCTGTCTCTCAAAAATGTAAAAAAAAAAGTATCAAACAACAAATATATAATAAATCTGGCCATAAATAGGATGACTAGATCACATTACAGGCTGAGAAAAATACTAGTCAGAGGCTCCCTAAAATCTGTTTATAGACATGAGTCTTCAGGAGAAATTTTTGCTTTTTGTTCTCAAAAGGGTTTCTGAACACTACAGAAACTCTACCTGCTCCATCTAAATAAACAAACCGTTTTTTCCTTTAGATCTCTTGCTCGATAAAGAGGCCCCCCAATCTCTAAGAGAACCAGATAACTTAGATCAGTGCTCTTGGAACTCCGTTCCTACTCTTGACTCAAGTCAATGGTTTGAATGAGGTGTGCTAGGAGTTTATCTTCACTTGAAATATTTGAAATATTTGAAGTATTCTTTTACTATAAAATCTACAGGCAACATAAAAGGAATATTAAGAATTTTGTACTTACTATAATGACTATTTCTGAGGCTTTCTATCTCAAGGTGAAAGAAACCTAGAAGACTTCTGTCACTCTCACGTTGAAGGTCTACTTGACCTCGTGGAATACTAAACATTTCTACTGATAGTTACTCATATATGAGGACCCACAAAATGGAGGCCATCCTGGTCACAAATCTAAACCCAAGTCAGCATGCACATACTGGAAACACCTGTCAAGGAAACCTAACACACAGCAATCACGATCTTGCAACTCCGCTTTAGCTAGCTCTTCTCACCCTAGAAAAGAAGACCTGTAGCCTTAGTAGGAAAGCATCAACCCCTAGCCAATAAGGCCATTTCCACGTGCTGCTTCTAATGCTCTGCAGAACTTGCTCTTGCCCAAAATCCCTTGGCAAGAGTGCTCCACTGATCTATGGATTCTTTTGCCTTAAATAAAGGCATCAAAATTGTTCCTAAACTGTTTTAATTTTCTCATTTGACACTATCAAATAGTTGATAATTTATATTAAAAAAATTTGTAATAGGGAATATTTCAGACCAGATCAACTGACCAAATTAATGGAGATTAAGAAAAGGAAAAAATATTAAGAGCTTAAAAAACTTTAAGCTTTAGGGGCGCCTGGGTGGCTCAGTCGGTTAAGCCTCCGACTTCGGCTCAGGTCAGATCTCACATTCGTGGGTTCGAGCCCCGCATCAGGCTCTGTGCTGACAGTTAGCTCAGAGCCTGGAGCCTGCTTCCAGTTCTGTGTCTCCTTCTCTCTCTGCCCCTCCCCCTCTCATGCTCTGTCTCTCTCACTATCAAAAAAAATAAAACAGTAAAAAAAAAAACTTTAAGTTTTAAATTAATTGCACCATACACACCTTGTCTGGTGTCATCAGCACAGCTGACTCCGTTTTTATTCCAGACGGGTGAATATTCACAAACATTCCTGAATCTAACAGTCCTGCTGACCTGTAACAAACAAGTATAATTTTAGCCTTAGTTTCACTGGGAAGAAAAACAAATGACCAGTTACTTAATGGACTTTATTTACTTTTTCACTATACCTTGCAGTCTCACTATCTGTTACAAAAGTTGGAGTTGCAGCTAATGGGCTTCGAAGATCTTTTCGGATGTAGATTTTTTCTGTTGAAGCGGCACAGTTGGAAGATTTTTCTCGAGACACTTCAATGGGTTTTCTTTCACACTGAACAGCTACAAAAATGCATTAAACTATTACATCACAATGAAGAATTTACAGGCAATTTTAAATGTAACCTTTTGGTCAGCAATTCTGCTCATGGGAGACAGTTACCATAACTGAATTCTAAAGATAATCATCAATCTTTTAGAAATTATTTCCAAGCCCAACAAAGTTGCTTCAGAATAGTAATTTGCATCTCTCATTCTCTTTTCTCTTTTTGATACAGCTGTGGTAGAAATGTAGAGAAACTCTTATTTTTTTAAAAGCTCACTGTCAAGAAGGAAAAACTGAAGTTAGGAGTCTCTCACCTATCTATATGAGCTAAAAAAAATATTTAACCAATGGAAAACAATACTAGAGAGCCACAAAAAGACTAAAATTAAATATTATTTTAGTTAAGTGCAGAGAGATTTTTGAGAACTAATTCAATTGTTTAATCTTAATTTATAAAATGTAGGTAATACATTTCACTTATTTTATAGGAATTTTATTTCATAATACTTAAGAGACAGTATACTGTAGTTGATAAATATACATTTTCTGAGGGGGAAAAAACCTGCCAAGATTCAGATCCATGTTTTGCCACTTATTAGTTTTGTGATCTTGGGCAAGTTAATAAATCTGTTTACTTTGATCAAATGTAAAATGTGTTAACACTTGCACCTACTGCATGAGTTCTGCTACGAGAATAAATAAGCTAACTCATATGGTATACACTGAGTTAGGCATGGTGGGAGCTCAATCAATATTAGCTATCCTATTTATCATTTAGGAGTTTAATCAAGTTAGACTGGTATCTAGTTAGATGTGCTTTTTGAAAAAAAAAAGGATTCAAATATACACACATGCAAAGCAGACAGGAACTCAAATATTTGTTGAACGAATAAATATTACATGCATATGTACACATTTCTATGTTGTTGGAAAACTAAATTAAAAAGCATATATATCTGACATACTGTGTTAATTTCGACATACTTCTAGTTTGCCTGAATCCTTAAAATTATTCCCTCCGTTAAAGCTAATACATACAGTCTTGTCTCATTCCAAACGCAATACATCTCTGTAACCTGCAGTATTGACAGCGGTTTCGGTGGTGTTTATTGATAATACAGTCTTTTGATCCTCGACATGAATAAACTAAATTTTTTCGGATGCTTCTTTTAAAAAATCCTTTGCATCCTTCACAGGTTACTGCTCCATAATGACGACCTAGAGACAAGATGTTTAAGAAAACATGAAAGTCACATATTTTAGAACAGAAATGGAAGTAAGCCCATTTCTTCCCTTTAAGTAACAACAATATATGTGATGAGACAGAGATTTTTGAGTTTTTGACAAGAAAAATGTTTTTTAAAAGTTATTAGGGGCGCCTGGGTGGCTCAGTCGGTTAAGCCTCCGGCTTCGGCTCAGGTCAGATCTCACGTTCGTGGGTTCGAGCCCCGCATCAGGCTCTGTGCTGACCGCTAGCTCAGAGCCTGGAGCCTGCTTCCAGTTCTGTGCCTCCTTCTTTCTCTGCCCCTCCCCCTCTCATGCTCTGTCTCTCTCTGTATCAAAAATAAATAAAACATTAAAAAATTTTATAAAAAAATAAATAAAAGTTATTAATTAGAATGAAACAACCATATTCTTTGATACATATGTTAAACAATATAAATTCTTAATTTTGGTGTTTTTAAGTTTATTTATTTTGAGAGAGAGAAAGGGGGGGGAGAACATGAGTGGGGAAAGGCAGAAAGAGAGGAAGAAAGAGAACCCAAGCAGGCTCTGCACTATGTGCAGAGTCTGCTGTGGGGCTTGAACCCACAGTCCATGAGATCATGACCGGAGCTGAAATCAAGAGTCAGCCCTTAACCAACTGAGCCACCGAGGCACCGTATGAATTTTTAATTTTGTAAGGTAACCTTAACAATGGTATAGAAAATTTCACAAGAAAAGAAGCAAAACCATCCATAACACCATGAAACGTAAAAACTGTTTTTACTTCTGAGATCACTTACAAATTATAATTATAATTCTCTTTTATATTATATAAGGATATTTTATTCTGAACTCTATGCTCTAAAGAGGATATACCAATTAGTATTTGAGCTAATCTCTTCTCATTGTGGGTTCCACTTTTTAAATTTCTGGATACAGAAATTTACACTATGATTAACCTACCATTTCACAAACAATTTCACTGGCACAACATTTATTAAATTGAACATACTTTGGGAAAAGCTGTAGTGGAAACTTTTGTAATGAAGCTATGGAAAGGATTAAAGATTACAGAAAACAAACGAGGACCTTGAAGTTTATCCCACTGGCACTTGTGAATATATATGAGTGAACATGGTTCTTTCCTGCTCAGATATGTACAATATTAAATAAAAGGTAACTAGAAATTTTTCATCTCAGTAATTCAAGTTACTCTATATCCATGGACTAGCAATAGGGATCAATAGGTGAGTTATCAACTTAATGTTTGTATTATTAAGGACCATGACTCATTTTTAAGTAATTCCTTTGACAAACCAGTTTTACATTAAAAAAATTTTCCACTTATTCATTCAGTTTACATTTTAAAGGCAAAACTATTTTTCATAATTCATCAAAATATGCATTTTATGTCATTGCAAGATCAAATTAAATTGCAGTCAAGTAAAAAAATATCTTAGGTGAATAAAAAAATCCTTGGGGAAAAATCAGTTACATTTCATAGGCTTCATATATGAACCATAAAAATGACATCCTCTTGGGGCACCTGGCTGGCTCAGTCTGTTAAGCGTCTGACTTTGGTTCAGGTCATGATCTTACTGTTAGTGGGTTTAAGCCCTGCGTTGGGTTCTGTGCTGACAGCTCAGAGCTTGGAGCCTGCTAAGGGTTCTGTGTCTCCCTCTCTCTCTGCCCTCCCTTGCTCATACTCAGTCTCTCTCTCTCAAAAATAAATAGACATTTAAAAAATAAAAAGAAAAAAAATGACATGCTCTTTTTAATTTAGGAAGAAACGTGGAAGTGTGGTAGTTACAACACAACACATCTAGAAGGTTATTTTTAAATGTTACCTGATGCTTTGTCTCCACATACTACGCAAAGATCAAAAACTTTATTTGGTCCTTGGTCTGGGGAAGAATTATCTGTTAAGAGCTAAAGAAAATCCCCCAAAAGAAAAAACAAAACAATAATGTGTTAATAATGCTCTTACGTAAAAAGCAAAAGAATATTCAATCTTAATTATGCTTTAAGTTATTCTGAAACTTTGAACTCTATTATATATAAATCAATTAAACTATTTCTATTTTTTATGTAAGTAAAAATATCAATGTTATTAGAAGAAAGATAGCAAGAATACCTTTTAAATCTGTTCCATGTCACTCTCATTTAACAGACTCTTAAGCACACGAACACACGAGTCTTTAATGTATCTTACCCATTAAGCACTTTCTTTCAACACATCAGATGATGGGAGCAGCTATCAGCCCCATCATGACATTTGTCTTTGAACAGCTTGAAACTTTCCCATATGGAATGACACGACTAAAATAAGCTATCACAGCATAAAAAGATAACTGATTTTTAATATTTATTTTGAGGGAGGGAGACGGAGAGGGAAAATTCCAAGTAGATTCCCAGGCTCTTAGCACAGAGCCAGATATGGGGCTTGATCCCACGAACTGGGAGATCATGACCTGAGCCAAAATCATGAGTCAGTCGTTTAACTGAATGAACCACCCAGGTGCCCCTGAACTTTTTAAATAGAAGAGGGGTTAAAATTTTTTGTGGAGATATTTACTAATAATTATGGAAATCTGATTGATCTACAAAATATGAATTTTTCATCAATGCGTTGTCTAAGATTAGGATTAGGTGTAGTGGTCGATGGCATGGGTTGTGGAGTCTGGTAAATGGTAGCAGGTCAGTGAGACTGAGCGGGGAGGCCTTGGGCAAATTACAAACGCTCTTTAAATTACATAAAGAGCTCATCACTAGGTATAGCTAATATGATGCTGGCAAAGAAATACTAGTCTCTTCTTTTAGATTTATTTTCTAATATATTCATCATTTTCTTTCAATCTTTTAAAATGTGAACAAATTAATTCAAGTTAAAAAATGTGGTAGGGTGTTTCCCATATCATCTTCCTCTGGCTCTGAAAGAATCCAGAAAGTAACCCACCCACTTCGACACTCTCTGTCCTTTTTTTCTTAGGGGTGTGAATGCCTTCAGGAGTAATTCTGATTTTAAAAACTCTAAATAGTCCTTAAAACAGCTGTCCCTTGCTATGGTATAGTGGCATCATTCATTAAAAAAAAATTTTTTTAAAGATTTTTCTTTACACCTTTTTAATGTTTATTTTTGAGGGGGGGAGAGAGGGAGAAAAAAAAGGGGGGGGGGAAGAGAGAGAGAGGGAAGGAGAGAGGGAGAGAGGGAATAAGCAGGGTAGGGGTGGTGTGGGGATGCTTTGCAGAAGATCCAAAACAGGCTCTGCACTGATAGCAGAGAGCCCCAAGCAGGGCTCAAACTCACAAACTGCAAGATCATGATCTGAGCTGAAGTCAAACACTTAACTAACTGGGCCACTCAGACGCCCTGGCATCATTCCTTCTTATATCATTATAAAAATTAGTCTTCAGCAGAAACTTGATACCAGCTATACCTTGAAAACATCTATGAAAAGTATCACTCTCTTCCTTAATAGCACTTCTACTGCAAATAGTGTTAATCTTTTACCCTCTATTATTCTTATGGGCAGAAGAAATACTGAGAGATTAAGGGACTTTACCCTGTCACTTAGGTCACTAGATCAGAAACCCAATCTTCTTGGCCCAGGTTCTATCCTGAACCTGGTTCTCTTCCTTTGTCCTGAGATGTGATGCACAAAGTAGGCAAAGTATCAATACTATCTTTTTTCTTGAAACAGAATTTTTCTTTTTTTTAAAGAGTAACTTTACAGTGGAGAAATCTGAGACACACTACTTCAGCCAGGTGGTCAAGATCAATGTCACCAGTTATAAAACATGATGATCATACTGTTGTTATTATCAAGTAACACTCAATAGAATGTAATGAAAATGGCACTTAACCTCTGTGATCCTCCTCACTAAAACCAACAAGCCCAGTCTAACCATGAGATGTCAAAGTCCCACAGCAGGGCCGCCTACAACATGCCTCAATAGTACCTCAAACTGTCAGGGTCATCAAATACAAGAAAAGTCTGAGAACCTGTTACTGCTAACAATAATCTAAGGAGACATGATGATTAAATGTAATAGGGTTTCCTGGAATCAAAAAGAATAAGGTAAAAATTAGGGAAAGCTAATTTTTAGTTAATTATCGAAATTAGTTCACTATCATAATAAAGGTATCATATTGATGTAAAATGTTAATAGGAGAACTTGTGTCTTGAGAGGTTATATGAGAATTCTGTACTTCTGATCCATATTTCTATAACTACAGGGGAGTTTGGGTGGCTCAGTGGGTTAAGCGTCCCGACTCTTGATTTCAGCTCGGGTCATGATCTTATGGTTGTGAAATGGAGCCCTACACCCAGCATGGAACCTGCTTAAGATTATCTCTCTCCCTTTGCCCCTCCCTGCTTGTGCTCTCTCTCTCTCTCTCTCTCTCTCTTTTTTTTAAATTTTTTTCTCTCTCTCTCAAAAACAAATCCGTAAACTATAAATTTGTAAAAAATCAAATCTGTTAGTAAAGAAAAAATTTAAAGTATTTGTTATGTTATAAACTTTTGGGGACTTCTGTCTTGTTGATAAAATAACTTCTTGTAAATCCCACCTATTTTTTAACTTAGCCATTCCTAAAAATAATATAGATGATGTAATCAGAAGAAAAATAAAATCTATCAAGCAAAATTTTATATTTTATGTATTAGATTCTCAATCCTAAAAGGAACTTTCTTTGATCAGGTTTTCATCACAAAACAGGGAATTCAATTTTAAGTGGGTGCGCCACCAAATTGTCTCCAAAGGCAAAATTAGGGGTTTGCTGGATTCGTATTCAATCACAGCAACCAGCAGTGAAAATATTTATGTAGCCACAGGTATGTAGTGCGTATAAGCCTTAACTGGCTCTTTGAAAAATAGTGCAAAACTAGCAAAAGTTAAAACAATGTGAAGTCATTTTAAAATCTGGACTACTGGGGCACCTGGGTGGCTCAGTTGGGTGAGCACCCGACTTCAGCTCAGATCATGATCTCATGGTTCGTGAGTTTGAGCCCCACATAGGCTCACTGTGATCCTCCTCACTGAAACATGTCAGTGTAGAGCCTGCTTCAGATCCTCTGTACCCCTCTCTCTGTCCCTCCCCCACATAAAAAATAAAAATAAATTTTAAAAAATAACATCCTCCTCTATGGCAGACATAGAGACAAAAACAAAAAAAAAACCCCAAAAAACCTAGACTACTGAATGACTGCCAGTGTTAAAGCCGACCACGGCAGTAAACTGCCTGTTACATCAAAGAAGACGTAGATGACAACCAAGGAGGCACAGTGACAAAACTGCAGCCTTAAAACCGCCTTCTTGATCTGACAGCTTCTTTCTGGAGCCTACGCAGCGTGCTCCTGGGAAGTGCTGCCACCACACAGGGGCTCTCAGTCTGGCAGATTCCCGACAGTGCAGAAGCAGCAGGTCTCTTACAAGCCAGGTCTGCAGCACATCCACGTGGTTGTTCTTGGAAACTAACCTGGAGCTGTTTCCTCAGCCTTCCCAACAATCCTGTGAGCTCTCCATATCCTTTATTAAACCCCTTCCTGGACAAACTAGCCTGAGTGGATCTTGCTGTATCTAAGAGTCCCCCAAAATATCTGGACGGGAGGGGTTGTGAGGGAAAAGTATAGTGGCATACAGGAGAGGGCAGTCACCACAGATAATGTGCACACCATGTAATTTTATGCAAGATTTTTTTCTTCTATGGACCATGCAGGATGTAGAGTCTTAACATCAAGACTTAAACTTATGACATGCTTTTAATTCTTTCAAGTGTGATGAAAAGACACTCTAAAGTTATTTACCTGGAGATGTTGTGCAGACAGATCAGGAGTCGTAAAAAATAACTGATTAATGCCTGCTGCATCTGGAGTAGTGAGGAAAACTTTCCCTGGAGTGGGATCTTGCCTGGCCAGAATGACTTTGCTTGGAGTGGAGCCATCATGATTTGTCAGAATGAACTGCTTGCCTTGGGTATTATGATCAAGTGCTGTCACGATCTGGATTTTCTGGCCAGTTTGCTGCTCGGTAACAATCTAATACAACCATGTCAAATTAGTAATCAAATCAACTTAATCTCTTTCTTTCTTTTTTTTTTTTTTAAATCCGAGGATACAATTTTCTCCTACCTTCAAAGTTAGAAAAGCATACCATTACTTATATATTCAATACTATAATACAGGGGCGCCTGGGTGGCTCAGTTGGTTAAGCATCCAACTTCGGCCCAGGTCACGATCTCACACTTTGTGGGTTCGAGCCCTGCATCGGGCTCTGTGCTGACAGCTCAGAGCCTGCTTCAGATTCTGTGTCTCCCTCTCTCTGCCCCTCCCATTTGTACTCTCTTTCTGTCTCCCAAAAATAAACATACACAATATACATACACATCTTAAACTAGCAATTCTACTCTCACAAAATCCTATTCTATAGAAAAACAAATGTGCAAATGAAGGTGCAATCTCTATTCTCTTTCTTTCCTTCTCCTTCCCACCCCCCTTCCATTTAGACAAACCTATATCGGGTGCCTTCTATTTGCCAAGCACTGTTTGTTCTGGTCCTAGAATACAGCAATAAACAAAACAAGGGGCACCTGGGTGGCTCAGTCTGTTAGGCATCCGACTTCAGCTCAGGTCATAATCTCGTGGTTTGAGAGTTCTAGCCCCACATCAGGCTCTGTGCTGACAGCTCAGAGCCTGGAACCGGCTTTGGATTCTGTGTCTCCCTCTCTCTCTGTCCCTCCCATGCTCAGCTCTGTCTCTCAATAATAAATAAATGTTAAGAAGAAACAACCTTTTTTTCTCGTAAAGCTTTCATTCTAGTGAGAAAAAGCAGATAAAAAACAAATAAGCAAATAACTATTATCAGATGGTATTAAGTGCTATAAAGAACAGATAAAGCAGGGTAGAGACGGTAAGAGTCACTGATGGAATAAAAGCCATGAGGCACAGACCTGAGTGAAGTAACAGACCAAGGCTTAGGACTAGCTAGAAGTAAGGCATCCCAGGTAGAGGAAACGAAACATGAAAGAAGGCTGTGGGGCAGAAGAAGTGTGTCTGAGGCAAGAGGCACTAGAAGAGGGCTATGTGAGTGAAACAGAGTAGCAGAAAGGATTATGGTAAAAGACAGGATCTGAGTGACAGCAGGAGCCAGACAGTATAGGGCTGCACAGGGACTACAAAGTCCGGATTTCCTCCTGCGTGAAATGGAGATCCACTGGAAGGTCAGAAAGCAAGGTGACAAGATCTTTTTCAAAGAGAGTAATTCTAGATTTAGTGAGTAGACTAGCCTGTGGATGTTCAAGAGAAGATTTAATACTCAGACACTGGCAACATCTGGGAATTACATATGGGCAGAGATGCTGGTGGGGAACAGGTAGCAGCCATGCCAGAAGGAGAAAAACCTTTGGATTTGGGATATTTTATGAAGGGAAATGTGATAAGATATGCTGATTGCCTGAATGTGGACTATGAGGAGAGAAGAGTAAAGGATGACTATCAAATTTTGGTCTGAGCACATGGGAGGACAGAGATGCCATCTCCTGAGTTGGAGGAGTCTGGAGAAGTGCAAGTTCATGACTAAAGAGAACTAGCCAATCCTGAGGGCTTCTGTTGTTGAAAATATGTTACAGAGTAAACTCATTAAGCTAATTTAATCCCTTATTTCAAATTTAAAATGGTGAATTTGGTTTGTTTCCAACTTCTGAAAATTTCCCTGAAATTATCTTCATCATGATTGTTTTCTATGCAAAATTTACAGCAAAATTCTGAGTTACTAATTAGTTTTTGTCTAGAGCAGATTGTACTGATTATAGCTGCTGCCAATTTGAGTTTTCTTTATTGACCATTATTTCTAGCATGCTCTATTTTTCTGGGTAGACTTTTCACTGTTGTCAATTTTATTTTACATAGGTTATTTACACCAAGTCTAGTTTCCATCTTCCCTAACAATTTTTGCAATTTTCTTTAAAAACATTTTTTTTTAATTTTTAGAGAGAGAGAGGGAGGGAGGGAATGAACACAAGCAAGGGGATAGGGCAGAGGGGAAGAGAGAGAGAATCTTATGCAGGCCCCATACTCAGCGCTGAGCCTGATGCAAGGCTCAATTGTATAACCCTGGGATCATGACCTGAGTTGAAATCAGGAGTCAGACCAATTGAGCCACCAAAGCTCCCCAAGAAACTGTATTAAGATCTATTGGTCTAGCCTACAATTGGAATGGATCCTTTACTTATCGGTAATTTTGTAACATCACACATTGGTCCACTGATTTATATATATCTTTTATATGTTGACATGGTTCATCATACAATATCATCACATGTCAAGTAGCCTCTGGGAGAAAAAAAGGGCAATTAACATCCCAGTATTATTATGAAAACAGTTTTGACCTTGCTGACTCTCTGAAAGAGTCCCTAGATGATACTTTGAAAACCTCTGGATTATGGCACCTCTTCCTAAGCTATAAGGCATAATCGCTTAAAATACAAAGATTTGTCATTTGACATGGATCTCCTCCTACTGGTCCATTAAGATTGGCCTCAGATTCTGCAGCTCCAAAAACATTCTGTGACCAGGTCTCCACAACCCTCTGCAACTCTTCATTAGCTGTTTTTCTTCTGTGTTCCCATAACATCCTACACCATAGGCTACTACAGCCCTTACCAGTGTATTATGACTGTCAGATGATTCAACTACCTCTTACTAGATTTTAAAATATCTTAAAGTTGAGGGTAACTTTTATCTCTGTACCTCCACAACCTAGCATATACATTAGATGTAAATAGCTCTGACGGATCAGCAAATGAACTGTAAATCAAACATACCTCTCCCATTTGTTGTTCAATAATTTGATGCGCAATTTCTTCTATGGTTGCCATGTTCTAACTGCCAGAATGTCCTGCCAAAATAAAAAGATCCTTTTCACAATTATACTCACAAAACATATTGACTGAAGAATTTACAAATGAAATTACATGTGGAGCATCTGGGTAGCTCAGTAGGTTAAGCGTCAAAGACTTGATTTTGGCTCAGGTCATGAGATCAAGCCTCTTAAGATTCTCTGCCCCATCCCTTCATGTGCGTTCTCTTACTCTCAAGAAAACAAACAAACAAACAAAAAACCAACCAAACAAAAAAAGGCAACCCCCTAAACAAATGAAATCACACAATAGCTAAGATTTGCTTCAAAATAATCTGGTTGGGGTGGGTGGGGGTAGGAGGGAATAGACAAAACAAGGTCGGCCATGAACTGACAATTGCTGAAACCCGTTGTTTATACAGGAGTTCATAAAACTATTCTCTTTTATATATTTTGAAAATATCTACTTAAAAAAAATTCGAGGTGCCTGGGTTAAGTGTCCAACTCTTCATTCTCAGCTCAGGTCATGATCTCATGGTTCACGAGACTGAGCCCTGAGCTGGGCTCTGTGCTGACAGCATGGAACCCGCTTGGGTATTCATTCCTCTCTGTCCCTTCCCTGTTTGCTTGCACATGCATGCTCTCTCTGTCTCAAAATAATATAAATAAACTTAAAGAAAAAGATTCAATATCAAACAATTTCATTTTTCAAATATATTGAAGCCTAACCAGGAGAACTCTACAGATCAAGAGTAGTTTATTAATTTAAATAAGGGTAACCCTACCTGTAAACAAATATATCATGGTAGCCACTTAACACACTCTTTTACATCGTAAACCAGCAAAAGAACTGCATTCATTCAAAAGGAAAGAAGACTTCTCTAGAATCTTGTGACTCTTCTTCATTAGTGGAAGTTTCTTATATATTATGGTTAATTTGAATTGAATGTAAAACTTTCTCCAAACATATCTGAGAGCCTGAAAAATTAGTGGGTTGACTTTGATGTTTGCCTTTTCTCTGTGTCAGTGTATAAGAATACAAAAACTATTTCTGAATTTACCACATTATATAATGTCTGTCATAAATTCACTAATAGTCTATAATTATAATTGCCAAATTATCTGAATTTTTCTTTCAATTACTTTAAAAATTTTAAATGCTTCAATTAGTTGTGCCAAAAGCAATATTTAATATTTAGCTTCATTATTCAACTATCTCTTACTGGATTGAACAGCAGTGGCCTCAACCACGCTGGAACCAGCTCAGGAAACAGAGCTGCTCCTCGGGCCTGTGTCCTCTGGTCCCGTGGTGGCAGTGACAGCCCTGCCAACCCCTGACCCATCTTTGGGGTCTTTCTCCCTTTTCCTTGAAGGATAACTTCTGTTCAAAACTGAATAGCTCTACTGGCCCATCCAGAAGAATCCCACAAGTCCAACAGCTTTTCTTCATTTCATCCCTGCTATGTCCCCTTCAGTCCAAGCTGGCAATATTTCTGCTGATATAAAATTCTCAGAAATCGGGTTTTAGGCCCTCAGATGTAAGAGTCCTGGACAGATCTCTCCTGGACAACCCCATCTCTATCCCCGGCTTCTTTTGAGATGGCTGACCAGATCCATAAACCCCATGTCTCTAACATTACACCCAAGAGAGTTTCTCAAGAACACACTTTCTCTTTCTTTCCAATATGGATAGGCTGAGTATTTTTCAAATCTTTAAGTCCTGGTTCCATTTTTCTAAACAATTTCTTCTTCACTTTATCTCTTTCCTCTCATATTGTACTATAAGCAGCAAGGAGAAATGGCCATATCTCCAACACTTTGCTGAGAAATCTCCACCGAAAAATAGCTCACAAGTTCTACTTTCCACAGAACACTGGAACACATGGACAAGTTTTTTGCCGTTTATCATAAGGTTCATTTTCCTATAGTTATCAATACTGTAACATGTTCCTCATTTCTGAGAGCTCACCAGAAGCACTGTTAATGTTTATTATACTATACCTTCTATTTATTAAGCTATATGTGTATCTCAAAGGTGATGGTAGCTTATTCTACAGTTCTCTTTTCCTTCTGAACTCTCACCAAGATTGCCTTTGGTATTCATATTTCTACCAACAATCTCTTCAAGGCAATCTAGGTTTTTTCTAGCATGCATCTCAAAACTCTTTCAGCCTTTACCCATTTCTCAGTTCCAAATTTTGCTAGGGCTGACTTAACAAAGGCTAACGGGCTACTTTTGGCTGGGTGGTTCAAACAACAAAAATTAATTCTCACAATTCTGGAGCATAGATGTCTGACACAAGCTGTCAGTAGGGTTGGTTTTTTCTGAAACCTATCTCCAGGTCTTCCTTTTGTTTGTGCCTGTGTTGTAATCTCTTTTAATAGGGACAACACACATATTGGATTAGGGCCCACCCTGATGCCCTCATTTTAACTCAATTACATCTTTAAAGGCCTTATGGCCAAATACAGTCACATTCTGAGGTACTGGAGGCCAGGACTTCAATACAAATTCTGTGGGGAGACAATTCAGCCCATAACACTTAGACACAAATCTAATAAGAAATGTGCATGCTGTATGTAAGGAAAGCTTTAAAATGAGGGGCACCTGGTGGCTCAGTCGGTTAAGCGTCCTACCTCAGCTCAGGTCATGATCTCATAGTTCGTGGGTTTGGGCCCCCACATTGGCTCTATGCTGACAGCTCAGAGCCTGGAACTTGATTCAGATTCTCTCTCAATCTCTGCCCCATCCCTGCTCAAGCTCTGTGTCTCTTTCTCTCAAAAATAAACATTAAAATACATTAAAATGACACACAGAGAGAGGAAATACTAGCTGAAAGAACACAAAAGAAAATGATTATAGTGACTACCTCCAGGGAGAACTGGAAGTTTGGGAACAGGGATGGAATGCAGACTTACTTTTCAGTGAATAACGATCTGTTCTTTTTAAGTTATTATTATTATTATTATTGAATGAGAGAGCAAGCATGTATGTTAGCACAAGGTGGGAAGGGGGAGAGGGAGAGGGAGAGAATCTCAAGCAGGCTCCATGCCCTGCATTGAGCAAGGCCCAATTTCAGGACTGTGAGATCATGACCAGAGCAGAAATCAAGAGTCATACACTTAGTAGACTGAATGACCCAGGTGCCCATGTCTATTCCTTTAAAATTTTAAGAATTACCACTCACACACACACACATACACACACACACACACACACACACTGAACTGTAAGTAGAAAACAAAAAGCCACACAGTTTAAAGAAATCTTGTCTAGAAATTCTAAACTCAGCACATGAGACCCAAAGAATCTACTTCATAATGAAAACTTAGAAAATGATTTCCATATATTATTGTTTGATTATTTAAAAGCATACAAATAGAAAAACCTGAGGTCAAATCTCAGTACTATTGTATGAACAATTACAGTAAATCAACTATTTTTTAAAAAAAGGTTTATTTATTTTGAGAGCAGGAGACAGAGAAAGACAGTGCAAGCAGGGAGGGGAGGGGCAGAGAGAGAATCCCAAGCAGCATGGAGCCCAACTCAGGGCTCAGTCTCACGAACCGTGGTATCATGACTAGAGCCAAAATCAAGAGTTGGACGCTTTATCTACTGAGCCACCAGGCGCCCCTGAATCAACTATTATTTTAGCCAAAGAGACCAAAGACTCTGAGGGCATAATGTGTGATACACATATACACATTGTATATATGCCTGTCCAGGTTCATGCTTAACTGCATCCTTTGTCATTGCAATGCTACAGGTAATATGACGTTAAAGGATCTGAATGTTAATACTCTAGGAACAGAATTCTTGAGTACTGAATTCAGGGATATTTGGGGGTTTTTCTTCTGTTTCAGAAGAAAAGAGCAGGAAATGGGGGCGCCTGGGTGGCTCAGTCGGTTGGGCCTCCTACTTCGGCTCAGGTCAGATCTCACGCTCGTGGGTTCGAGCCCCGAATCGGGCTCTGTGCTGACAGCCAGCTCAGAGCCTGGAGCCTGCTTCGGGTTCTGTGCCTCCTTCTCTCTCTGCCCCTCCCCCTCTCATGCTCTGTCTCTCTCTGTATCAAAAATAAATAAAACATTAAAAAAAAATTAAAAAAAAAAAAGAAAGAAAAGAGCAGGAAATGGCAATGGATTCTTAATTTCTGGAGTTACAAACTCCTTGGAGAACCTGACTAAAGCTACACAACCTCTTCAGAAAAATATATGCACGCATATGTATTTGGTAGATTCCGATTTGGGATTCACCATATAAATTTTCTACTTCTTCCTGTTATAAACTCTCTGCATTCTGCAGTGGCCTCGGGCCCTTATCTCATACTGTTTACTGACCCATATAATCCAAACTGGTTAGCAAAGAATGCTCAGGGAAAGTTTTTATAATACTTACTTCAGTGATCATATACCTTAATTTGTATAGAATGAAACAAAAATGAGAGAAATTTAGGGATAGATCAGACCAGAAAGGTGGAATAAGAACAACTTTTTCCCTTTGGACCCTCTCCAACCAAGCATATCTTCCACTGCAATCTCAAACTATTAACCTTATCCTACCTGGAAAGCCTGTTAGGTGTTTGTCAAACTAGCTCATTAAGAGTCAAGTCTAGAAAGGCACAGACACAGGATATAAAGTCTAATCCATAATCCCATTTTCCTTATTACCTATTTCTCATTAAACTATCCACTGCAGTCAGTTAAGTGTCTGACTTCAACTCAGGTCATGATCTCACAGTTCATGGGTTCAAGCCCCACATCGGGCTCTGTGCAGACAGCTCAGAGCCTGGAGTCTGCTTTGGATTCTGTGTCTGCCACTCTGCCCCTGTCCTGCTCATCCTCTCTCTCTCAAAAGTAAATAAACATTAAAAAAAGAAAGAAAAAAAAATAAACTATCCACTGATATAATACATCTTTTTATGTAAATAAACTCATGAAAGAATACAAATACATCCTACAATTTTGTTGATCAAAAATTTTTTTCACCGTTTACAAAACGAATGTAGGCTATCTACATTAATTATGTTTTTATTTCTTTATTTATTTTTGAGAGACAGAGAGAGACAGCATGAGCAGGGGAGGGTCAGAGAGAGAGGGAGATACAGAATCTGAAGCAGGCTCCAGGTTCTGAGCTAGCTGTCAGCACAGAGCCCGACACGGGGCTCAAACCCACGAACCATGAGATCATGACCTGAGCCGAAGCCGGCGGCTTAACCGATGGAGCCACCCAGGTGCCCCATAATTAATTATAAATCGTATCCAAGTGTATTAAGTTTTACTAAAATCCAGAGAACCCAGATGACAGTATTTTATTCATTCTGATAAACAAAAAAATTAGCAAGGGGGAAATGATGAAAATTGGTAAGAATGAAATAGTTATCTAGCATCAAAGGAGGGATTTATGACAATGTATTAGTCACTTTGGTTGTGATAAACGCTCAACTACTATAGTTTAAGAAAAAAGGGGCTGAGGGAACAGGACAGACACTGCTAGGATCCAAGTGGAGCGGACGTTGGGGAAAACTGGAGCTAGAGTTTTCGATGCTGCCAGGAATCTCCTTAGCTCTATATTCTTTCGTTTCTTACTGCTGTTCTTATTCTCCCTATGTGGCTTCTTATTTTCTACTTGGCAGTAAAGCACCAGGAAAAGAAAAGTAGTTTTCTCTAATTTCAATTTTAAAATGCTGGTAATAGATTCCAACTGGCCCAGCTTAGGCCATGTGCTTATCTCTGGAATTAATCACTGTAGGCAGGCCAGGAAGAAGGAAAGGAAGGTTAATATGATTGCAGCATTGGCAGCTTCCACTTCTGGAAGATCTATTTATCAAAAGATGAAGACCAGCACAAACATGGCTCCTAATAAAATCATCATGAGCCAGGCAACTACTTCAATTTGTTTCTACTGATACACAGAATTCTTCAACCGGAAATCTACTGAATACTACTCAAAAAATTTAATTCAGCATTGACTCCAATTTTCCGTTGTAGTTGGAGAAATCCCAAAAAAGGGATTGGAGAAAGAATGCTTATTCTTATAAAATATTGTCAAAAGTTCTCTTTTGACAGAACAAAGTCCTTCTACTTTCTTGCTCTGTGAGTTCTTCAGTAAAAGACAAATTTAGTTTTACAGCCATTTGTTTTCTTTTAATCTTAAATTTTGAGCTTATTCACTTTTGAGAGAGAGAGAGAGAGAGAGAGAGAGAGAGACAGAGCACAAGATGGGGAGGGGCAGAGAGAGGGAGATACCGAATCCCAAGCAGGCTCCAGGTTCTGAGCTGTCAGCACAGAGCCAGAGGTGGGGCTCCATCCAACTCATGAACTGTGAGACCATGACCCGAGCTGAAGTCAGATGCTTAACTGATTGAGTCACCCAGGTGCCCCTATGGCCATACTGTTTTAAACAACCTTCAGAGTTTCTAGAGAATTCATGAAATAATTTTTGTTCAATTTTTTTCTAAACATACCAAAATTTCATTTTGTTTTAAGTTGGTAAAAAGGCATAAGGAGAAGACAGGGCAGCCTTTTAATCCTTAATATTAAAAATGTGATTAAGTGAAACTGTAATACAATCTAAGTTTATTTTGGGAGTGTTTGCTGTATCATTGGATTTAAAGAAATGTTTAGAGGTGCAGTAGGCATGACTTTGAGTAGACAATGAAAGAAATGCAAAATGCTTATTGATTTATGATGTGGTTTCATCTTAGCTTGGGCAAAGCACGCAGTATTTAACACATAGTAGCAGAATATTTACTATTGAAGCTTGAAAAGATGTGAGTTCACTGTGTGCAATCTTTCATTTATGCATGTGAGAGGGTTTTCATTTTTTTAATATTTTCACATTGTAGTACTTGCTTTGCTTGTTGGTGGTGTTTGCTTATTTAATACATTCTGTCAAGGACAGAAATTA